>NC_092358.1:3393123-3722037 GCF_030848805.1 Temnothorax longispinosus | reverse complement strand
GTTTGATTTAGAAAAAAGTTACTTTTTATTATTAACGCGAAAAAAATATAAATAAAAAAAACAATGTAATTGGTAAATTAAAAGCAATTATAATTCTATGTATCGTAATTTTTATATTAATAATCAACTTTTGGTAAGTAAAATGTTTCATAAAATGTTTTATTTAATATAATATAAAAATAATACATATCTCTCCCTGAATGTATCTCCCTTTAAACTATATTCAATTCAAATATAAACATATGATATAATATGGCTAAAGGGCATGCTCACTAGATAATTGCGTGTAATGGTTCACTGCTGTGGGTGGCAGTAACAGTGTGCATTATTTTGATAGTTAATCGTCGAGCATTGTGAAAAATAGCGTGGTCTACGCGACAACCCTACGTCCTATCGTGTGAAATATAATCTCTCATGTTGACATCGCGGTAAACGCGAATGAGTGAATGCGAAATTATTAAAATAACGGAAAAAGTCGCGTGCGCGCTTTACCGTTCACGTTGCTGTGTAATTCATCCCGACGCTTACTTTCGCCGTTGTCGCAGGAAATTAAAATAATGCATTATGCATATGAGCTGTTAAGGCTGTCCATCAGCGGTTGACATCCGAAACGTATTCCTGATTTTCTCCGAAATTACGCCCATTTAATTCTGCGTTCACATTCAAAATAATACGAAAGCAAATTATGAAAATACACTTTTTGCGGAACGGCAAAATTATTGGATACGCGGTCGATTCAGAGCTTATTACGCGCGAAAGCTACAAAGAGTTTCTCCTATAAAGCATTTAACTTCCTTGTTAGGTTAGGTCCTTGTTAATCTGAGGTTTAAAGGATTCATTCAATCAACGAGTGACTTGATTGTGATCCAATTTGCTTATCTGCCCATCACCGATTTTTTGTTGTGCTTGTAATTTTTTTCTGGAAACATTTTAATTATTTGCATGACAATACCTAATTATTAAATTCCAATCGATTGAAGGAAAGATATTAAATTCTTAACAAAGTTCTCTATCTCGATTATATTTATTCAATTATTTTTCTTTGTACGCAGATATTTTGTATTGATTACATTAGCGTAATCAAATTATCTTGTCTAAAATTAAATTCTTTTGTCTGAAATCAAACTTTTTATTATAGGCTGGTTTCACCATCTCTGATTAACTGTAACCTTCGATTAAAGTCACTCTTCGTCTCTTTAAAAAAAAAAAAACAGAAAGAGATGAAGAGTGAGTTTAATCGAAGGTTACAGTTAATCGACGTTAATGAAACTGGGCCTATAATAATTAAGTTATTTAATATAGTTAACTAAACTATAAATTTTTAATTTTAAACTTATTTTTCTTTTTCTTCTTCTTGAAAAAATATATATTTTTAAACTTTTACTTTTTTTAATTTGCTTTTGTTATATGTGTACTAAGATCCTATTATATATAATGTATAATCTGCCCGCATGAATACATTCAGATGAATCATTCGATAAGATGACACGTGCTTCTAGAATTGCTATGCTAAAGTCGCTTCTTATCGATCTCTTCAATGATATTCCCTTCGTTAGTCCCCTTAAATCGTTTCAAACCACCGAGCTCGCCGGTTCCGATTGTCGAGCTTGAACATCTCAATTACGCTGACTTAACGGAGGGCGATAAATCCGTCGTTTAACCAGCGAAGCTCCATGGCCGTCGTGTCGAAGTAGATCACTCTCTTTTTCTTTCTCTCTCACTTACTCACTCACTCTCCATGGTTTGTGGGTTCATGGAAACCGCATCACACGCGAAACTACGTTTCTACTTCATTTCTCGGTTGTCGGCAGTTGTTTCACGGTGACGATTGGCTCCGGCCACCTAGCCAGCCGAATTGCGGCCAGGTTCGGCACACACCAATACATAAAATACAACGCAATCTGTCCTGCTGTCGATACGATTCCACGTGCACATACTTGCACGGCACGTGTACGTGCCAGATTTTAGCCGGCCGCACGCGGAAGGTTCGCAGATTTCGATGTAACGTCATCAGGCAAACAGGAAAATAAGCGATATACGACTCAATCGAGATAAACAGGTCAGATTAGTTGTTAACTACTGTTACAGCGAATATATGCCGGTACACATTAAAGCGATGGATTGAGAGAGACACGTCGAGGAACAGGTGGGATCGCGTTTAAAGTTGACAGTATCGTCTATTAGTCTATTAGGAGCAAAAAGGCACAACGATCGACCGTTACTCTTTTCACTAACATAAGAAAATTAAATTGTTTGCCTTATATTTGTATTAAAAAAAGATAGAGAAGGAGAGAAAAAGAGAGAATTTTCTTTTATATTAAAAAAAAATCTATTATTAGATCATACATATATGTGTATAATATTACCTTTTAATCGATATCATTTAATCCGTTATTGTGTAAAATATTTCGCATCTAATGCACATTTATCTTTAATTGCGCCGAATCGATACTGACAATGACTGACAATGAGAGAACGAATATCTTCGTGTAAAATGACAAAATCTGCAAGCAGTACTAAATTTTCATTAGGTATCTGCTGTCGTGTAAGACACAGTGTTCTGATTCGGCGTGGAAAGCCTGGCATAAAACACGGTTCAGTCTCTTCACCGGCACTGACTAGATGGCCCAGATTCTTAGTCTACGTCTGTTGTACGACGAAGTGAGGTACGGCCGGCTTTTTTCTCTCTTTCTGTTTATTTCGCACGACTGCACGAGTAGGCAAAGCCGCGTACTGGTTGACGCAGCGATAAATCCAACGGCCGAGGCGATATGTTTTCTTCGTTGCACCGGCACATTAAGTACATACGCCGTGGTGAAATGAATTTTTTACGGCGTTCGAGTGTGCCGAATCGCTGGGTACGATCATCGGAGATGGATGCGCGGTATCCGTAGATTGCACATAATGTTATGAATATTGATACGACCGGAAGATAAACGCACGTTCGATAATAACGCCGAGAACTAAAGTCGTATTACGCAGTCGCCGCGTGGGATGTCCTGTGTATGCTTAATGAATGTGCATTGTGTTCAGGCCACTTTGCACTGTACGCACAGTGTCGCCGATCTGTTTCGGAAGTGACGTGATAAAGTGCATTTTACGAGCGTCGTTACCGCAAGAATTATTACGTATTGTAAACTATTAAATTCCGTAGCTACGTGCAATAACTTACGGTGATCTCGGACCGTAGGTCATTGAACATACCTAACGAAAATCACAAGACTGAAAGTATCTATTTCTCAATTAATTTTTTTTTTTTGAAAGATAATACATGTGTAAAAGTGCAATATTAAGAAAATCCCGTTAAATGTAGAAATAACACGCGTTATACCAGTACATTTGGCAAATGCATTGCCTACTCGCGTACTCCAGCGATTTGCATAAGAGACGTATGTGTATTTTGCTTTGCGGAATCGTCGTCGGTCGATTTAATATTTCACACCGGAGGAAAATGTATTCTCGGTCCTCCATTTTATTTATTTCGTCTTGGCTTATCGTCCCGACGTTCAGATTTTTCGTCGCTCTCGACAAAACGGAATTTCACGACTACGTATTTATTTGATTTAATATCACTTCAAGATATAGCAAGTTTTGAATTAATAAAACCATCATATAAAAGTGTGTTTTATTTTTCATTTTCATGTAACATGCAATGTGTTACATACGCGAAATTTTCCGATCCACGTAATGCTGGCGAAAATACATTGTCTGCATTAATTTATGATAACATTTAAGATCGGATAAGTCTTTGATTCTCAGTGAACACCGAATCAAATAAACGATTCACACGTTGAACACGTGACTTAAAATAAGCGTCAATTTCACGCTTAGTATAAGATTGAATTGCATCGTTAATTGGATTATTAATTTATATGCGCATAAGTCAGTAGTGCAGGTGATATGACCTGCACGTAATGCGAACTAATAGATTTGAGTACTTAATTGACCAAACAATATGTGCGCGCTACTAAACAGCATATTACAATAATATCATAACGCAAGATACAGTGATACATACGTACATTGGAAAGTATATATGTGTATATGAATAGGTTGGTAGTTCTATATATTTTTAACTCTTTCTGCTTCCGGGAAGCAAATGGCATTTCCGATGTTAACGACCCTTCGCGTGTTTCTCGCTTATAAATTAAATAAGACCCTTCAAGTAAGACCGTTCACGCTTATTGCATCGCAAAGTGAGTTGGGAATAAAAGGTTCCCCGCTTATTCTCGTTGTTTTCAAATCGAGCAGGATCTCCAAACTGAAGGAGATCCCATCCGGATTCTACTACCCTTTCCATTCGTTTCGTCGGTGTCAGATCCTTCCGACGACCAATAACGAGGATTTCGTGGGAGCTCTGCGACAACGACGACCGACGACGACGACGACGACTGGTGAGGGAAAAGTGCTCCGAAAAAGGAAGTCTCGTGAGACTTTATCAACATCGAAGAGCCACGCAGCAGCGAACCGTGCGACATGTCTTTTTACGATGACGCGATAACGCATTTTGCTGCCGTTCTTCGCGAAAGGCCGCGAAGAAAGATAGAGTGGTACGACGAGCTTCTTCCATTCCGGGCTGGGTAATAGAACGAATGCTCTCGTCGCGTAATAAATAAGAAAAAAAGGAGGGGGACAGGAAGCCGATATGTCTGCTTCCGCTTACATATCCGTTTTGCGCGAGCGGAGCTTCGCTGCGAAACGTCAATGCTTCCTCGATCAGGCTGAATTGCAAGTGATATCGGACGTTCGTTTTAATATTGCGAACAACTCATTTATCGAAAAGTTTGTATAAAACCTCGTACAGAATTCTGCTTATAACACTGTATTATAAACGCTCTGTTTCTCATGTTTTGATTGCTCTATTGGTAAATAGATAATATTATTGATAATTATTAGGATTATTGATAAACAGTTTATATCACTGTCGCATAAGTGACATAATTTCATAGAGTACAAATGTAAATGGTTACCTATAACAGTGTCTATAACAATATATGTTATAATAAAGAATCGCTTTATACACAATTATAACTATTATTATATTAGGTACATAAACAAATTTGCGCTCATGCTTTTAACACTATTTCCGGGATGTGAGAATTCAATGTTTCACTGCATTGCAAAGTTTCCATATCCACTTTGTACTCATATACAACATAATCACGAAGCTTTTACATTACAGTCAGCTATGTTGTAATAACTCTGACAAATTAGCGAATATTATGCAAGGTGATATTACGATAGTAGATGTACGCAGGATTATTTATTAAACGTTATAACCAAGATACGTGCGCCATTAGGTGTTTAATAATGTATGGTACTTGAAGTATAAATTCTCAATAAAATCACATTAGTTGCGTAACTATTAATTCTCAGACGCATACCGGTGGAAATAAATTTCAATGACGTGAGAGCGCGGTAGTTAGCATCCCTTATGCACCGTTTATCAAAGATGCTCTGCAGTTTAGGTGGCTAATATGATTACATATATGTAACACGCTGTTAGAATAATTATAAATGATGCGAGAGGCGCGAGAAGAGCGCCTAATTGTAGAAAATAATGACTGCGATGTAAAAAGTTTCTCATTTTTTTTATGTCCACCGGTAATGACCAAGAAAGCTGATACGTTGTATCTTATGCGTACCTTTATAAAATATGATCTCATCGAGTGGACACAAGTAAAACTCGTCTCCATCGTTTCGCGTCGTCTACTTCCGACGAATCAAATAATAAATCTTGACGTCGGCGTAAGAGTTCGTTTTCCCAAGTGACGCGTCCACGTCCCCGAGAATCGGGCGCATTTATTGGAAATTTTTCACTTATTGACGTATAGCCGGCAGTCAATTATATCGTTCTCATCGGCAATCTAAGCCGTCTGTTACGCCGTCGAAAAATATTCTTATTGAGTGAGAAAATATTCTTATTGACGCGAGACTAATTTCTGAAGAAATCTGCATACAAAATAGTATTTAGTAAGATTATTTATAAAGAAATTTATAATTATAAGATTATTATCTTTATATTATAAAGAACAATTTATTATGGAAACAAACTTTAAAGGTGTCCGTGACAAATGTGTCCGTGTACAGATGTAATTTTTTGTAAAACTAAATTGTTTTTATTTTTTTCCTTTTAGTTTTATTTTATTCTCGCGTTAAATATATATTCAAATATATAACAAATAAAGATTGTCGCCAGATTTCAAGACCAGAATATATAAGCCATTAGAGACAATCCTTATATATGTATCACATAAAGTAATCTCAGCAATATTTTATGTAAGAAGATTAAATCCCTTTAAACCTCTTCCATTAGGATCGTATATTTCTATACCATCACCTCGAACTATATTGGTCGACGACGTGCAAGTCGACCTCCGCGTGAGTAAAGAGAGAAATTTGGACCGCAATATACTCCGAGATTCACCTAGGTGACTTATTTCCTTCGCGTGAGCATAAATAAAATTTGTTCCTTGTCTTTTTCGGCACAATTGCTGCTACAAAATATGCACGCATATTGTTTTTCACGAGAAGGTAAATATTTCTCACGTAAATATTCCATTTTGTATGACAGTGAAAAATATTAACTTCATTTTAACACGTTTTTTTGCCGTTTTTTTGTTCTTGCCGTATTCTTTTGTTTATCAACTTTTTCTGTTGAGAGATCTTTAAATATACAAAACGTTAATGGTGAAGTCAATTTTATCAATTGCAGCTCGAAATTTCATCATTTATATGTGAATGAAGTCGTTCCATTACTAATAAAATATAATTTACGCTTCGTTTATTATGAGAGAGGGCTGGTATATTCGTGCCTTTGAATATTTCTTTCGTCATAATAATACACTCCGCCCAGCAATTGTAAAGTTCTGGAGAATAATGGCGTAAGCGAGTTTCTTTTAGCGCTTTCAGTATTGTTTTCGTAGCAGTGCGCACCGCGTCAGCATTTCTGAAAGGACGACGTTTCAGCAATTGTCTCACCCTTGGATAAAAGTGGAAATCGGTTGCTGATAGTTTAAAAAGAACTATCCACTTAATACTTTTACTAAGATATTAAAGATGATTAACTCATTTAAGAGAAATAAATAATAAATAACTAAACTCAAATTTTACTTGTTACAAAATTCTTTTTCAGAATTTTATTAGAATTGACAAAACAAGTTTTTTATATATATGGAAAGTATGTCTATTAGAATGTATGTCTTGTTTATTACAATATAAATATTCTCTCTCTCTCTCTCTCTCTCTCTCTCTCTCTCTCTCTCTCTCTCTCTCTCTCTCTCTCTCTCTCTCTCTCTCTCTCTCTCTCTCTCTCTCTCTCTCTCTCTCACGCTCTCTCACGCTCTCTCTCGCTCTCTCACGCTCTCTCTCGCTCTCTCTCGCTCTCTCTCGCTCTCTCTCGCTCTCTCTCTCTCTCTCTCTCTCTCTCTCATCTTCTCTGTCTAGCTAATGATTTTCTATATTATGTGTTTTATCAGGTATTATTATTACGTATGGTACTATCATTATGTATAATATGATATCATTAAATTATTTTATATATTTCAATTTACTTTACTTATTGCTCAATACTTTGAATAAGGAATGAGCTTAGTTGGAAGTCATTCTGTAACAATTAATCTTCATTTTCTGGATAATAGGAGTTCTTTACTACCACTTTCGGGAATCAAGGCGGATATCCACAATTTAATTGGATGTAAAGTGTGATTGACTGCGTCATTTGTCTTTAACACCTTCGCTGTTCGTCACTTGGATCAAACTCATTATGTGCTCCATTCGTGACGAATGAATAATAATTGAATAATATTGAACTAAAAGCAAACAAAATAGGTAAAACAATATTTATGCAAATTTAATACAAAATAAAATAGAATTATAAAAAAATTGTTTACAACTATTTTTCAGGTTTTCACGTGAACGGAATGAGTATGAGAATCGTACATAGAATATAATATTTCAAACTCATTATGTTTAATTCCGTTCGATTTCCTTTCGATCTAATGAAAAATTAATTAATTCGATGAAAATCCTTATATATATCAACGTGGAAATTGGCAAAATTTCCGATGTGCACGAACAAAGGTAAAGTGATGTTGAGAGTTTCTTTTGATCGTGAAAGCATTGTCCAAGCCGGATTCCTTCCTGCAGTTGGTACGATAAAAGCGCATTACTGTGAAGTACTTCGGCATCTGATGTTCGAAATTAGATTGAACGAAATAAAAATCAACAAAATGAGCTTGAAAAGATTGGATTTTGTTGCATCACAAAATATTGCAAAACGTATTAATCTTCTGATAAACTTAAAATAAAATAACGGTTATTGGACTCGATAATCGATAATAAAGCATTTGTACGTTATTAATTCAAATATTGATTGGTTTATATTGTTTTGTATAAATTGAAAAGTAAATAAAGCATATTGTTGAAACAATTTATAGCCGAATTTTTTGTCTGAGCGATTTAATCTACTAGTTAATTATCGAATCACTGATTGTAGAAAATTAATGGATTATTTAATAAACTATTACATAATATTTTAATTGTTTGAAGGTAATAAAAAGCCACTTGATATTTAAAATCTTATTAATAAAATTTGTTAATTATATATTAACGGAAATTTATTGTGTAATTTGTTAATATACGTTTAATATTTAATATAACATAAAAAAAAATAATTTTTAAATAATAATAAAAATTTTAAGAATACGTAAGAAGAAATCTTGTTAGAGTTAATGCAACAAAAAATTAAAAATTAATATAACTATGAATTTTAAAGTCCTTTGTGATTGTAATGGAGCTTCCGGAAATTCGTAGACGGTCAGTATGGCTATAATTGTACGTTGCAATAACGTCGAGCGCAATAAATCACATTCTTCTGGCACTTGCGTGGCTTAATTAATTTGTAACGAGTTCGCACAAGTTACACATTGATAAAGCCGGCGTATTAATCATCGTTGAACTGTTGTGGAGGCTTCTCTTTTCACATCGTTCTCATTTTCTTTCAAGTTAATCATCTTGCTACTTCTTCGCGCAACTCATAATGATAAACGCGTAACGTTGGAAAGTTTTTAAAACATCTGCCCGTACACAGAACACTTTACCGCTAGATTAATTATCATTTTAAATAAAACTTTTAATATAATGTCTAATAATTGTTAGAGAAAGACTGTTCGTAACTTTTTTATAATATCTCTTCTTATATATACAGTTTACTTACGTTTGTAATATCATTTTTACGAATCCATGGATTGGATCAATGCATTGTCTCGATATTAAAATAAAAAAATCACTCACCGGCCGATGCGCAACAGCGGAGTTGTAAGTCGTAACCCTGCGCTGATCTGTAACGTAGAAATATTTTTACATTAAAAAGCAATGTTCAAGATAATCGATACTTGACGTAAATAATTATTATCGCGCCCGTTAAAATTTTAAAACGTCATTTTAATATCTGATTTTAAAATGCTATTTGCAAGAAACGATCGCGGCTGCATATTTCCGCATTAACTCGATCGCATAATTTAATCCACAAAAAATCATGCAATATAATACGACCGTGCGAATAAGAGCCATTCTACAATACGTCGCAAACGCAACGTCGCCAGTCGCGAAGGATGACAATTGCTAGTTAAAAAGCGCTATTTTCGGTTGCCGATTGTCAGTCGCCAGAAAGTTAAAAGTTCGCCAACTCTCTTTTGACAACCACGCAACTGACAAGCGTAACCGGAAATAACACTTTTCAATTAGCCATTTGTCTTCTTTCGCGACTGATAACGGAGGACGGAGCGTTAATCGGCGTATTGTAGAATGGGGGGGGGGGGCCTAAGATTCTATATAAAAGAGACGCGACGTTTGCGACGTAATATCTCTTCTCGCCGGAGATCGAACTCCGACATTGCGAAATTGCGCCGGAGTTAAACCTCGAAAGTGGCGGAATTCGTTACAGGACAGCAAAATAATAAACAAATAGTAATTACTCACCCCACGGTCGCTCCGCCGTCGCCCGATGCCTCCCAGGCCCCCACCTCCTCTCCTCGAACTGTTACCGCATCTCTGTCGGCGCACTCACTCACTCCGCTCACTCGTTCGCTGGACCCGTTCACGCGTAAAAATATCGTCATTTCTGATCGCGCGCTTAGTTCGACACCTTGCACGGTACTCCCGGTATTAATCTCGCGGCGCGTACTTACTTAATTACACGGCGACGGAAGAATTACGTCGGATAAGCTACGAACGAAGGTATACGATCCGCTCGACGCCGCGACGCCCGGCCCGCGCCCGCGCCCGTCGGCTCGTGACGTCCGCGGGTAGACGCGACGAGTGAGCGTAACGTGGCGGAGAAAATTTTGTAAATCGCGCGGCCAACTTCACTCGACAGGAGCAACCGCGTCGGAACCGTCACGCGTCGCGAGGACGCTACCATAGACATATACATATAGATGGGTAACACTATGGCGAAGGGTGTGTAAAGCTGGCGCTAGACTATGCGCGATTCGTGGTTCGTGATTCGCAGTTCGCCATTCGCGCCGATTCGCCAGCGGAGCGGGTTTTTGACAAAACGGAATTCATCTAATTGATTTTGTCAAAAAACCGCTCCGCTGGCGAATCGCGCATAGTCTAGCGCCAGCTTATGACCCGGTATTCATAGTCGAATCTTATATTTAAGATCGTCTTAAGTAAGATGTTATGAACAATCACAGAGCCGTGTATCAGCATCTTAAGATATTACTTAAGACGATCTTGAAATAAAATCCGATTATGAATACCGGCCGTAGTCAGATCTTATTTCAAGATCGTCTTAAATAATAATCTTAAGATGCTAATACGGCTTTGTGATTGGTTAATGACATCTTAAGATTGTATTTAAGACGGTCTTAAATATATTAAGAACCGACTATGGACACATGATGGATGCTACACGCTTGCCGCTTGTGAGGCGATTTTTGTTAACTGCAATTAAATCATCGATTTATGAACACTGTGTCTATCCCTCTCGATCACCACATATCAGAACATTATATTAAATGCGAAATTAAACGTACGACGTTAATAGAGACTATGATTGCTAATTAAACATGTCGCGGTGTCTATCGGTTTAGGGTGCGCCCGTATTTTTTATCCGTGTTCCGAAAACGACGGCAATTTCATTCTGAAGCCGCTCGTCCAAAAGAATGTAATCGAAAATCAATATTAACGAATGTGATATATATCTCGGTATCCGTATAAATTCCGCGAAGCACATTTGAGAGCATTCGAGAGCAGTAAAACAGGGCACACACACTCTTTTCGTAGAACGTAACAGTAAGGTTTCGACCAATTGTGTTGTTCCATTTTTACTTCTACGGTTACAGATGACCGAATCAAGCAATGCAATTGGTCGAAACCTTACTGTTACGGTCTACGTAAAGTGTGTGCCCTGCTTAATTCCAGAACGAGGCTACGGTTTCTCGGAAACATGAGTAGGGAGGATGGAATGGGGATAGGGTTACTATAAAGCGGGGTCTACAATGCGAGTCGCAAGTCGTGAGTCGCAAGAATTGACCAATTACACGCGATTAGTCTCCTCAAATTTGATTGTGATTGGTCCATTTCCTACGACTCACGACCCACGACTCGCATTATATAGATCCCGCATAATTGTAAATACACTGAACCGAGCGCGCACCGTGCCCCGTGCGGCGTGCCTATTGGCCTACCCCTACTCCGTCCCCACCACTCATGTCGAGAATGCCGAGTAGCCGCGCGTGTCGCGTAGGCCTTCGTTTGCGCTGCACGGTGCTCGATTCTTGAATTTATTCATAAGAGAAACGTATGCGCGCAAATTCTGTTTTTGCAGAAACATTTCAAACATTGTAAGTTGATTGGTTAAAAGCCATGCGATAGCCACTCGACTTGTACTTTTCTGTAAGAGCAGAATTTACGCATACGTTTCTCTTGCGCATGAATTCAAGAATCAAGCCCCAGGAACTAGTGCAATTAGTTAGAATGAAACAAATATATTTTCTTTCATTCTAACTTATTGCACTAGTTCAAAAGTGCAGCGAAAACGATCAGGCCTATTATATTACTTCTCTCGGATCACAGCGTGGAATAATACACATATCGCCGAGCTCCGACGGTTCAGATTACCGAAAACTGTGATATATCGAATGTGTATGTAATACATATGTGCTTCGCGGAATTTATAGATTTATACCGGATGCCGAGGTATGTCGCATTCGGTAATATTGACTTTCGATTACATTCGAACGATCGGTCTCGCTTTTCTCAACCGTCGTGTCGCGCGGCTTCAGAGTGAAATTACCATCGTTTTCGGAACGCGGATAAAGAGTACGAGCGGACCCTAAAACGAGTGACGCCGATGTGTTTAATTACCGTAGCTAATTAGCGAGCACAGTCTCTTAACATCATACGTTTAACTTCGTATTTGATCGTGTTTCGATATTTGGCGATATTTGGTGATCGTGCAGGATAGACACAGTGTTCATAAATCGATGATTTAATTGCAGTTAACCAATCGCGTCACAAGCAGCAAGTGCAGCGTTCTCATGACGGTTGGCTCCTGGCGAGTGAAGTTGGCCGCGCGATTTACGAACTTCTCTCCGCGTCCGCAATGTTATGCTCACTTGTCGCGTTTACCTGCGCGGGACATCATGGGCCGCGTTGCTTCGTTTGTCGTAGCTTCTCCGACGTAATTCTTTCGTCGCCGTGTAATTAAGTACGCGCCGCGTCGCGAGATTAATACCGGGAGTGCCGCGCAAAGTGTCGAAAATAGCGGGCGATCGTAAGTGACGATATTTTCACGCGTGAACGAATCAAATGAACGAGCGAGTGAGTGCGCCGACGGAGATGCGACAACGGTGGAGGCCCGAGGAGAGGAGGAGGAGGCCTGGGAGGCATCGGGCGACGGCGGAGCGACCGTGGGGTGAGTAATTGTTATTTGTTTATTATTTTGCTGTCCTGTGGCGGATTCCGCACTCTCGAGGTTTACCTCCGGCGCAATTTCGCAATTTCGGAGTTCGATCTCCGGTATATGCGAGACGAGATATTACGTAGCGAACGTCACGTCTCTGTTACTCGCGCGGTTAATATTATACTTGCACGATTTTTCGCGGATTAATTATGCAAACGAGTTAACGCGAAAATATGCAGTCGCGAGATCGTTTCTTGCATTAACCAATTAAAATCAGACATCTGTTAAATTGACGTCTTAAAAATTTAAGGGGTGCGATAATTATTTATTTTAAGTATCGATTATCTTGGGACACTGCGCGTTAATGTGAAAATATTTCTATGTTACAGATCACCGCAGGGTTACAACTTTATAACTCCGCCGTTGCGCATCGGCCGGTGAGTTATTTTTCTTATTTCAATATGGATTGTTTTTATAATTTGTGTAAATAAAAGTGAGGATAGGCTGACACGGTTTGCTCGTTGTGCCTAGTCGGTCTGCCTTCACTTCATCTCTATCACTCATGTTGCCAAGAATCCGCGGCTCCATTGCCCATGTATCTTGTGATAGACTTCATTTTATACCGCACGACCGTCATAAAGCATGCAAATATCCTGGGAATATCTGCACCTCGGTTCGTATCGATCTTGTCGGATGAGCGTAATTATTATAGGTGGGTACATTAGGCTCGAAAAATGATAAGATATTCGAACGTTCTCGACTAGAGCGGTAATCACGGCGAAAGCAGGCACGCCACGTAATGCTTTGGAAGCATATTAAATATATTTCAAGCATCTTCAAGCGGAATAATGGGGAGTAGTCGTTACGGTGTGACAAGGCGCTTTTGCCTTGAAAGCGCCTAAAAAGCAAGAAAATGAAATTTATTCTCGTTTTATGCTTGAAACGCTAAACACACTTCCGTATAGCCTAACTTCGTCCCTCTATTATTAAAAGGAAGTACAGTAAATCATTCTTCCCTCGTGTGCTTTAGATAGATAAGAAAAGCTTTATTAAAGGATTTTACAGTTTACGAAGTATTTTTTTTAGTGAAATAAAATGCTCTTGTAATTGTTTCTTTTCACTCTATAATAGACATATAATATAAATTACTTTTTACATATACAATAATTTCCTCTAGCAACAAAATTTGTTACGCTTTATTCACTGATAATTCAAAGCTCATTTTGATATTATATATCGATTATTATTAATCTATATTATTCTATAATAATGACTGTTATTAATCTATATTATTTTATAATAATGATTGGAAGAAATCTTTAGACGGTTTAAGAATGCCTGATCAATTCCCTCGAGGCACGCAATAAAGCGATGTCTTGCGATCAAGATGCAGTTCGAGGATCTCGGGCTGAGAGGTTTCAATTGTGTCACGGATGCATTCCGTTCGACACAACGTGCCGAGTACAGCCTAGCACGTAGACCGGATATGTACCGAGTCCGCGAAGTTCTGTTACCTCGGAAGATTAGATTTGCGCCCTTTCTCGAAGGAGTCGCGGAATCTTGTTATACGTGAGAATATTCACGTGTTGTATTCCTCGCGCGTCTCGATATGATCCTGAAAATTATTTCAATTATGTAACAGCGAAATTGTCCGGAATTTAGTAGGCAGGCAGAATGAGCTCGCAAACTTTTAAGCATTAGACAAGAAATTGAATTGGCGACTTTACACGTTTTCGTGAGAACAATATTAATTTGAGAACATTTGAGAAAATTTAGACTGCTTTTTTTGGAAAGTAAATAGGTCTGTAATATCGTCCTCTTTTAAATTTAGTAAAAATAAAAAAGATCGAATAAAGAGATGATAAAATATAGTATAAGAAGTTACATCAGTAACAATCATTAATGTATATGTCTTTGACGTATATACACACATATTGTGTACTATATATTTTTTAATTGGCTCGATCCAATAACACGAGACCTATCGATATTTTAGCAATTTATCGCGAGTAGCAGGATCAGAGACTTCGAAGTCTCTGCTTTAGAAGTTTTACCATCGTTCTCCTTTCACGATTAAGCTTGATATGCTATTAGTTTTCTTCTAGTGCGAATGCTTCACGTGGCTATCAGTTAATTAGTGACAAGCGAAAATAGTTACCAAAGTCTCGTCGCATTTGAGTGAGCATAACAATTTATCAGGGAAATATGAATTCGAAGTTACATTTATTCTATTTCTTTCAATTTAAAACTTTATAAATTTTCGCGTGTGTGTGGATGTAAAGAATATTACTTTTTAAATATACATATAATAACAATAATGTTAATAATTGTTCCTCAGTCTTTCGTATAATAAATTCCAATCATTAAATTATGTTTGAATGTTGATCCAAAATTGTCTGCGCGTGACAATACAAACACATAAAACGAGTTTATGTATCGAAAAAATAACAAGTGTACCTACAGCAATCGTTAAATATATTTTAATTGTCAGCGCATATGAGTTTCATACAATCAAATAACCATACTTAATAATAAATTGTATACACATATCAAGTCATTAACTGAATTTTAATACAATTAGTATTTACACCTCCATCGCAGAATTTCTTGATATATTAGTTAATATACATATTAACGCGCGTTTAAAATTTATTTTATGACAATGTAATTTATTGTAATAGATGGTACAAGGATTTAAAGGTAGTATTTTACCTCTGTAATCTGAAATCTGTCGAAAATTTATTGCTAATTATCGTGTTGTTTAATTATAGAAGTCATACATGAAAGGTATACAGAATTAAAAGTTGTAAGCAAGACGGGGATAATGCTTTCGGAAAAAGCAAAAAGCAAACAGATTTTTTGCAGTTAATTAATTGTATTATTAAACTCGCAAACTGGATAACGTCTAACGCGAATAGTCACGTTTCGCATAAGTCATATGTCGAATCCACGAGTGATGAGCAAAACAAACTATAAGTTTTTCAGTTCGAATAAGATGACGGAGCACTAAACTTCAAGAATGTTTACTAGTGATTCTTAAACTTTGTCTGAATACTTACGCTGATGAGGTTGCGAGCGGTATTCTAAGGAGTTCTAAAGAGAAACGTGCTTGTTTTTTTTTTATACATGTAATCCGCCGTTCTGTGTCTTAACTCAGCTAACCTTTATCAAAATACTTCTTGTATTTTAATAATTAAAAGTCTAATATAATAACAGCTTATTATCTTAGGAATTATAAAGTTATCCATGTTCTGTGTTTTAACTTAGCTAACATTAACTAATGCTTATCTAAGTATTTCTTGTATTTCAATAATTAAGAAATAATATTTAATAACAACCTAATATCTTGAAAAAATATATAAAATTATTCATAAAGAATAAGAAACAAAATTCGTATTGATTAGCTTTCAATATTTTGTGTTTATAATATTTGGATCTACATATCGGAATATCCATGCGTGAGACACGGCTATGTATTAGCAGCCTTAAAATATTAAATATGGTTTCGCGCCACCGAAGTTGGCCGGTGTCTCGATAACTGGCCAACGATATTAGGGCGGGGTCGAGATGCACTTTCTACAGCTTATGGTAACGTAAAGTTTGACCGGACGTAAATTATCAGAGCGCTCGACAGAGTCTGCGGCTGGTCCAAGTATAATAGGAAGCATAGGCGTTTAGAGCGCATTTAATTTCTAAACACGAGTGCAACTTTACAATCTATATTATTGACACAACATAGCAAATCAGATATTAAACGCTATATGCGCTGTACCTAAAAAATTGCATGTAAAATTAAATAAAAAATGAAAAAATATTTTAATAAAAGTTAAAGAAAGAATTTTACATAAATTAATATAATCGATATATTTCTCATGTTAACGAAATAAAAATGAGGTGCATAAATGTTTTCCTTCTAATTAATAAGTGGAAAAATTTTTCATATCACGTACTTATTTTCAATTTTTTACGGCACGGTATTTCAGTATCAATAATGCTCGTGTTCGCAAAAGAGAGATAATAAGTTACAGAAATGTCTGAGGTTTCTCTGTTTCGTCACAGTATTATTACATAAATTCGGAGAGAATTAGAGAGTTCACGGTTGAAAAAATACAGTTGTAATAAACCACAGAATTCTCGTGCAAATTCCATCACATTTTCTCGAGCAAGTACCGCGTGAAAATATGTAAAAAAAGAACAAGTAATTTCGCGTATATAGTGTGAAAAATTGCATTCGATTAACAATAGTATGTGGTCAGATAAGCTTCTCTTGCAGAGAGACTCTTTTACTTTAATACTCTCTTTTTCTTTTTGTCTTTAACGCCTTTGTGATCTCGGAAAATGGAACCGAAAATAGTCTGTATTATAATTGTCAATTTCAAAAGGCTATAACGTGTACAGCTCTTCGCTGTTTCCCACAGATCAATGCTTTTACGAACGTTTCTATACAAGAGAGACTTCAATTCGTTTGCGAGCTTCTATTCACGAAGTTTCAAATAAAATCCTGTTTCGGTGCATCGCGTCCGTAAGCAAACTTTACCAACTATTCTGCGGAACTTTCAAACATTTCCATCAATAAATTCGCGCAAATCACAGACATAAGACACGACAAAGGGGAGGGACAGAGCGACCGAAAATAGAAAACGAAGGGCAATTCCGTAGTAGATATTCTCGATTGACGATCGAGAACGTGCACTGGAAATGCAGCTCTGCGCGTATACGGGGAGGAGTTATCATTATTGCAGTTCTTGATACTATTGCGAACGTTTCATCGAACTTATATAAATACAATTACTCGAAGTTCCGCCCTTAAGGTTTCCGGGGCTGAATCAGGACTATCTCGATAATCTTCACAAAGGTGCACTTACCGATCGCGATATCTTATACGCGTCGCGTTCGGCATAGATGCGGAGCATCACATACGCAATTTTCCCTTTATGCATACCATATATTTACCGTGTACATTTTCCTTCTTTTACGTGCATCTCCTCGACGATATCTATATATTTTTACAAAATTGTCAGCGAATCGGGTCGGGAGAAAATTGCCTAGTCAAAAATAGATTCTTCACGCGAGTAGTTTTCTCGACGGTATAAAATTTCTCCCGTTCGCGGAAACCGGAATTCATTCTGCGTTGTTTATATAAGTCTTTAATCACCTTCGAGGCGTCTTTTTTTCCTCTTTTGCACCTCGTACGTTCGCTACATTCGGAGACACTCGTTCGCCCGCTGTACGTGCACCTATAACTCGCAATGCGGGTGAGCTTTCAACGAGGCCGCCCGGTTGAAACGTACGGAATTTTATTGCTCGTTTGCGCGGGAGTGATTAACGGACCGAAACAACTTCCCCTGCTAAATGTTTTTATTATATCGAATTCACGTCTCTCGCTTTCTTTCTCTCGCAATTCGCCGATGGATCCTGTTACTTCAGAGGTCACGTGTGCTCAAGGCGGCCCCGTCTCGTATCCTCAAATTGCACCGTATCCTCAATGCCTTTGATTTATCGTCGATGAACGTGAGTTTTAAAATTTGTAATCAGTTTCTCATCACGTAAAGACTTTGAAGGTGATTAATTATCAGTCATTAATTCTGACTATTATTTCGTGTAATAACGATGATTTAGAAATAATGATAATGATTAAAATAATTTATTCTCATAAACTTAAATTTAATTCTTTTGACAAATAAAAATTCCAGTAATTACGTCAGTTTAATTTAACTGATGTAATTACATCACAGTTAAATTAAGTATGTCTCTTATATTAGCAAGTTGGACTCGATATGTGCCTGTATGCACGCGCATATAGTGCTGTAAATTACAACAATGAACACAGAGATTTGTAAATGGGCTTGGAGGTTTTCAGGCGACAGATGCTCACGACTTGCGGTTAGAAGTTCTCAAAGTACAATACTATTATTCGGACAACCCCGTACAATGTAATTTCGGTAACAGTGGCTAGGCAGTAGATTAGCAACTCTGCAACTACTAGATCTCTATCGAAGCAGTTACCACGTAAATGACATAATTCCACGTGTAAATTGGTCGAAATCGCTAATCACTTTCGTGACTTGTATAATTATGCAATTCTCAATATTGTAATTTTTATTGAGTATACTTCATCACTCGCATTATATTTAATATTTAAAATAATATTTAACCAATATCACTATATCAATAAGTATAATAAAAATAAGAAATAAATTGTTTTTTGTTGACTTTGATGATACAACGAACGTCCTATCAGTATATCAATTCTGCGCGGCGATATTGTGAGAATATTTAGTAATGAATGTACTAGATCTAACTACATTAGGTACCTTGTGACATCGCGTAAATATACACGCGTATATCCGGCAGCATTAATCAGCGTGAAATTAGACATCGGTGCCAGATAGTGTAACACACTGCGTGGGCAGCTTCGATAAAATATCGACCATTAGCCGGCTATTATCTTAGTCGTATAGCCAGGATTCGCGCGGTGGTGTTAATCCCGCGTTAATAAAGATTACTGATAATGTCAATCCAGAAATATTACGGAAATTTGGAGAACACAGCATATCTCGCAATTGTCACTCTCGAAACGCAATCGTACTCATTCTTGCATTAATCTGCATCCTATATTACGCACATGTGTGCTCTCTCAGAATTGTAATAATAGGATAATATTTTAAAAGAGCAAATGGTTTAGAACTTTCTTGTCGCGTTTGATATTTTTGGTTTTCGCGTAATTTATTATTTAATACATATTAAAGATGTTACTGCATATCACGTGCAATGCACTAATTTCATAAAAAAATATGACGCTGAAAAATATTGACATAATCTTGAATATTTATAAAGGGTAAAAAAAAACTTTATTCCATGTAAAAAGTTTCGCGAGATATGCGCAAACAAGCAAATTTTTGTTAACGAGTAAACAATTTTTCTTTTGTGCATATCTATGTTATAATATTTAAATTTTCTGACAAGTGTATCTGATTCAAAAGAAGAGAAACTGACTTTTAATTTAATTTTTTCTTTCCACTAAAAGATAAAAGTATAAAAAAGGTTAACCTTCATGTATCTTTATTATGTATTTATATCTTCATTATATATTACAATTCTGTGTTTGTCCTTTTTATGTACTTATAACGAGACTTATAATTAGTTTAACAGAGAATAATAAACTGATCTTTTTTCTTTTCTCTTTTTCTCTCTCTCTCTCTCC
Source organism: Temnothorax longispinosus (assembly GCF_030848805.1). Classification (NCBI taxonomy): domain Eukaryota; kingdom Metazoa; phylum Arthropoda; class Insecta; order Hymenoptera; family Formicidae; genus Temnothorax; species Temnothorax longispinosus. The sequence continues at coordinate 3,701,920 of NC_092358.1, read as the reverse complement.
ATCATCTCATGGTTCTACAATATGGCTGTTTTTTTTATTCTTTGCGGCAAAGCGCGGTGGTCATTTCGGGCCGACAGTCTCGCTCGTATCCCAGTCGATTGTTCTCAATTTTATCAGTCCTCGATATGCGACGGGGATGTGAAGATCAGAGAGAAAGGGAAAGCTCGGAAAAATTGGAAGCAAGGAACGAGAAAGAGAGGTGAAACTGCGATCGAGATAAAAAATAAAAGCGTAATTTTCGTACCCGGGGGTGCGCTCGATTCAGTCTGGGTTTTAGCAATCCCCGCATCCTTATAGGTGCAAAAGAGAGAAATGCGCGCGAGTGAGTAGTAGAGGCTACGTTCGTCTGTGTTTGTAATTCTCTGAGCGTACGTGTGTGTACACAGGGTGTCCGAAAATCGATCATTCTAATTACAGATCTCTTGGCCAATTTGGAATCGATCCTTTCGTAACGAACCTGTTGAGAAATATCGACATTTGCCGACAACTTTTTAATTTAAGTGAACAAATTTAAACTTCATCGAAGTAAAATCCAAGCTCGAAACTAACTACGGCACACCATTTCGTTATCCGTTTGCCTGAAGATTACGTTGCAGAAAATCTTGTTATCCCTAATTACTCGAAAACTACTGGTCGACATTCTCGTCCGATTTATAATTGAGAAATCTATGATTAAATAAACTGGAGTTTCGGGGACACCCGATATTTGCTTGTCGATGTGTTTGACTGTGCCGGCGATTACCGCGTTTACCAGAGTTCCGGGGATAGTGGGTCCCCAGCGGATTTGGGGATAGATGCCGCGAGGAACGGCGAAGGAGTTGCCTTTCTGCCGAGGGCCTTCGGGCAATGAGGATAGATGATGCGGTCCAGCCTAACTCGTCTTGTGTGCCCAAGGAATACGGCACACCGGTCTTCTTCGTTACTCTTAGCCGAAGGCCCTTTAACCGTGTACGTGCCGACTTCGCGGTCAATTAAAAATTGCAGAGCGTTGCGCGCGGAACAAATGCTCCTGATTATTTCTTATGCTAATGAACCGTGGCGCGTCGTGCTCAGCGCGCGATGGTACGTGACTGCGACGCTGTGAAACTGCAATGCACTGACATAATGTCGACGATGTTACCTTTTCTTTTAGGGCGCGTCGCCTGAAGCAGGGTTCTAAGGCGCCCTATAGCGCCTTCGAAACGAGCTAGCGTCGCAGTAGGTAATGCTAATTAGCTGCATTTGCTTATCTGTGCGATTTAAATAATAAACCTTGTCAACTAAAAGTATTTTCGGTAGTTCCTTCAAGATGTCTTCAGTTACATAACATTTATTTCTGGTTTAAAATCATTATTAATATATAAATTGTTCTTTAAATGAGATTTACATTTATATTAAAATAAGATTAAGCTCTTTTAACGCGTATTAAGTCTTTTCTTGGGAGGAATGTTTGGCGAGCGGCAGGTGCATTCAGCGCTTATTCTCATTATGCTGCTGCCAACTTCCGTAAAAAGTACGATGAACTTTGACACTTTATCGAACATTATCGTGGTCGTTTGAGCAGTCGCTTCAGCGAACGATTATGCCAATATCGTGTTCGAAGCTTCCCGCGGTGCTTTCATCTAAGGAAAAATGAATTTGCTATTAATTCAAGAGTCTATAAAGGAGAGAAAATGTGAAAAATCTGCAATCCCACGTTGTATAGCAAATGCGATGATATTTTATTTAAACGCGCGCGACAATGAAGCAAAATGAATTTTAACATATTGTTATTTGTAGCTGAAAAACATCGCAGTTGGTAATCGCATGTCTGTTATCGATCATTCATAAGTCTCGCAAACAAGTTACCTGTCGCGGCTGTCGACGTTTATGAAAATATGAAAATGAAACGATGTTTTTATTATCACAATTTACGCGAATAAACAGCCGCGGAATGGCATGCTAATTTATACTTCAGATTTACTATGCATTAAAAACTAAACATATAATAATAAGGAACACTTGAAAGAAGAAAATTAATTTCATATATTAAATAACATATATTTCTGCAGAGCAAATAATATAATGAAAAGTAAATCAAAGGGTTAATAACCAAAGTTGGGTTTGGATCAAAATAGCAAAGATGGACGATTATAAACATGAACGAGAGTACCAAGTATTTTTCCTTTGACATATACCAATAAGAGATGTATATTTAAATATACATCAACGAAATATACGTTTGTACATACGTAGTTTGCACATACGTGTTTTTTTATTTGATCCGGATCCAGTTTAAAATAAAATATTTTTAATTGTTTATTGTGACAAATCCTCCAACGGTTTTTGATCATTGTTATCATTTTAGCGAGTTAATTAATTTTCTCGTCGTCGTATCACGTATTTAGTTTTCTCTTTTATTTTTGCTTCTCAACGAAGTGCGTCCAAAGAGAGTGCAAACACGTACGGGATGAATGATGAGCGTCCCCGAGGGAAGAGGAAGAAAGACTAATTCACGCGATAATTATGGGGCTGGAAAATATGAGTGGAAAATGGTGCGACATAAAGATCCTTAATAGCGTCTCCGCAACCGTGGAGCACAGAGACACGGGATGGTGTATCGCCGCGGTAGCTGATAATTACGATAAAGCTTAATATTCCGCTGCAGGATGTGCGGGTCCATGGCGGTTAATCCGCGCAGAAAACAGTCTGAGGACGTTATCGCGTATTTATGAAAAATTTCGCCTTAACGCGTCGGCGAATTTTAACATAAAATGCGGGATTATTTTGTTTAATTTGATATTTTCGAGTTTATTATCGCGCGATCTTTCCGTGTCATATCATGCGAATTATTATCATTTTTGATTTTGTGAAGTACTTTCGCAATATCATTGAAAATATTTATTCAATGTGTGTGACATATTATTTTATAATTTAATTACATTTTGTTTTGGCAGTTATTTTATCTTCTGTCACGTCGTACGATGTTGAAAATGAATCGTTACAATAGCTTTATTATTTGGATCATTTAATGCATAATATTTTATAACATTATCATTTATTTTATATAATGTTATTAACTTATTTATTCTCGCAATTTTGTTAAAGGTTACTTATAACGACTTTTCGGTAACTTTATGAGATAAGTAAAATGTATGATCAACGTTTTAAAGCCCCTTTCTATATCAAAGCGCGTTCAGAATACATAAACCCTGCGGGGCGAAAGGTCGACTGAAAGGAAGCATAGATATATGGTATGTATATCGTAAAGTGATTAATGATCGAAATAATAGTTAGAGTTTAACAAGGTTACCGGGTGATCAAGGTGGGGCCTCGAAGCAAATTAATCCTGAGTAGTAACCCCATTGATGTTCCAAAAGTTTGATTAATTGTCACCAGTTATGAGGCAACAATGGTTTCTCTTGTCCGTTTGGCCATATTTCATATTTCATGAAGCAGCATGGTTAAGTCAACTGCATATTCTGCTCTAATTCTGAATTATTATGGAGAAGTCAGATTAAATATTAGCGTAAACATTTTACAAAGTATTTACAATTTGTTATTCTTTTCCTTTCTTATGACTTCTCTTTTTTGTTTCTAAGTTTTTCTAATTTTATATTTTTCTGTTTTCTTTCTATTTACGTCAAAAGCAACGTGGGATCTATTTAGGAATAAAGCCACGTGGGATTGATACTATTTTCCAAACGCTTTACACCTATTAATCGAGCCATTTATTAATTACGTGTGAACTAACCCATCATGGAAATTACGTTACCGAAATTTACTATAATTAATGATTACTGAAGAGAAAGCAGAAATTAGTTTCTCAGTTTGCAGCTATAGATAGTTCTCAATCTACGTAATTGCATTTTCTGAAATTTATACTGACACAATAAATTTGTTATGAAATGAGGACGAGGTTTGTTTATCGAAAATAGATAGAAAACCGCCAGCATTTAGAGACTTAATTAATTTTGGGTAGTAACATTACGCGTGTCTTTCGAGCTTCGCGTTAAAACAAAAGGTGCGCGATTGGATGAAGATGAACAAGTCGGATTTGCGTTTCAGAAAAATCGACAAGGCAAGGAATTATCGTTGACGTTCTAATTCACGCGTAGCAAAGTTAAATAATGAATACAAATTTTTCGACTTTATGTCTCGTCGCTCCTTTAACGGTCGCCAAAACGCATGCTTTTGTCGTTTTCGTCCCCACGAGCAAAAAAGGATGTTCCGCCGTTAATCCGAGCGATCTCGCGACACGATGCGAGTGGCATACCAATTTCATGTTAACAAAGAAATGCCTCACATGCTCGCAGATTTACAGCTATTCACGCCCACGCTCTTCGAGGCGACGTTTTCAATTTATTTACCCGCCGTGGTAGCCCCTTTATTTAACGAATTAAGTTGCCAGTCATAAAAATTGTGCATAATGTTCGTAATAAATAACCTCAGATTTGTTGTTTAATTTTCCTACGATTTATTCTTTTTTATGTAGTGCTTAATCGAATGCATATAGAACAACTATATGTGTATTTGACGACAATTTAAATTAAATATATTATAATATTAATTGAGAAAAGTTATTAATTAATTTCTGCGTTGTTTATGTATTATTTTGTATGTTTTATAATGTAAAATAGGTTTTGCTCTTAATTTTGTTTAACACCGTAAGCCCCTAAATTAAACACAATTAAATCCGAATTATCATCATCTTAATAATAATCAAATATATGAATTTAATGTTTACTAGGTGATAATAACTTCTAATTACGTAATTAGTTAATATATATTTGCAATAAGCGTGGTTCGATTCTGTACTGCATGCACAGCACATTAATAATAGTACCTATCGCATTTGTGTGAATTAAATTGGAACGTCTCTCCATCGCCAATATACATTTGTATATTGGCGTAATTGGTGTAATCTCAGCGTAAAATAGAATTTGGGACACTGGCAATTACGATTTGAAATGCTTGAGTGTCTCTAATTGTAAACAGCAAGCGCATGACGCGGCGGTATAACAAGCAAATGTGCAATCAAAACTACACCTCAAAATGTATTCGGACTATGACATAGTGACTCTGGTCAGCAACACGCGTAGCAACATTGCAAATAATTATTCAAATGTATTCATTAAGCTTATTTCATGCTTATTTCATGTAATTTTACCTCATCAAGTTCTTTATTTATTTATGTAGGTTCTTTATCTTAATAAATTTTCCAAGTTATTTTTGTACTAATAAATATCATCGAAAGATGCAGCGAAATGTTCGTTGCTTCCACCGAAATTGACCGACTTCCTCCACAGCGGTGTTTAGTTTCACGCTCCCCCGCGATTACATTATTAGTTAAACGCGGGAAACGCACGTTCCGCGTACTAATGCGTATTAACGCGTATTAATGCGCATCTCCGATGAGTCTCCGACCATTGTGAAGATAAAGTAACGGCGATACATTATTTACCAATTTACGAAAAGATAATAAAATTCGTCTCGATTAAATAACAACGAATTTTTTAAAGTGGTAATAACGTAATCGAAGAAATGAAATTAATTTTGTAATGCTGTAGGTATATTGGTGAGTTATTATATAAATTCCACAATTTCCACAGTAAGCAGAATTATTTTCAGAGTCGATGATATGGTTTCAACCAAATGTTACACCAATAAAAACAGTTTATATTTGAGACAGGTATAGGTATTCCAACCTAAATAATGCATATTCATAGCTGCGAGATTTAAAAAACAGCGGGAGAAGCATCATACATGCATGCAATGTTAAAAAATATAGGATAATTTATCTTTTGGAAAATTTATAGATATCAAAATCCAACATCGATTCGCTAGCTCGATATAAAAATTAATAAGCGCGCAATAATGATGTGACACAAAGATCTAGAGCACTTGTCTATCGGTATACGATCCGGAAGGGTTGGCTGCGCGCTATTCGAGACCCGGTAGCGGAAATATCCGCGATATCTCTTCCAATGCGCAATTGTAATTGACGTCGCTGTTTGCGATATGTCAGCGCGCGAATATATAACTATTATAGGCGTAAAGTGCCATGTATAATGCACCAGGAAGTTCTGATGCGCGTTACCTAGCTGCTCTAACATCGTGATTCGAGTCTTAATGGATCCCGTGCCATTCGTAGTGCTATCTGCGCGTAACAGTATCTGCATTGTTAGATCCGCTCAGCCGCGAGTGACTCGATTACCCGGATTGTCGCGACCGGGGTGAGAAGAGGGTTGAGACGGGACCGGGATCCTTGAATTAATCAAGAGTGTGCAACTCCCGGCGCGGTTCGGCGTCTTTTGGGGCAGAAACGCGATCTCCTTGCAAACGGAAATCCGCATGACGATACTTTCTCAAGTGCGTGGGGAATTGATACAACTGTCGCCGAGCTCGTGAACTAGCTCTCCTTCGCGTATCGGTGATTCGAGATGTTGCGTGACAAGAAATGTGTCGGAATAAATTAAAACGCGGTGTACCTAAAACTTGAATTAAAATGTAGGCAATAAATAAGAAACAGACGAATATTACAGGAAATACCGAAAGGGGGTAAATATTGTGGCAATGAAAGCTTACTCAGAAAGCTATTATTTTTTTTCTTTCGGATGTTGAGGTTCTCGTGGATATAGAGCCACTGATGAGCCACATTTGAAAAGTCTCAATATGATTGACGCGCTGCAAGTTATAACGTGACGTAAATTATATACCAACACGATATTCACGATCAAATACTACGAATGTACTAGTCCATTACGTACACTAGGTATTTCGTAAGTTTACGTTTCCCCAATAACTAACAGACAAACGTGGACGGTCTGTCCCAGACGCGCGAATAATTAGTTGCGTGAAATCCGCGAGAGCGTGATTAACTAATTAATTGGTGAAATCACATGGGCGATTATAGGAAACATTTCGACGATGCTCATTTCGATGGCTGTTCGGTAAAATTAAATTTGTCAAACGGAACGATCGAACCTGTCAAGTTAAATGATAGAAATATTTCTATCTATGGAAAGGTAAATAGAGTATAATGGAATCGGCTTTCTCTTTATTAAAATTCGAAAAAATAAGTCCGGACGACGTATCACCAATATATACGGCACATGTTTCGCAAATCATTTTTAATTCAAGAATTAGCAATAAAAAATATAATAAAAATATTATTTCTGAAGTTACATGTAAATTATAGAAAATGTATATGCGTTATTTTTTACATATGTAATAATAATAATGAATATAATACTAAAGTATAAAAAATATATAAAGGAAATATAATTAACCGTGACTCTCTCATTTATATAATTTTGAAATTAAAATTTAAGTTAATGATGCTACTTTAAATTTAAAATAGGAATGTTACTTTTTTTTGATAGAAATGCTAAGATATAAAATATAGCTACATATAATATATTATAATATAATATAAAACATAATATAAAAGTTTGTAATGTAATACATTTTATTTTAATAATATAATCCTTTTTAATATTACGTTTTTAATTAAAAACCACCATAAAAATGATAATAAATGACGCGTTGCTGTGGTCCGATTACTTTAAAATTTAAATTATAAATGCAGTTCACCAAATTATTATTTTACAGTTTTTAAGAACTATACCATGCTTACGTTTTTAATTAAGAACATATTTGTTAATTTAAATACTGCATTTTGCAGGTGCAAAATATTAAGCTGTTATTATATACGCGGTCATGTATAATGTAATAATATTATATTTAATAATACGATAATGTGTGTTATAGTATAACACAAATGTAAACGTGATGATGATTCTGTAATAATAATATTATACATGACAGGGGGAAGTACGCCGCAATGTGTTACGTAGTAGTCTAGATAATTGATCTCCATGATAAATAATTGCGGGAATCCTATAAACTTGTAACTGGTTGCAATTACCAGTAAATGCTGGCATTATTGAGTTCGATCCCTATTCAATATGCATTGGAGATTCATGCTACTGTCTGAACGGATTTCAACATTAATTATTTATGTTTGTTATTTCCACTGACCATTCGTGTAACGAGTATAATGTCATTTCCGTTATTTTATTTTTCCCAATTTGCATGCAGCTTCTATAACGCCTCTTAATATGCATGACAGTTGTAATAAAAATTTAATTTCTAAAAAAATTTAATTTAATTTAAGTTTTAAAGAAAAGTAAAAAATGTTACCATATTTTTTATATTAACATATGTTTAATTTACTACAAATTAAAATACCTCTCTCTCATTATTTTAATTTAACTTAGAAAAACATTAAATATATGTTAGTAATATCGGATATCGTTAGTAATATTGCAATATATTATTTTTTACTAGTGCTTTTCTCCGTCATGTGGCGATTCAATAAGTCATCTCTTGCCATCCGCTATCGCAAATGCAATTTTCCGATGTAGAGGATTTCCACGGGAAAGTTATGAGTGTCGCAATTGGATATCCTGTCCTCTTAGAGTATTTTTTCTGTGGGAACTAAGAGGATACGACGGGTCAGTGCCGCGATCGAACTGGATAATCGGAAAGGCAACGATTCTATTTCATGTGGCCAACACATGTCATCCGATGTGTACATACGTACATCTTGACCGAACCATACATAGATTCGATTCTCGCAGAGCCAATTCCATTACGATAATCTGCGAGAGACCGCGGATTTGATAAGAAAAAGAATAAGGTGTATGTAATGAGGACTGTGAAAGCATTAGATAGTGAAAGTATTAACTTTTTAATTTAAAAATATAACAAAAAATTATGACCAAAATTTGATTGTGATAGGGTATTATTTATTACAATTACAATGTCCATTTTTAATAATCCAATTATTTAGGAATTTTATAAATTTATTAATAACTATTATTCTTTATTAATATTGCAAGAGTTTTATTACTTTTATTTTTAATAAATAATTTGAGTTATTTTTTTAATTTATCATTTTTTGCTTATTTTTTATTATTATATTTTATATTTATAGCTATTAATTTCATCCTCGGAGAACACTGCGGGTTACTTTATACGATATAATTACTTTGTTCGTTTCTATATCTATACCCTACTCTTTTCCTACTACTTTCTTTAGTCGACTTAATTAAATGCGCAAGAAAAGATCTAGCTGTCTCCTTTTGCAGACATTGTTAGAAGATAGCTATAATGACCAACTCAACTTTGAATAAAAAATTAGACTATATTAAGGCAGTCTTTACATTTGTCACGTTAAAGAAAATCTTAAAGAGAAAATGTTTGTTTTCTTGAACGGCATTTTGTAAATTGCACAGCGGTTAATTTAATCCTTGTCACTTATAAGCGAATTGTCACGATAAACCCCACATTGCTTTTTATTAACTTCCAATGCACGCGCATTAATTGCTCTGTCCCGTCCGTCGGTGGCCGAGAAAGGAACGTTCGACGGATCGATCGGTGGAATTAATGCGTTTTCGAGAGCCCGTCAGCGCGTATTTACATTTTATTAAAACCACCAGCCGTCGATGTCCAGATATAAATCTCAATCCAAAGCGGTATTGCGAATTCCGCGGTCTCTGTGGCCGTCGGACTTGGAAGTGCGCGCGATGATGCAGATGCGCTCGATCCACAGCTATCCGCAGACACCGGTTACGTCGTTAAGACGAAACTGCATTCCGCTATCGCGCTATATACAGCCGCCATCGTCCTTCCTTTTGAGATCATCTCTGCTTCCTGAATCCTTCCGGCGGTGTATCCGCGCGCGAACGGACCTGTTTTTTTATAACTACGCGAGTATAGGTGTTCATCTTAATTACGGCAGATTACCTGAAAAATTGATGATCTCGACTTATCGCGTCGCTTTTTGAATTTTCTGGAAAGATTAGGAATTAATTTTAATATGTAGTTTTGATATTACTGCTCGCTCGATGGTATATCAATTATCACTCTATGTATCAATATCCATTCCACAACTTTGATAGTAATACGAATGAAAATAATAATGTGGGTTATATCAATAACAACGCAAAGCAACTAGAAACAGCTAAATTTAACAGGATATTGATTCTAATTATTCGATACCGGATACTATATGCTTCATAACTCCGTTATCTCTGTAAAAATATAAACGATATTTGACCTGAGTAATTGAGATGTACTATAAACATCTCTATTATTCTACGTAAAAAACGTTCTCTGACGTTTAGCTTTAATAACTCAATTATATTAACACAATTGTTAAAAAAAAGTTTACATGTAAAAAGATGTTTACTATTTATACTTTTGTTAAATACATGCTAACTGATTTTTTAAATAGATATTTACAACGTATACAACTATAGTCAATATAGATTTGACAAGATTTATCGAAAGAAAAATATTATTTCTCAGAAAATATCATTATTTTCGAGATTTAGAATTTTATAAGCAATTATATGGAGTTTCTCGTAGAGCTAGAGGCTAGATTTTGTATCGTGCCGCGATTCTTTTCACACTGGCTTTACGTTGCATCATGATAAGGACGGTGTTGACAATCTGTCTCTTCACTGCTGAATTGTACGTTATATGTCCTTTAGTGTGAATTGCATTTTCTTGACTTTCGAGAGAACTTGCGTCAAGATTCTTTTTCAGATTGTAGAGAGATTCTTTTTGAGAGTGGAAGAAGATCGTCGATTTGCTGCACTCGATTTGAAATTTATTTTCAACATTGAAAAATCATTCAATGTAATCAGTTTATTCTTTATATATTAAATAAATCGATAACTTTGTCTCATCTTTTTCTCATATTTATATTATCCTCACGTATGTATATAAACTTGAGTGTATATACATACCATAAAATAAGAGATACATAACAGACTCTTTCGCAATAAAAAATCTTGCATGATCTTTACTTTTCTCTTATTGAATAATTTTGGAAACGAGAGATATTACTATGTTAAAAGCTTGTATTCGCGCATAGAACTCTGCGGAAAACGCGAGAAGAATATAAATCACCGCATTAGAATTATTTTTGACTTTAACGCCGATATCTTTTCTCACTCGTGCAAGGAGCTATCCGTTTTCGATCAGTCGCCGCAGGATTGTTCTCTTTATTTAAAGGCAGCTAACACGAAAGGAACGGGAAACCGTGGTTTTAGGGAGTAAGTATTTGCACGGAGCATTAGCCTTAAATCCTTAATCGACAGCCCCATTAAGGCTTGGAAGTTTAAGGCACGGAATGTGCATGTCGGTGCATTAATCCCGCGGAAACGCATTTTTCAATGTTCGGCCATTAATTTATTTAGCCGCAAAGTGCTGGCGCATGACTATGCTAATGCTCATTAATATGCATTAACAGTTGATCCCGCCTTTCTCTTCCAATAATTCCCAATTCAGATTCCGTATTTGACCTGATGACGATAATTCAATTACTTCATGCACGTATTAAAAATAATAACAGCCGAACGGCTTACACTCATTTGTAATATGATGATGTTGATATACATATACAGAAATGTCAAACTGACACATTAAAAAGTATCTCAATCTACAAAGTACTCTTTGCTTATAGAAATAGCTCAGAATTAATAATGCAGCAAATTACACAAATTGAAACCAATATTATTCTAATTTTATTTTTTTCTGTCTCGTGTAATTATAAATCTTACAGATGTAAATGTAGAAAAAGTCGTAATGATAATTCGTGCATACAGTTTCTAGAGTCGGAGTTACAGCTCGGTACTAAACTAAATTTCGAGCTTTTCACACCGATGTGATATTCACCGTTAAATATTTCTCGACATTATGTAAATTTTTTCTGCTCTCTCAGTGCCGCGTCTTTTATAAACGTTATAATTAAATTATCGTTCTACTCGCGCGCTCCTGCACGAAATAAGTCTCCACGCCTTCTGCAGCGGCTGTTAACGCTTTTACGCTCTCTATGAAATACGGTGGATACGCCGGTAGGTGACGGCTAATGGCCGTATATTGTTTTCCGGAAGCATGCAATTTTTCACACACACAAGCGCGCTTCGTGAATCGTCCTTGACAGTCTAAGTTAAATTGAAAGATCCATTTATAATTTGAACATTTAAAATACAGATTGCTCAATAGATACGTTTCGACGCGATATTCTAAAGTCTAAAGTACTTTAACAGCCATGCAATTGGCATAATTAAAAGTTTGTTAGGAGCCGTCCGGTTTTAAATGATTGATTATTATTGGCAATCAAACTTTCGATGCATCACGCAACATTAAACACATTATCCGGGATTGCCGTATATATAACGGCCATTAAAATGTGACTATTAATGAAACATTAGCAAGAGACGCGTCATTGAACTCGCGGTGCTCGATGAACAAAATAATTGGTTCGATCGCGTCTGAAATTGCGGAGCCATTAACGTGTTATTTATGCCTCTCTGCGAGACACATCGGAAAATACGTCTTCTTCGAAAGGTAATGGCCTTGTCGGGTCAAACCTACACAAGGAGAGCGCGGGAACGCAATTTTCCAATAGGCCGTTCAAAACGAGCGCGTTCTAGAGGTGTCTTTAGTGCGCCATATGTCAGTCCGTTAGACGGCGAGGCGTCATGAAATCGTGATCTTCCAATGAGCGTAAATTCGTCCCCAGGCAATGAAGATATCGGGACGAGCGACAAATGCACTTCCAATGAAGTTTTACGTTCTCTCGACGAAACGAATTTACTATCCGCTCCGTCGTAGACGAAGTCGCCAAGGAAGCGTAGAAAAGAATTCAGCGAAGAATTTGTCACAATGCTGCTCTCTCTCACACACATGCAGTTTTATATATTACTTAAAACAAAATGCACGCACACCGGCAAGAACAAATTTTTCTCGGTTGTATTAAAGTATAGTTTTTAAATCTACTTTTTTGCGAATTTTGCGTATACTCCCACTGGGCTATCTCATCTCGTTAAAATTCTTGAGGACTTTAACTAAAGTAATTTTAATGAAAAGAATGTAAAAATCAATGTTATAAAAATATACTCAGATTAATATAAAATATCCAAATTATAAAAAAGAGAGGCTTTGTAGCGTAAAACTTTTTGCTCTGCCGATATAATTGAAAAGTTTGTGGCAACTTATAATGAGATCACTCCGCACATGTTTCAAATAGCATTTAAATGTAGGCTTTTAATGCCTCTCGAGGGCCGTTGCGAGAAATTTATCTCGTAGTTTTCTTTTAAAAAAGAAAAAAACTTTAACTCTCGAACGTTTTAGGATTTAAAGTTGCTAATGCGATTAGAAGTTAAACGATATTTCGGGCTTGAGCTTATTCAATAAAATCGTACAATCAATTGCGTTTCCCTTAAAAATTTTATTGGTCACAATATTAATTTTATTATTGCATAAAATTCGTAATGCGAACGACAGTGTAGAATAACTGCAACATCATCGTCTGAATATCGAAATATATTCGCGGAAGATAGTAGTTCTTCGTTTCAATGTAGAGACACGAAAGAAAGCAAAATTTATTTTACGACCGTGCTACCTCCAGACAAAGATTCATTTGCTGGCTCAAACGAGAAGAAGATTCACATATATACGTTTTCAGACACTCAGCATGGAATAAGGAAGACGGGTTTCTTTAATTAGAGTTTAATTAATTTTTCTTTCTCTTGATAATTTATCTATTATCGACGTTCGTACAAATTAAAATTTATTCTTTTAATATCAATATATTAAATAAAGATAAATTCAAATTTAGAAGTGAATGTGGGTTAATGTTCTATGAATATTTACATTATACATATGAGCAGTTTTTCTGGTTCTATTTTGAAGTAATAATAATAGTTTGAGTGCTCTCGTTTCCAGTTGATATTTAGGTGCAGGATATACGCGTATCTGTAATATATAAAGCTATATTTATTGCAACGTCTCGTATTTCTATGCGTGCATACTATATTGTACATATAGACGTAATATAGGAAGTCCATTCCCGCGATTCCTCCGACAGTGTACGAATACTACGCCGGTATCCTCCTCCTTCGGGAAAGCTCCGGGAATGCTTATTTTACAGCGAGGCGTCATAAAGACACGATCCACCAATGAGCATAAAACTCTCGACTTCGGTGCCGTAACCCGTCTGACAATAAATACAGATGGAGCAGAAAGCTGCGCCTTACCGTCCTCTTTTTTCCAGCCAGCCATGAGACTTCTGCAGTAATTCGCGAACTTCGTCACTGCCCGCATATCACTAGAATTTTTCTTGGTTCTTTTGGACTCCGTCGCAGTTACTTTATTCCGATTATCGTATCCTCTTGAGGAATCGTGAAGACATTCAAGGAAAAAGTGTCGCCATTGGAGCGGTTGCTCTTGCGACAATGCGATTTTTTAGTTCTTTTTAACCTGTAATAGTATTAGAATTCTTATTAATTTGCATTCATGTGACCATAATCATGTATAATAATTATACTTATAAGAAATACTAACTATGTAAACAGTATAAGTTAGAATTAGTTTACTAGGAGAATACAACAGATTTAGACAAACAAAGTAAATTATTATAGAAAATAAAATAAAGATAAAACCAAATTAAATTTACTACGATGAGAGAATCAGACGTTTATCTGTTTCCATCTCTAGTAAATGATTAACTAATTTACCAGGCGACAGAATTTTTATTTTTTTGTGTAGATAACAAAACACTTACGCATGCACTTCTGAATTAATAAGTAATATTAATATAAATCAGTAATTAAATATTATATACTAAATTTTTCGCCCGCGCTTATCCTTTAATTAATATTTCTTATTCTATCACAATAAAACAAGAAATTATATAAAGTTATATTTATTTATGCGTTTAAAAATTTTATCACACATTAATTGAAAAGAAAACTTTGAACGTAACCTGGGTAATGTTTCTGCCTCGATGTCTTCTCATGTTTCTCTAGTAAGCTTCGTATAAGTTTAATCCGACCTAGACCCGCCTGACCTCTTCCAGATTTCCTCTTCAAACTCGGCGCAGGAGCAGTAAGATTAAATTTCGACGAGGCAAAGATAAATTCTCTGACTGCGGGTATCCATAATAACAGCAATGTGATCTAATAATCAGATTTTATACATATACGTAATTTGAGAGACAAATCCATAGTCAATTTATTCAATATTTCGATTTGTGATATGCTTATACGTAGCTTTAAGAAAAAAAAAACGATAAAAGCAGCTGTTGTTTTTCTGGGACATTGTTAGAAAAAGAAGAAAAATCGTACATACATGTCATAATATCTTATATTAATTTACAAAGAAAATGAATTTAATCACACTGTTTCATTCATATGAGAAATAAAATAATAATAGTGATTATGGCCGAAACAATATAAGCTTAAAACAAACACCATTACTGGACGGCCAGAGAATAGCCTTAAATTATATCAGCGGGAATCGACGAGGAGTGCGTTTGGAGTTCACCGGCTAAGAAATGTATTACGAAGGAAAGAAGTCGTAAAGGAAGCGAAAGAGGCTCGTTTTCTGCAGAACCGTTCTCACTTTACGCAGGCACTATTTAATCCTAGATAATATAGGTACTTTTTGCGGTGGAATTCTTTCTACCACAAAGTGTATAATGCTGTGAAATTGGCCCATTCTGGTGCCGACGTTTATACCGCTAGGAATTTTACTTTGATGCTCTTAAAGATGCATTGAGTATTGCTGGCCTCGGTACAAAAAACACATAACAATGTTTAATGTATCATATTTAGTCGTTTCGCGCGTGATATTACAAGATGGTTCTATTAAGTTAATTCTGAATTAAAAAGTATCTTTAAAACTAACTGAAAGATTGTGTAATTAATTCCGCGTACAAATGAATATTTATTCAGTACAGCAACTTTTTAAGTTATTTTACATATTGTACATGAAACGATAAGTGTTTTTTTTTCACCAACAGAATTGAATATTAAATTATATTTTTACTTTCTTATTTTTATAGAAGAATTTTGTCTCGATAATAACGGTAAGCTATTATATTTTTCAACATAAATTTATTCTTCTTATAATAACTTGCCTCGTAGAACGTCAGTACACTTCATTAAAGGGAAATTAAATGCTCACCTCTGGAGCAGCGAGAAGCGAAAAAAGATCTACGACATATAAGTCTTCTTCTTCTCGAAAGCTCTCTTATTCTTTGCTTTAATGTCGGAAAGATATCGACACGGCAAACAAGTATTTGAGGATGATTCCGGTATAGCGGAATTTAATGAACTAAAACATAAGAGTTTCTTTGCAAAAAAACGTCATAAATTAACTACCACGATGCGATAAAATAGAACTGTACATATCTGATTTTTTTTTATGAATGCAGATTATAACTTTTATCCTTTACATTTTATTTTGATTTTGCGTGTTAAACGAATTTTTCATAAACACAGTTTGTTAGATACTCTCCCTATCCAAAGGGAAGTAATGAAAAAGCATTTGCAAAGTAATCGTGTATTGTGTAAATTTTTGCTCACGTATTTCTTACTGATTCTTAATTTCCACTAGTGTCGAACAGTAGTCTTTCCATTTATCGCCGACAAGCGAAAATTTAATCAGAACTGGGACGAACGTAGCACTAATTATTCTATTTTCCGTTAGTTATTCCGAGTTGTGTAATCCAGATTACTTCTAGAGATATCATTAATTTCAACTTCGGTAAGCCATTCGATAAGCGCGCACCATCGTTGCAACTTTGGTATAAAATGTCGAGTGCAATCCGATTTAACGATTAAACAAAAATATGCCTCAGTGCATTGATATTAGACATATTTAACAATTTTATATTACATAAAGCATTAGTCCATTTTCCGAAAATCTCTGTCGTGATTTTATTGTTCCATCTATATTGCAGAGAAAAGAATTTATTAATTTTTTGTGATTTGTTAAAAATCATTATTTTTTAATTTAATTTTTAAAAACAAGCAAAATTTATTTTTTTTAACGATTTTGTAACTTTTACAGACGCAATTTAAAATTCAAATACTAGTTTAACACAAATCACAAATGACATTTTATTATTTGTGAGATTCTTTTTGATTTATAGCAGGGTACATAGAGTATTTTATTTTTTTGTATACCTTGGACGAGAAAATCTGGCCATAACATTTTAAATGTAAGAAACCTATTTGAATTTTACGACTTAAAACTCATAACACATTGCGCCGCACTAGAGATGAACGTAGCCACTTCTCTGCTGACGAATACACGTATTTATATGTACCACCGGTAGCAACTCTTCTGTACGGTAAAAATATTTAGTTAACGTTGACAAACAGTTGGTGAAACGGATGCACAACAAAAGTCCGCTTTTGTACAGTCTTGGGTAAAAGGTATAAAATATATTTTTAGTGAATTTTGACATATACGCATATACATCTAAAATTTATTGTCTACTTTTACTTTAAACGCTGTCTAATTTGATATATATATTTCAATTTATTTCAATTTATTTAAAATTTTCAAACTGAGTTATCCATAATAAAGAAATATGTTAAATAATAAAACATTAAAAATTAAGTTTTTTTTTTTAATTTCTGAAACTAGAGAATGTTAAAAGCGTAGTACACACACATTCTTAAACTACTACTAAATTATGTCTATAATAAATACTTAAATATAATTGATGTTAAGGTATTTAAAAAGTGGCCTATGTTTCGCTTCTTTAACAGAAATGATTGTCCTGTTCGTCACAATTTATTCGAGATATTTCACACTTTTGGTCGTGGCTGTATTTGCCCAAAAACGCAATGCCGAAAAATTGTTGTATCCATACTGTGAAACGCTGCTTCCTGCCGCGTATCGAAACTTTTCGTCGTTATGCACGCTCAATGTCACCGCGGCGATAAATTGTGCCTCGAGTGTGCCGCAAAGGTATAGAGCGAGCGTTGTAACTCACGCGCCATTTCTCCGCGACGATTCGACCGGCGACATACCACACAGTCGGATCTAGTTCATGAATAGTTTTATATTTATCATGAATAAATTCATGAGGGGGGGACTGCACGCGCGTTTGTTACCGGGAAGCGCCGAGAAATCAAAATCCTATCGGTTTTATCATCTCGATTGATATATATGTGATATGTATATACATAAATCGGATTTTTACTTTAATATAGTATAATGTATATTACGAATCACACGTATGGAACGTAAGATATAAGCGTTTGTAATGTAAATCTCTTATAATAAAAATTGAATACTTCTCTAGTAGTATAGAATTCTGAAGTGTAGTAAGCTGAAAGTTTAAAATTATACAGATCAATTATTATTAAACACACGTATATATTCTGTTTTATTTTAATAAAAAGAAAATAGAAACAGATATATTATATAATAATACAAAACTAACTTATTCCTGATGGTTTAATTTGTTTAAAAAATATTATTGTAGCAAATGCATGATTGTTTTATATTTGCGGAATAAATATTCCGTAAATGATCGTAAATATAAGTATATTTATGAATTATACTTTGTATTTACGTAAGTTCAACATTATTATACACATAGCAGGCGCACATAAATAAATTGCAAACGTTATTACAGAATAGGAAATTGAGCGTTATTCTGTTTTAGGGACGTATGCATATATTGATTTATGAGCGTAAAATTGCCATATTTCTATTATTAAAATCTGTATGTTATAAATGTCAACGAGAATCTGTAAAAAAATAGAAAGAAAATAATTTTGAATTACTCAGTTTTGCTCTACATTTATGTACTATAATATTTTATATAAACAGTGGAAAGTTGCAGTCACCATTGATCCCTCTGTGTGTGCAGTTTCTCGCATCATTTGTCTTCATTATTTGCGTCTACTTGCCCGCCGTTTTATTTCGTCGTAAAGTCTCTCTCGGAAAAATCGTGGCAACATTCGTGAAAATTACTCCATTACATAGGAAACAAGACAATTCAGATACTGTCCTGTTTACTCTTTTACACACGGAAAAAAAGGCTTGGTTGAATTTATCAAGTTTTTCTTGGTTAGATATATGTATATTGGTAGCTATATATAACCATTGACTTGGTTGCCGTAACCACGTACAATTGGTTAGTTGGACAATTCAAACTTGGTAGGAACTATTGGTGCTTATAACCAATGCGATTGGTTGTGGTAACCAAGAAACTGGTATTCCGATTGGTCACCCAGTATAAGATATTATATAAAATGAAAAATAATCAGAAGACATTGAAACAACCAATTTGTAAAAAATTTTATTTTGATTTTTTGTTGAATGTATTTAATCGAAACAGTGTTACAATAATTAAATAGGTGATTCCGCACAAAGGAAATGAACTCTGAAAGTATTATTACTGTGAGATTCCGAACAGAATGTAATAACGCATCACACCGAGAAAGAGGGCAAAAATTTGAATAAAAGGCAATCGGATGCACATGATATTGTAGAAACGAGAATCAAAATAAACTTAACAATTTTTTTTGAAATTATAAAGACATGTTTTTAAATTATGAAGATATAATATATACTAGAGAAAAATGTTAAAATAAAACTTTATTTTTATTTTTTTGTTGTGATACATAACAAAATGTAAAGTACAGAAAAAATTGTAATATAAAGCTGCGGGTGAAGTTTTGTAACGGTAGAGAAAAATTATTCTTGGTTCTTATAAATTATGACACGGAATAAATACATCTAGCTTTCCTCGAATTGAGTTTTTAAGATTAATTATAAGAGAAAACGAAACAAACGTAGAACTTGCATTTTACATTAAAGATTTAAAAGTTGGAGTGAAAAAGAGTCGATAGAAAGAAGAACTCGCAGATTGTACAAAACACGATCGTATCTCAATTATTGTGAACACGTAGATAACAACGGTTTTCGAGAACAAATAACACAAAAGGCGAATCCTTTCTTATTGATTTTCTCTCGCTCGAAGTTGACTTACCTTAAAAGCTTGCTAAAAGCCTCGTAATACATCTCGTTCGAATTAGGTGGAGAAAATTAGGGCAGAAAATAGGCAGTTTATTTTAAAAGTACTATATTTATAATCCGTCTCATGTGTATCTTCTTAGTATTTGTATTGTAGAGAGTTTATATACAAATGTGTACACTCTGTATATTCTACACGTTAAACGTTAACATGTGATCTGTACATATCGGATACTCGATTAGGTAGGTTGATTGACCTCTTTCAAAACTGCGTCGTGAATATAGTTCTCTCGATCATCATAAACACGCTCTTGATCAATTTAATTGACTAATTTAATTAGCGATCTGGTCGTGGGTATAAAAGTCTGCGCACGCATGGTCGCATTTTTTGGTTTCTTTTGATATATGTCAACAACTTTTTGACACAATATACAGCAATAACAGAACAACAGAAATAAAAGGGGGATTTGAGAAAGTACTGAATGTAAAATCCATTTATTTTATTACGAAAAGCTTAAAATATCACGTCAAAATAAATTATGCTTTATATATGCTTCATAATACAACTTATTATTATTCATTTATATCATACACTCTTCAGCTCAACAGCTAAATTATAAATTAGTAGACAGAGAAGCAGCACATATAACATTGCTTTTACATTTACAAGGAATTAACCACATACGGAGAATTAATAGCAGCCAGTCCAGCTGGAAAGCCACTAGTGATCTAATGGTTTGCACATAGAGCTTATAAAGCGGAAACTGGTGCAGCCGTCGCGTGCATGCTCGTACTATCATGCTTGGGTGGTTATCAGACCGCGTATGATTTCAGACGTCCCCGGCGGCATTCGTAAAATAGACGCAAGGCCACCGTTTGTCCGATATTCAACTCACACGCCCTGGGTCGCTGATGAAAATAAGTAGCGCGTTTGTGGACCGTGAACAGCTGCGCGTGTCAGCCGATCGGAGATACAAATTTGACACGATCGGGTGCGCGCGGGTACATGCATATTTATACGCAAATAAGTAAAATAGGTACGTGAATGTGTGAAATAAGTGTGTATGTGTGTATATTACGAATTATAAATGCACTTCTTGAACTACCTGCTGACCGAGCGCGCGCAAACTCACGTTTCCGTAGAAATCACCACATGTAAAAATAGTTTGCCTGATATTATCGTCGTGCGCGCATCTGCACATCATCGCGATCCTCTCTCGACGTCAATCGATGCCAGTCGCATTCCGCGGGATATCGTTAAACGATACTGAGAATTAAGACTCTGACTTTACATCTCTACTTGGAGTCGCACTTCAGTCGGCACATTTTGGATTAAATGCGGAACATGAACACATGCCTTTGTTAGAACATGACGCGTTTTACTTTCCACGTTAATCTTGGTTTGATCCAGCTGCGACGGATTCGTAGGAAGAATTATTGGAAGCGTCTCCCGGCACGTTACACGCAGCGTTGCTAAAGAAGAAGTATCGTTTCACGAAGTATACAGTACTACGTGATGGAAATACGTTGGATATTAAAGAAACACAATGTTCTATGAATCTCCAGTGGCTTTATTAAGCGCACGCTTTGAATTTCTTCCTCGAATTTGTACTGACATCGATAATTCGCAAGACCAGCTGATGTCTAGCTGATAAAAATAATTAGTCGTTTCTGACGCACGGGGAGACTCCACAAACCACTTTATTCACGTCTTTCTTTGCGACTAAGCGGGGAAGACCGCAGGCCATCGTGGAGGTTTGTTCTTCTCATCGGTTCACGAGTGATTAATAGCCCTCGATTCCCGCCTCTGTTCCCAGGCGGTGCTACGTGTAAGAACGAATGAAGTTCCGTTCCCGATATGTTACGTTCCATTAAGCCCGCGAGATTTCGCAGAAATCAATAATCGGTATCGATAAAACGCGTTTTCTTACCTTACGCTGCTTTATTATAGATTCAAAATTATTCGAACAATCGAACGAAACTTTGCCACAATATGATAAAATTATCCTATAGCAGAAATTATATTATAATAAAAATAAAAGTAACAGTGGTCCAGAAAATTTTAAGAGACTTGGGTTTAATATCTAAGAGAAATGTTCGAAACAAAAAAATACTCGCTTTATTCTATAAACCACGTACATTTTTTTTCCTTGCAAAATTAATTATCCTGACGCGGGCGTAATATTACCTCACATTGCAATTTTAAGAGATATAATATTAAACCAAAGTCGTTATGTATACATTTCTAAAAGAAAAATTATGAGAAAATATTACAATAATCTATTAATGCAAATATGTAAATATAAATACTATTAAATGTACTTTATTTCAAGTGCAAGTTCAAAAGCAAAAGAATCCTTTCATCTTTTCCCGGAATCGACAGCGCGTTTTTCTTCTTTTCATCGTTTTTTTTTTATATATATCGCGAATGCTCACAGACTCGATTTAATCGTGCTTAAGTACTAACGCGAAGTTTAAGCTACGGTCCAGATTTTTTCTCTTTCTTTTATTCCGGCTCACAATTTATTTATCGCATAGATAACGTAAAAGGCAGCGATTGTTTATGAGACAAAAATGTGCTTCTCGATTGCTCGGTTTCAGTTGCTTCCGTCAGAAATTTATTCGCGCGATACCATTAACAGACCGTCGCACTTACCTGGTCCGCTCGACTAACTCGACAATATCTCTTTTTACTTTTTACCTCCGTTAGGAAACGCTCCAACTGTAAACGGATACAGTTGTCACTGCTTATGTGGATCACACTCATACTAACGACAACGTACCGCATACACGGCTATATACATGATTGATGTACACTCTTTTATCGTTTTAATGACGATGCGACTAACATCAAGTCTGCGCTCGAGAAAATTCACGTTTTTCTTCGAGAAAAAAAAAACGTGGTGACTCGCACGTGAGGTCAAAGCGTGTGCGCGTCACACTGTGTAGAAAAAACCAACAGCAGTGACGCGAAAATCAGCCGTGGTGTGGTTCAAACTGTAAAGCAAACACTAGAAAGGTATAGAAGCTCCGATCTCCTGGTCCAGCGATCTCTCCGTCATGTCGATTGATCTGACAACGCATCGGAGAATGCCGAGGGACGATCTAGCACCGTCGAGAGAGCTCTGAGTACCGACCGTTCTTCTCGAAGGACGACCGAATCTCCTCGTGGCTCGATTAGGCCAGGTGCGATACATGGGATCCATGCTGCATCGCTCGAAGGCACTCCAAGCGATCGACGATCGCCGCAACGGTAGATGCGTGTGCGAGAGACACCCGCAGTGCTGCCAGGAGAGAGACGGAGTCCTGCACCTGAACACAGGTACCCTAAAGCCCTCCGGTGGTCGTAGAATCGGCAAGTCGTGCAGCTTCAAGGCCGCATTTGCTCGCCACGGTTTCGAAATCAGCGAATCGCCCGCCGTCGTCCAACCGGTGCGATTTATCGAGCGCGGCGTGGGAATTGAACCGTCGAGTCGAGACTCGGCGTTGATATTGATTGAATTGCAACCAGACGCGTCACTGATTGTTGTCGATCCTTCCAATTTGGTTGATTCGCCAGCGAGTTCCTCGACACGTCTCTCTCCAGTCGGATGGACATGAGTCGATGTATCATCGATCTCGGACTGCTGGTCGACACTCGACAATTCGCGATCACAGAAGTTATTGACCATAAGCAATTTCTCGCCCGATTTCTCGCGATCGGGCGCGTCGCGACACGTGGATCAGGAAGAGGAGTTTGCTTCTACGGTGGAACTGGTCGAGGCGTCGTCGTCGAGGGAACTCTGCGTAGCGACAGTCACCTTGTTCCCACTGTCGCTGCAAGTCGCCGCCGGATAATTTTGACGGGGATGGCGTCTCTTGTAGGGCTCCCAATCCCCAGGACCCCGGCGTCAGTGCGTCGCGATCACGTCCGGGGCGCTTTTTGTGCTCTCTATGCTGAACGGCCGTCTCTGGTCCACCTCGATCACCGCCTCCGCCCGATACCTCGGATCCAGCGTCGGCTGAGGCTGTCGTTTAGTAGGCGTATTGCCGGAGGAGTGTTGCGACGTGCTGGACGTGGTATTGTTGGAGCCGTGGCCGGATCCATACATGGAACTACCGTATCTCTCGCCGGAACCCAAGGTGGCTTGCCGTATGAACTTAGGCGACTGTCGATAGACTCCGCTAGGATCTCTGCTGGGCTTGGGACTTTGGAATCTCTGGTAGGACGGGTAGTCCAACTGTTCTGGATACTGGGCAGTGTGCGGCATGGGCAGTGGGTAACTGGACTCGGTCGTCGACCAGCCGGGTGGCGCCGGTATGGGATTATGCTTCGGACAGATACCCATACTGCCGTCCCGTCCGCGGGACGCCGGACTACAGCCGGAGCATTGAGAGATGCTCTGTTGCTGCGAGCTCTGTTGCGACGATTGCGAGCTCGGCTGCGAGGACTGGGCGCTCTGATGAGACTGTTGCGGGCTCTGTTGCGACTGCTGACGATGAAGATGATGATGATGGTGATGATGAAAATTGGTCCCGTTATGAGAGCTGGGAGCGCGCACGCCAAAGGTCGTGAAACCTTGAGGCACCCCCGCGTCTGATATCCGTGGTTCAAAAAGACTTTCTCGGGTTTGGCAGCAGTTGTCACGCATCTCCGGCTCCTCGCTGGACTCCTGCAGACGTTCCTGCGTAGCGTTACTCACGTTATTGCTCTGGTGAATGTCGGTGATATCGCCCGTGTTATAAGTCATCTCGAGAACAAGGTCCTTGGTGTACTCCTGAAGTATCATAGTGGTGGGTGGCATCAATTCCTTGCTGGGCAAAACTTCTAAACTGGGCGATTCGCTGCCATGATCATGTAGATCTGTTGTGGAAACCGAAATTGGACACGGTGTCGATTTTCGACCCATTTCGTCTAAACGATTCTCTCTAGATTGCCTTATGTGCTCCTATAAGAAAGTGAAAAGACGAAGCATGCATATAGTAATATGAGTATAAAATTTAATCTGTATATAAAGTTTATTAGTAATTTATTTAAAATATTATTTCATTAATACGCTTAAGAAAAAAGCAATTTACAAAAATTGGCTTGGCTCATAACAATACAAACGCTTCAACTTTGATATAATGTATGAAACTAAATTATTTTATTTTTGCTTGAGGTTTTTTAAAAGTTGGAAATTTCTACTTTAAAATACTTTTTTGGAAAATATAATTTTTTTGCCACTCATTCGAAGTGCTCTTTCAATTTTGTTAAAAAATACATACATAATACATAAATAAACTTTCAAGCCCATGATTTGTGTACACAAATTAAAATTTAATAACAAACGTTTCATATTATTTTAATTCAATATGTTATAATACGAGTTGAACAATATACATATAACAAATGGCAGAGTACACTGTGATAATATAGGACAGAATTTTGAACGTTTATATTGGCATAATTATTATTTGAGAAAATGCAACCACTATATGTGTAAATATGTTATATGTGTACATATGCTGAAATATTATCCTGCCTTTCTACGCGACCTAATTAAATAAATGCAACAGTATTTAATAGCTTGTTATAAAATAAGAGACCTGATTTTGTCATTAAGAAGATTAAGTCTGGTTTTAAATATTGAATGCAAAGAAGACGCAGTTATAAAAAACGACAAAATTGAATTTTTACATTTCTTCGTGCGGACGTAAAGAAACGTCGAGATAAATACTTTCATCACTTCTTGATTCCGATGAGAAATAAAGACACCACATCGTCAAAGCAATGTCATGTCATCGAGGATCTATAAATTTTGCGGGCACACTGAAATATTGCGCGATCATAAAAAGAAAATGCTCTTGTCTTGCCGCTATAAAAGACGTATTGTCGATTTTTAATAAAACCTGCAACCAAGTCTCAATCATAATCAATAATTTTATATAAATAATACGAGATGTATTTACGAAGAAGAACATCCGCGGAACAACTTTTATAAAATATTTTCTGAAATGTAGAAGAAAACCTTCGCGTAGGTATTTCCGTAGAGACTTTATTTTCTGATTTCTCGTTTAGTGAAGGTATGATAGGGCAAAGAAAGAGAGAGAGAGAGAGAGAGAGAGAGAGCGCTCGCAATTCGCGTTGGGAAAATAAAATTCACTCACCTGGATAATGCGGTGATCGCGGATGAGCTTCCGAACGCAGTTGAAGACGAAGGCAAAGCTCATGCCAAACATAATTAGAGAGAAAACGACGAGGATTATGACGATGTGCTGCGAATCGATCAACCGTAAGTTCTTCTTCTGCAAATAAGGAAATTGAGCGTGCCTTCAATATCCCTGATCGTTGCTTATTATGTTAATTTAATGTTAGATAGAAAACTGGTATTATACAAAGCGTAAACGTTTTGAAATATAAAAGATTTTAAATTAATTTAATTTCAATTAATATAGCAACTTGTACCATATATTCGCTTGTATAATGAGTTGTCTCTGTATATTTTAGGTAAAAATAATTAAACATTAATTAGAAAAATAGCTTTTTCCTGGCTTCCAATTTGTAGGACTACAACCTCTTATACGTCATGCGTTTAATTTTAATTTGATGCTACACAGACAACAAATTTATTGCAATTACATTATTTGTAAATGCGCATTTATAACAATGAGTTTGATATTGCACCGGTGCATTGAATAATTGTCGATATTTTATAATTCGCAACGTGCGGTTGCACATTCAAATCAGATAAAATATCGGAAGATGAAAGGGCAGTGTTAATTATCATTTTGTTCGGGTTGGAGCTTTTCTATCTGGGCTTACAGACGCAAGCTCCTCCCGACAATAGCGTCTCAAGATTCGCGCGGATTCGTCGGTGCACCTCGACATCGTACCACGACATACACCCTCTTGTCACCGTCGTTCTACCCCGTTTTCAACATTTATCGGTGACAGAGGTGTCGCGCTAAATGCCTTCGTGAAATTTCAGGAGAGCGTTACACATTACGCAGGAAGGGTTCAAGCGCAAAGGAGAAACTTGCGAAACATCGCGGCGCGGCGCATAGAATGCATGAAGCAAGTAGAATCGACGCGATCCATCTTCGTCCCTGTCTCTCCGCACTCCTGTCTCTTGCGTGCCGTCCTTTGTCTCTCGTAGAATGGCAACACCGCCGCGGATTTTGCCTGTTTGCTCCTCGTTTACTTAAGTGGTTGCAGCCTGAGAGTAACTCGTTGAAACGCTACTTTATATCACGTTTGTTGTAGTTTAAGCATAAAGTGTTTGCTACTACAGCACATTTGCAATGGACAAAGTGATTTCGCTTGATAAAGAGCGAAATAATCGTTATTTTAATAATTTTTCAACAAGAATTCTTTCATATTAATGTGAAATTTGTCTTGAAAAGATACATTCTACAAGATTAGCTATAACTATTTTTCCATTTAGATCTTTTCGGTCAGCATTTTGTATAATGTCTTATTATATGCCTCTATTTCAAACTTCCAGAATTTATATTCTTTGCATTCAATCGATTCCCGCGTTCTACGAACGTATTTCTCAAAATTAAATCGCTTCGATAACATAGCAACTTTGCCTCGCACAAAACGTTGCAAATTTGCATACTTGCGCAAGTAGTAACCGTAATTAAATTATCAAGTATACTCTAGATCGTGAACAAGACTTCAGCTAGATATAAGATGGATTAAGATCATGATCTTTGTAATCGCTCGTACGATTATCATGTGAATTTATTTGCTCAAAGAAGAATTTTCCAATTTTTTTCTGCGGAGTATATGCGTGTATCTTAATTTTTCCCTCTCTGTACTAATTAAATAACTATTGCTTTGAAAATAATTTGCTCAAAATCCGAAGATAAGTAGTTTTGGAAATTTGATGTAAAAAACGTATCTTTAATTTGTTTAACAATTATATAAAAATATTATAGATAATGCAAACTATCTATCGTAGGAAGTGCATTCGGTAAGTTCATGCTGACCGGGAAACTTTGCATGCGGAAAGTCCTGCGAGTGTGCATTACGCGACACATTGTAAGCGAGTCACGTTATATATTCAATGCTTATACAGTAATAACTAATTTCCGCAGACCGGTCTTGCGCGCTACTGACACAGAGTAACGTTTGGCCACATTATTGCTACTCGCGGATCCAGCTTGGAATGCACTGTTAAACTATAGAGTAATTTATATCGACGTCACATGTTGTCCGTGTTCGCTTACATGCTAGTTCAAAGAGATGCCGTTTCCCTTTTCTTCCGTCCGCGTATATTTCTCTGTGTCCCGGTGGTCGCGCTATAATTTCCCAGCGTTTATCTCTCGTGCACTACCCAAGGTGAATTCGTTGCTCCGACAGCGAGAACATGTCCACCTAAATCCAGAATGCTTAACGCGACGGAAAATCAGTTTCTACGAGCGATAGAATAAGTGCGATGTAAAATTGAAATATATTATTTTCGGGATACCTGTTTGTATTAATATGTATTTGATACATAAGTGTTTCTCAATATTTTCTTTTATACATTAATGTAAGCACATACAATTATTTATTAAAATTTACGTCTCTCTCCATCTTAATTCTACATTACTCGCATAGTTTTGTAACGTAATTACAAAATCGCAAGTTGTCGAATAGATTTTACTGCCGCGGAGCAATTATTATAGGATCGCGCGGATATTAAATCCCCCTTTTCGTCAGATATGCCGGAAGAAATGCTATTATAACGCCCATCTTGGAATTTTTCGGCGTTATTTCTGAGTCGTTTTCATATCTTCCTTTTTTCTTTCTTTTTCACACATATATGCACTCTCTCTCCCCCCCCCTTTCTCTCTCTCTCTCTTGAAGGAAGAATTAAGCTGTAAAGCCGTGATGCTGTTCCGTATGCGAGCGTACGAGTAAGCGGCCGAGGGAGAAACACGGGAAGAGAGATTGCACAAGTGGATGCTTCCTTCTGCTTCCGTGAGTCAGAGTGGTTTATTGTTATGCTCATACGCCCGGAATCATTGCACGTTTTCGTGAATGCGCCGGTTTAAACGCCACTGTTGCATTGGAGAGCTCACTGCTACGCGCAACTGACACCTTTCGTCGGCTTTACCGGCGGGAAACTGTACGATAAACGACGCGGATCGCAAAGTTTAGATGTTACTTTCGACCGCCACATGATTGCACGAATATGTGGATAATTAATGAGGAATTTGAGAATGCCTTTAACTTCGTGAAACTTTGTAAGTAATAAAATTGTGAACTTTCTTAATTGTATATAGCGTACCATTATAAATTAAATAAATAATTTTATTTTTATTATTTTATTTATTTGTTATTTATAGTATATACAATTTAGAATATCGGAACACTTCGATATTAACAACGACAATTTTTTTTTAATTTGGAGCCTATTCTTTTCTTAGAAAGCTTTCTTGCACGTTATTTGTAAAATAGGAACAGAATTTATTTAGTCAGAATTGTCTTACGAAATAAAATACAAAATCTGACGATCAATCGCGAAAGATATTTGTGTGTTATTTGTATATTGTTTACTATTAAACGTGATTCGCGAAAAACATTCCCAAAAACACGTTATTTTCTACCCACATTTTGTTCCATTATGTAATCGATATTGGCCATCGTACAAAAGTGCATAAAACGACTGTCCAGATTTATGGTGATTGGTATCGATACAGTCCGAGTTTGAGCGAATTCGAAATATGTTTCATTTTAGCCCGCGATTCCCAATCTGGCAAATTCACTAGCATGATATACCATTTTTGCAAATGTCAGTGTGTGCCAGATTTTTAAAAAACTCAACGTGATACGCGACACATTGCCATTCTATTATAATAGAATATTCCACCTTGCATAATTCCTTATTGCGAATATTAATATAGCGTGGTGCAAAAATTTGTATAAAGTGACCAATCAGTTTATCGACGGGCTTTCGCGTGTTTTCACGGAGGAAAATTTGTACTATTTCAGCAATAGAAATTCTTGACCACGTCGTCCGCGAACGAGCGCGTAGTACGAGCGCGTAGTACGAGCTCGTACCGGAGAGATGACGGTACGGGAGCAATTTTAAATATTTCCGCTATTTATGACATCGTATTCGATGTCCGTAAATGCCAGCATTCACTTTGTAAATTCCGGTCGCAGGATGTTGCTTTTAATTATTAACATATGAATTAACAACTTTCACAAAAAGTTTATTACGTATATTCGAAATAGCAAAAGATTTTACGTAACCCTCGCACTTTATTTCTAACTAAAACATAAATATCTGACAATATTGACAATAGCAATCAGTATATGCTTAGAAAATAGATTGTTTAAAAGTTGCGATATTTGATTAAAATCATAAAAATGACGATAAAGCATCGCGTTTTATTCTACAAAGTAGCCCTCCGGCAGGATACAGAACTATTCCATATAACACATCGCACGGGGTGTAAATTAGATCTACTATATTTGAGTTAGTAGAAGCGTGCTATTCATTAAGGTATTTCACGCAGCTCGGACACACCGCTCGGTCGGAACAGTGTTTAAGGTCAACAACTATCGTACATTCACACACATCACTCGTGTATCCCCACGTCGAGACCGTCGAAGTTCTACGTGATATCGACTACTTGCCATACTCTGTATAGACACAGTCTAACTAGGAATCCAGTTCCTATCTAAACACAAATCCCGCGTCGGATGCGCGACCTTCTTGTTTCGCCGTTTCTGCGAAGTCGCGTTTCTTTCCAAGTGACAAGCAATTTCTGAAAATGTAAGGTCACGCACGATAAAATTTACGTTTTCCCATCCACATAGGCTCCCGAGTCAACCCGTTGAAAGAGGCATTTTTACAGGATTGTTCACGCACGTAGTTCAGTCCACTCGTACTTCAATCGCAAGTGAAGTACGTCTGTTTTATGCTGCCCTCACGTCAGACAGTGAAACGAATTAATATCCGAATTTAAAGCCGGAGGCATTTAATTAATGTCATCTCATACAGCTCGACATAGTAAAGTTTTATATATATAATAACGTTTGATACAAAATTCGAGCATTTTACCAGAAATTTCAAGCTTTTACGCTTTTTTCCATCCCTGTATTTTGCGCTTCAATAATTGTCAATGAAAAAATGTAAAAGATTGTAAATTGGAAAGATGTAGACCGATCGAGATCTATTTAGTTTCGTTCAACCGGCACAAACTTCAAATCTCCTTATCTCGAGACAACCATTTTACTTCACGATTTTACTTTAAGTTTATTATGTCTCGCCTTTGCATGGCTTCTTTCTAACAGTATTAGAAATATTTTTCACCAAGCTGCAGTATAAATATGCTCCACGCACACCAATACCGCAGCTGGGAAAGAAGAAAACAAAATAGTAACGGAACGGAAAGTTTCTGCAAGACAGAAATAATTAGTCGCTACCGGGATTACCGAGAAAAAGGTTTGAGAACCTCTCATTAGCAAGAGAGAAGAAAACACTCTGTGCAAGCGTGAGCACCTTGTTGCCTTTCCAATGCACTTCCTGTTTATTTCCCCATTGCCTTCTCCCGTTCGATAGCAAGCTCGCTAAAGAGGCTACTCATTAGAGAACATTTCCTTTAGTCTGTCTGTTGTTAATACATTAAAGCACCAGATCCGAACGACCGAGAGATAGATCCGCACGAGGCACGAGAATTGTAACGTTCTTTCAAGCTCATTGTATCCTTTTTTAATAAAAAATAAATAAATAAACCCAATAATTGAAATAGAATTACTGATATCTACATATTACTTCTGATATTTATTACTGATATTTATTTACTTCTTGCATTTTCACTTTTTTATATACAGTAATAAATACGACACTGGAAAAAAATTTGGTTACATAAATTGGAAATCTGGTAGATTCAACCGGAAAGATACGAACTAGATACTTATAGTTAAGTTTATAAAACATTCTGGCTATAAAATATTGAAATAATCAGAATTAAATTATGATAACCAAAAATTCTGATTTGTATGAGTCGAATATATTTTTGTATACGTCTTGAGGGTATAACCAAAACATTTTTCTCAGTGAAGTAAATCAACACTAAATATTTTGTTTTAACTTCAAACATTAATGTTGCCTAATATTACAATCATTTATAAAAATACTGTATGAGTTCCCCTATAATGAAAAAAGTTCATATAATACGTTCTGAACACATGATATCTTCCTACTGTTTCCGCGCCGTACACTGACATTGATTCTAGTACTTCTGAGACTCTGAAATATGATCATTCTCTTCTGAACTCTCGTATCATTTTTCCTACCAAGACACGGGTTTTCTTTTTACGATTTACGCTGCATGCCCCTGCACGACGCGTACTTTCAGCTATTACGATGCTGCCGCGCGATAAAGGGAACGAATCTCCCTTCCGCTGCATATCGGTATAAAATTGTATGGAATCCACGCTTTCTCGTATACCGCGCGGGCGTATAGGTCGTGATTTTGTCGCGTTTCGTCCGTATGAGCAATTTCGCGGTCGAGTTCTCTCGCGCGGACGACAGCGTTATCGTGGCTGTACTCCGTCTTTGGTTTACTGTCATCCAACGGCGTAGCTCCGAACGGTTTATCGGAAACGATACCCGAACTGATAACCTAAACGAATCCATAATTATGCGATTTTCGGTTTACTTATTTATTTATTGAAATTATATGTAGATAAAATACATAAAAATATTTTTATGTTGTTTTATTTTCAAATAAATAATTTTATATTAAAAAGATAATTAAATTATTTGTATTAAATAAATAAATCCTTAAAATAAACTTTAAAAATCCTACTTTATTTTATGTTATTTTTGGATATATAATATATTATTCTCGTGCTTGAATTAATATGCAGAGTCTCATCTCTCTCCTTTCGGGAATATTCCATATATAATATTCTTAGACAGCTCTTTAAAAGATTCACGAAGGAGCTGAACAGGTATAAAGTTGGATTCATTTTGCACACAAGCCCTCAGCCAGAAAAAGCATTTATATTGCTTCGATCCTCGACAGTTTAGCTTAGTAATCTTACAGGCAATAGAATATATTATACTATTTGAATATTGTAACGTCTTGCGTATACATAGCATAATGTAAAAGTTTGGCAAAGAATAAATAAATTGGTAAATCCATCTATACCGCAAAAGTTTAACCAAAGCTCTCGCGAATCCTAAAACTCAGCGAATAGATATCATATCTAAGTTTTTGCAGCGCGCGAAAAACTGGAATTAATGATAAAAGTAAAATTAAAAATATGCGCAACGTGAAACGTAATATAAAGATTTTAAATATCGTGAAATAATCAATGACCGCATTGAATCATGTTCGAATGGATCACGTTACTCTTTTGCAGACACATCTGCTGGTGGATAGGATATTACAAATTATTAAAAAAATGTGTAACTAGCCGTATGAAAGTGCCGGTGGTTGGGGAAGGTTCGGATGAGAATGCACAGACAGGGTGGCATTTTTGACTATTACAGTCTTTAATTTAATTAATCGCCGTTTTGTGCACGGCTAATTAAATTATGGCGTGATGGCGTGTAACGCTGTGAAATGCAAGAATCTATTTTAATTTTGTCGTGATCTCGTTTTTGCGCACCCTGCAGTTTTTGAAGTTCAGAAGATTCCACATTGTGCAATTGTCGGTAGTATTGCTTAGAGGTATATCGCAATTATAATTATTGTGAGTAAAATTAGACCCGTTCATTCGCGTAGCATTTTCATTCAATTGCAGAATAATTTACGAGCTATATATTTTCGAAATTACATTGCTATGGTACCAAGCATCTTCTCACAGAGCGTCGCGCGATGTAATTACGTAGAAAGAGAAATAGCTTTCCTTTAGCGAGGAAAACTTATTTGTAACTTGAGTCGAACAAAATTTCCAGACCGACAAAAGTATCGTTTTCGACATTTGTGAGTATTACGAACTGCCGAATCATTTTCGTAATATGAATGCTAGTTAGTAGTTATAAATAACGATACAAGTGTCATTAGATGCAAAATGTTTAAACGAAGTTATTCATATTTTACAGATAACATTTCTATTCTTTATCGTTTATCAAATCAATAGCAAACTCTCCGATGCACTGATAAAGGGTTTCAAAATACATGCGTTTACCTGATGTATAATTTTAAAGTTTAAACTTCCTCTTTTGATGAGAAAGCAGTCGGTAGCGATGCGAAATGCACAAAACGTTTGGTACGAAGAATCTCAAAGTATCTATTTTTTATGCCGGCATTAAAACAATCCTGGAACGAAGTTGCATCCGTTAGTGGAAGAATCGGAATCGGCATGAAGAAATGAGATTTAATTCAGGTCCGTTTCACGGGCGCTGATCTTTTTCAAGTATTTTTACGAGGATGCACTCATTTACCAGCGATGTGAAATGCAATATTAGCGCAAAGGTAGGAATATTATGACTTGGAATCCTTTTCTGCAAAGATTCTATCTTACACTCAACAAAAAATTAAATGAGGGAACAATAATATAATTATAATTACTTTAAATAAGAGATTCAGGCCAATTATTTCAAATTCTGAAATAATATCAAACATTTTAAATTTTAATTAAATTTTTTACAGAAATGCACTATAAAATACGAACATATAACAAAGTTTGTATTATAATTAACTTTAGCGCAATTAAAAAAGAGCCAAAATTCAATATGAGAATATATTCATGTTGTGTAATTATATTAGTCTGTACAGTACAATTTGTTTGTACTGTAGTAAAAAAACAATTTACTTACAAAAATAAAGTTTTCTCTAAATATTCTTATAGCAACTATTCTATTAGGCTTAATAAAAAGTCAATATATTTTTTCTGTATATGGCAGTGTTTCAATAATTAATCATTGCCAAATGAATTCAATATGATGTGTCATGCTTATCATCGATTTATTCATTGGAGTGACACATTTGAACGTACGTGTCGACGGAGTAAACAGACACCTCTCCATCGCGATAAATTCGCCACTATGTTGCGACTGACAAGTGAATGAGAACGTTTATTTTCGACTAACAGGGCGGCAAAACGCGTATTGTTCGTAGTCACAGTAGAAGATATTAATAGTCGTTGACCATTTAGTTACAATCGTTTGCGCGAATTGAAGTTTTCTACAGCGTCAAATACGGCGCATGAACAAGTGTGTGTGTGTTTAAAATAGTTAAATCATTGAAAATCGTCCAAACCAGAAACACCAAAGAGCTTAATGAATCAATAGATAATAATAATAATAATAATAATAATAATAATAATAATAATAATAATAATAATAATAATAATAATAATAATAAGTAAAAAACTTATTAATTTTTAAATAATAATATTATGCTATATATAAATATCAAATAAGTATTATGTTCATTATTTTAAATATAAAGAAATATTTTTTCTAGCTATACAAGGATTACAAATTTTTTAATTGTATTATGGAACTATTATTTTTACGATTAATCTGTTGTTTTGATGTATTAATTAAATGTTCTTGTAATTTCCATGGAGTTGTGAAAACGAAAATAATACATAAACAATTTTTCATTTGCCCGTATGCATAAAAATCAAATGCATTTAAAATTGCTGTTGATAGCGCATTTCCAGAGGGTATTGAAAATAATACATTTATTAAATTAAAATTGTTTGAAACAAGAATTTTATATAGGAAATATTTTCTCGTTGTGCGCAAATAGCAATTACGCTTTTTAGAGAGCAATAACTGTTCGATTTATTAGTTATTTATAATGTCAACTGTAATGGACAATCATAGATTTTTTATTAATATCACATCGTTTTCACATCAGTTTAATAATACACAAAATATTTTTGCAATTTTAAATAACTAAGTAAGATCAACATATAATCTATAACATATATTTATACATATATATTTATATACATGCATAGGGTAAACTCGGGTAAGTTGGTCATACAGAAAAGATGTTCCCCATGTTCATTCGATGTTTCATGGCGAGCTAGATTGAAAGAACGTATAGGTTGGCCATTTTTCCTGTATGGCCAATGGCCAATACCCGAGTTTACCCAACCAAGCTACTTTCTAGACTAAATATCATAACGTAATAATAATATTAATAATTATGTATATTATTACGTCTCGACGACAGAATTTTCTAAAATCGTTATTCTGAATGTCATCACCTATACGATTTGTTTAGTTTGTACGTCGCTTCCATACTCTGCGCGACTCAAACTCTGCATTCAGTCCGAAATGATTGAGATAAAAATACGAAATAACATTGACGGAGTCGCGTGCGGCAATATCAGGAGAACATTATTATTCGCCGTTAGATTAATATCCCGTCGGTGGCATCGTACCGTCGTTTCGTCGTTGCCTTGTTCTGGTAGTCTGCCAAAAGCGCGTAGTATTGTACGTCCCGGAACCGGAAACACCCACCCGTATAACCGTCGGGGCGCACATCCGAATATCACTGTGAGAGAGAGAGCGCCCTTGGAATTGCGCAGCTTCGAGATCGGGACTCTCGCGAAATCCGGGCTGAAGTGGGCCGCGCCCGTTGCAAAACTTTATCCGAATAAATTAATTAGCCCGGTGTTACAGGCAGGGACGAGAGCGATGGAGACGGGACGTTTTGCAGAGTTGAAAGGCGATTAAGTCACAGAGACGATCTCGTGGCGTCGTGCATGCCGGACTCGTGGTTTGACACTAACAAATAAGGGACTGTAAATCTCAACGATCAACTACGCTATTCCACGAGGCAGCTTAACGTCAGAGCCTATACGCGAAATTATTCATATTATAAACATTGAATACAAGTCTTCATTATATCGGCGATAAATATTTAAGCAGTATAAATTTTACAGTATCCTTCATTATTGTAATTTTAGAGAAATTATGTATAAATTGTGGAATAAATGTCAAACGATAATCAGAGTTTCCTGATATAATTTACGTGCTCTTTTAACTTTTAACTAACAAGATAATTAATATTCCTCTTAATAGTTTCAATTTTATTAACGTGGTGGCAAATGAAATTACTTTAAAGTTACCGTTGAATCGATATGTCACGAGTGTCGAACATCATTTTATCGCTTTTTCTCTTTGAATTAGAACGGAGATACGAAGTATAAAAGATCGTAGAATGATTACGTCTCATCAACGCCTCGCCACAAGGTTTCATATCCTGAAACCCCAAGCGATGTGAAATGAGCTTTCCGAAAGCCGTAGATAATCCCAACTAAAAGACTACAAAGTTCTCGAGACCAAGTACTCTTAACGTTCATCGTTAGATCATGAACTGCTCACCGTGTTCTAAAAGAGACTGCCATTTGAAGGTAATCATGCCTTTCACAATATCTCTTCATAGGCTCTCTCGAGAATGAAGTTACGGTGCTTTAAAAAGCTTCCTTTTCACATCAAATGCAAGTCAAAATGGTAAATTTAGAAACGTTGTATTAATGTAATTATAATCGGATTAATTGTTAATAACATTATTTTTTTTAAATCAGATGTTTTAATGACTTAACAAATAGCAATTAATAGTGCCGAAATAAAAATACAATGGCAGTAGCATTTAACAATAATACAATGTAAAAGTCGTTCAGGAAGCAAAGAGAGAATAGAACCATGCGAAAAGCGGCCTATAAAACTGATTTTGCTCTCAATTAGAAGAAGCAAATTGCCGCGCCAGATTACGAGTTCTGAGATGTCTTGTTCGCCAAGCCAGTTAAACTAGAGGGGGCCATAAAACTTTTCTCGAATAAATTAATTAACCTAGGAGATCAGGAGTAAGTAAAGTGGAAGCTCGGAGGGCAATTAAGACGACGCGACGTATCGTTCTTGCTGCACTGTAATATTGGGTACACCTTCGCGGTACAGAACGAGAATATACGCGAATAGTTTTAGCGAACTAACAAAAGATGTTACCAGATCGTGGCAAATAGAAACGTTATTAGAAAGTGCAAAATAACCCCCAACATCGTGATTACGTACTTAAATTCTTTCAGCTACATTCTCAACAGTAATAATATTAACACTTGAAACACAGCTTCTCCGCCGTAAAATTTATCCTTGGTAGTTAATGTTATATTTTCAGGTAGTTAATATTATTTATGTTAATATTTTCGGGAGTTCGTAACTCTTAATTTGAGATGTGAGAAATACCATAAGTTACCTCTATAACTCGCAGTCTAAATTAATCTCATTTAATGACACTTTGCGAGCCTGCGCGGTTTCGTGCGATTTAACTTCCGCAGTTTACATTTTACGAGAAGGTGAAAAATCTGTGGAGAAGAGAGGAGGGCATGCGAACAGTATGCATCGCAGGATGCGACCCGGGGTGGACGCGCCGGAAATGGTCGAAATCCGGAAATTGGACAGCGCTTCGTTAGGTCATTGAACGGGTGTATTGAATTTGACAAAGCTAAAACTCACGTTGCACTTCGTTTCGTCTTCATCCCACTTGAAGCGGCAATTAATCTTGTCGTTGCACTCCAATTCCGCAGCGATGCACGTCGTGTCCTCGCAATCATACTCGTCTTCCTTGCAGACTGCAAAACAAAAAAAAACATCGCGAATATCGATTATTATTGAATATTGAAAAAGTATTGATTGTACAGAAGTATAGAATGTATCAAGTTTCCAATATTCTCTTTTATTTATATAGATTTATTGTTCGATT
Source organism: Temnothorax longispinosus (assembly GCF_030848805.1). Taxonomy (NCBI): domain Eukaryota; kingdom Metazoa; phylum Arthropoda; class Insecta; order Hymenoptera; family Formicidae; genus Temnothorax; species Temnothorax longispinosus. The sequence goes on along the minus strand of NC_092358.1, from coordinate 3,663,457 downwards.
AATTATATCCGTGCGCGCGTTAAACATCAAATTTTCATTATATCTAAAATAAGTTTAATTTAATAAATCTAAATTTGTTTAATTTAATTATATTTAAAATTTTCACTATACATATAATACAATAATCGTAGAGCTGCCATCACATATATAATGTATAACATTAATATGCGTGAGATATGTAAAATTCTCAGTAAATTTATAACGAGCTTAAATACTTCTACCGAAACGTCCTTCCGTGAAATAACCGTGATAGTCGACTTTTAATTCGCATGAGAAAATTGTAGCCTAAGGTCTTAGCCTTCGACAGCGATGTGTTGGAGCGTAGTCGCGAGCAAGATATTAGTTCCGCGTTGGCGGCAGGTGTGGAAAGCCGGAAATTCTTCTCATGCCATACTAGAACCTGTGTGAATTCCGCACACGTAACTGCGATTCTGCGGGCCACCTCATTTAACATTCAGACAAGTGCGCTGCTATTAATTTGAAATTTGATTCCTTTACCCAACGATTATCCCCAACTTCTCGCTAAGCGTAAGATGCTTATTGAATGAGGCATACATATAATTATAGACTAAAATGCGAAAATGTAAGCCTTTGTGTAATCCTTTGTAATAATCCAATTTGTCTTACCCTTTTAGAAATTTGTCGACTAACGCATAAAGCACTTTATACCATTTTTTAAAAGCGACAACTTATTTTAAAGGCGTAAGTTAAAATTTAAAAAAATGTTATTAAAATACGTAGAACGTATCGATTTTAATTCATATCTTATATATCTTCGTATCTTCGTATCGTGTTTTAAAATTTTATTTGTACTGTTTTAAAAATGGAAAACTTATTGCCAATTATTATTGACAACAACAAAAATAGAGCTATATATAAAATATTATTAAGCGAGTATGTCATCTGTGGGAATTAACAGTGCGGCTTGTTAACTCGAAACAGAAGTTGGCGCGACAACTGCGCTGTTGACCGTTCAATTCGGAAGATAGTAAAATAAAAATCCATACGGTATATGAGTTGGATACATATATGGAAAAAAAATTTTGTGAAATTGTAGCAGATATTTCTGGAGTGCCATGTGGAAAATTTCCATGTTATCGTAACCACAACAATACCGCGTTTGCGTAGTTTGAACTACCAAAAGCAAATTGACGTTATGCTATCTCACTGTTAAAAACTGTTAGAAATATTGGTCAATGTAAAACGTGTTTCAAGAACACTGACCTTAATTTCGGAATTATTGGAAAATTTTAGAACCAATTTTTTTTCCAAAAAAACAAATTTTGTTTTTTTATTAATAAAAATATTTATCTTTTTTATTCCAATAAAATTTGTTTTTTATAACTTGTATCCTCTTATTATATAAAAAATATTTAAATATTTACTTTATAACATATTTTATTTGTTCTGTATATAACTAATAACTACTGTTGAAACAATTAATTAGCTACTCATTAATTTATAATATTGTATTATTATAAAATTATTTATGCATACCAATGATTTTCTATGAGACCAGTTAATTGGCAATTAGTTAGAGGATATTATCTTTTATAGTAATAAATAATTATAAAGCATAATGTAAATCTATATTTTATTAACTTTATTAAACCTAATTTTTATTTATATATTACTCATAGATGATATACAGCTCATTTTGTCGCAATTTATTATTTAAAATTTAAATTTTGTCTGTAAAATTATGTTGTGCTGAATTAAATGATGCATGTAAAATGTTACATATATATATTAACACAATCTATCAAATGAAACTGTTTACGATAGTTATAGAAGTGTGCGGTAGATGTTAGATACGTAACATCATGAATCGATTATTGTGCTGTTTTGTCATAATTTCGAGTTTTAACCGTATATCTATACTTTACTATCCAATAATAAAGAATAGCACCTTAATCCGTTATGTGCATTTTATGACGACGTTAACGCCGAGCTTTAATGACACGTACTTTTAATGACATTTTTCTATATTTACGGTTTGTTTCAAGTTTATCATTCCAAGAACGCACTTGGCTGGAAATATATTTATTATTATATTCGTCCAAACTCACCTTTCTCACCGCTCGCGGTATTCTTTTCTCTGACGGCGGTTATCACCGCCTCGAAACTGCTGTTGATAGCCTTCGGCTCTGCATAGAACCTCAAATGGGCGATATTGGTCGAAACAACGACGGTATCGGCGATACTGCCACAGAATTGGTTTTTTCTTGAAGGTATGTCCGTTTGGTCTTCAAATATCTCTACAAAGTTGGCCTCGCATTCGTTTGGCTGCTGCAGACTGAAAGGGTCTAGAACCAGCTGGATCTGAAAATTGTACATGTTTTTATTTTCTTAAATGCGCACACATTGCAAAGATTCCTGAGACACAATTAAGCGATATATTGATTTGCTATCGCGTAGAGTTCATTATCTATATTAAAACTATGCAGTCGCACGCGCAGAGTGTGAGAAGTAATTATAGAATACTTGAACGTAATAATATAGCGGGCTCGATTGCGACATTGCTGAAACTTTTTGAGAACATCATGGCTTGTAAGAATTACGCGTATGATACGTGAGCTCTTTGCCACCTCGGATTTATTCCGTATTCGAGAAAAATGAACAACTTTATACATAGTTTGGAAGATATATTAGCTTCATTAACAATTTTAATAATAAAGTTTCGGAAACTAAAAGATTCTTCTATGTTGAAGCAGATGCCGTTATCAGCCGCTATGTAAATTTTGTAACGGATGTGTATATCGCAGACAAAGTATTTGCATAAAACCACTCCGTTATTTCCGCGCTGCGACGGCAAAGAGCTATTGTAAATCATTCAGAAACGTGTTACTTTGAACGAAAACGGCGTTTGAAATCACGTTGCTGCAGTCCAATAACAAACATTCGTATCGATTGAACGTAGTAAAGTAGCACTTGGATCAAATAAGGATCGTTATATGACGTTATATGACGGTAAAGAAATATTAGGAAACACGTTTTATATGTTCTAACTCATTGATATTAAATTTTCGACAATGATATGATATATGTCGGAAATTCAGTGATATATAATATATAGAAAATGAAATGCTTTTTTACCTTCCATCCCACCTTCACTTGAATGATCCACATGCAATCCAACGGGAATCCCTCTTTCTCGGCCTGAGTCTTTCTGTCTTCGACGTCGCTGCTGTGAATTATCACCTGCGTACCCGTCACGTTAAATATGCACGGTTCTGGTTCCGGTAATACGCCCGCTGTGAATCACACCTATTACAGTTCTATACTTTCCCTAGGCTCGCATATCAACGCTCATATATTTAAAACTTGCATTTGTCTCTATCGTTTTACTAGTATTATAATATTTAAATTCAACAATAAGGATTTGTTTAATATTATTAATTAAATTATCTTATTAATATATGACTTTTATAATATTCTATATATTTTAATACTTTACAATACTTTATATTTTTACGGATTATATATATGAAAAACAATATTTTCGTGTACAAGATAAACGTAAAAGCGTAAAAAGTCCATTTTGATTTCATGTTTTTATGTCGACTTAAGATGTTTAAACAGTTTCTCATTCATAAATAAAGAATAAAAATTATACTAGTCTACGCGTATAACATGCTTTTACCACGCGCCGGTTTATAAGTGATATGAATCGCGCGCATGCCCGACTAGTAGATGCGAACAGTTATGGTACGACGCCTTAATCCCTTCTGTGTGATTATGATTAGGCATAACTGATAATATCTCCGCACAGAAAATTGTAATAATACAAAACTATAAATCTATTGAGAAGTTAAAATTTTGGAGATTCTGTCAGACAAGTAATAATTTTCTGATGGATATACATATATAAATAAACAGGGGAGAGGAAAGAGATAATATAGTTATAATAGTTATATATAAAATCAGTCAATAAACCGTCTAAAAATCATTGTACATTAAAACCAATGTGAAAATGTATAAAACGTTATATCGTTGATACATCATTCATTTAGCACGAATGCGAAATAAATGTTACACCATATATCTGATTTTATGAGAAAATACATTCTTATGGTTTAAATCATTCATCATTTTCTCCTTTTCTAATAGCATTTAGAAATACATAAAACATAGGAAATAAAGCATTTTTGACTATGTATTTCATTAATTTTTCTTTAATTAAAAATCGAACATTTATTAACAAGAACACATCCTGACAATATTGTACAAACACAATACTAGATAATTTAATATTAGACATTAATATTAAAACTTCAACGAATGAGTTAATCAACCACGCGGCGAGATAAAAATTTCAATGTTTGATCTTGTTGGTCGCAATCGTTTCTACCATCCGCTTTATACATCGATCTAAGGTTAAAGCCAAAGTCACCGTGGTAGTGCTCCGACCGAGTATTCATAGTCCTTCCTTCGTCCTCCTACCAGTTGACTATGAATTAATTTTGACCTCGGTTGCGGTTGCACGGCGTTCGCTGCCGTGGGCCATCTATTTCTCTCGTGTCTCGTAATTTTCCGAACAAGGATATACAGCAAAGATCGTCGATTATTCGTCGATCGGAGATATGAATTACTAATTATGCTCGTCACGTTATCTCCATTTTCTTTAAGTTTAGCACGTCTTGTTATAATACGGAGAGAAATTACATTCGCTCAGTACGTAGTTTAATTAATTAAGAATGTAATTAAAAACCGTTATAGCTGTATATAATAATAGTACATATTAACTTGAAAATGACATCTTTTTGTCTCGTACTGTCCTTTTTTTTTTACATGTGCTATTAAGTATTGTTCTTCTGTTTTTTTAAGTCATTTTTTTCCTCATTATTTCTAGACTCTTACTTTTACGCTTATCATGCATGAACACGATGTAGTCTGCATGGATAAGAGGATTCAGTTATGCTTTGATACCGTGTCGATTAAGTCATTATGAATCATTAGATTAACAGACAACAAATTAGTTTCAATTGTCATTGTGTCGAGCCAATTATTTCAGCAACAAGTTCTCTCTCGCCGAGTACGTGAGAATCATGCGAACAAGCGTGAGAAGCGGAAGAGCTAGGGCGAGATGTCGTGTTTGTTATTGATCGCTTTGACTAATCCATGGTTACGCGCCCAAAGGATATATCTTACATTAAGGAGAAGATTCGGCCAGTAGTATATCAGAGTTAAAGAGAACCCACAAGACAAATTTCTGGCACATCCAGAAAAAGAAAACTGGGATAGTACCATAAAAATTGAGATTCCAGAAAATTGTGTGAATAATCAATTTTTCTTGAAAAATAGTGTTGATTTTTTTAAATGCTACAGATAAACGTAAAATAAATTGGACATTTATTAAAATAGCTTTTTTTTTTAACAATGCCGCGACATTTTATTACTTGTTTGTTTGTTCATGCTTTATTCAAAAATTTCGAAATTATTATTTTGCGCCCAATATTACATTTCAAGCGAAATTAGAGTTTAGAAAGAAACATTGAAAAGTTTAGAAAGAGAGATCCTGCGCAATAAAAGATTTTGTAACTTGGAGACTTACGATAGGTCGGCCTCGGTATCGTGTTCCACACAGCCTTGAATCCCTTGCCCTCGATATTCTCGTCGCTATGGAATTGCAGCCAGAGGTATCGCGTCTTCGACGTGATCTCGGGGGGAAAATTCGTGCCGCAGAACTTGCCGAGGAGATTAGAGTAACCGTACTGACCGTCACGTACCTCGAGGTAATCGAAACCGCAATCCGGGCTGTCTTCGAGCTTGAACTCGTCCCGAAAGTCAAGCTTCAGTAACATACCTTTGTCAGCTGAAATGAGAGAAGCCAGACGGGTGCCGTTAGCGAGTGCACCATAAAGAGGGATACGAGGGGAGAGAGAAGACAAACCTTATGAAATGTCTAGCGTGATGATAGAGAGCGCGAGAGATGCAAGATATGCCGAATATTTAGACTTTTAGACTAGCGAATGTAAACTTTACTCCCTCGTTGGACAGCATTGTTTAGTGGGGCGCTCCTTTTACACAAATGCTTGTTAAGCTTCTGAGCCATATATCATATATATATATATATATATATATATATATATATATATATATATATATATGCAATATATATGTTACTTATAATATATGAAAGGTAATATTATTTACATTGATAGAAATTAAAATCGCTACCTTTTATCATAAGCAAATTAAAGGAAATAATGTTTTTACTAGTGATTATTAGTTATTGATCTTAGTCAATCAATAATTACTGGTAATAAATTAACGATAAAGTGAAAAAGTTTAGGTTGACAGAAAAAAATAGTTTTAATTTTGATGGACTAATAATAAAATTACGTGAATGTATGCAGTATACTCGGAATAACATAGCTCTGTAATTTTAAAATGTTTGACGCGTACGGTGATTGAAATTGCGCAGCGGGAGCAAGCAAATCCATTTTACTGACTAATTTAAAATGATAATGACTGTAATGATAAATATATATAATACTTTAACTACAATTTCGGTTAACCAATAACCGCGATTAATATATGGATGCCGCGATATTTCGCAACTCAATGAGTCAATAATTATGCAATCTGATATCTGTAACACCGCGCGAACATATACCTATGCTCACGTATCACATTATCCTACATGATTTATAATATTATTATGCGTAATGATTAGAGTTATAACGTTTCAATTATACTGGTTCTTTAGCTCTTCTTCAAAAACATAAATAGTACGGTAGTACGTGGAATGTATTTTTATCTCTGCTCCTACAAAATTCGCAACGCGAATATCTTTTATGATCAAACGGATTACTCGACAAATATTCCAATGTCGTTAGCTCCGGAAGTCAGAGTCTGGCTCGGGGCCAAATTGTTCCTCAGGAACTGTGACACGAAGCTACATTGTTTTCTTGTTGGTCACCACGTTTGCGCTGCCGTGGTAGCGCTTACAAAGCATTTTTTTCGTGTAATATAATACTTGCGTCAAAAGGGACGTCAGTAACACAGTTTCTGGAACACTGTAGCGATAAATAAACAGAGTCTTTGGAAGAGACACAAAATAATTTATCGCGTTAAACAAGTATATCTCTGATTATTTTTTAAAATAGTTTCTTTCTTAATTTATACGCATACTTCATTATTTATTAAATAATAGTTTAACAAATAATAGTTTTACCAGTTATCACCGGCGGCGTATGCGCCACGGCAAGAAGACATAGTACTCAGAAAGTCGTGGGGGGGGGGGGGGCGCGATACGTGTCGCCGTTATTTTCGTTAAAATCCTACCTACGCGATGCGATCTATAATGAGGCTGTAGGGATGCAAATGCGGCTTCACTTTCCCTGCACGTACGAAACTTATCTGAGAATTATTCAGGCGAGACCGATCGTTAGGATACGCTCTATCTTCCGGCTCTAGTTAGATACCCCGGTTTCCCGTTGCACATTCGTGTGTTTGTCGGCACAATCGTGTGTGTCGTCAGTATGTATATATGGACCACCAGCTCATTTGACTATGCGCATTTAGACATCACCCTGGGCAACCACAGAATCATCCTATTATCCAAGTAACATGCCCTTATACGTGTCTACACGTTATTGAAACCACGATTGCTGAAAGTTTATTGCGTTCACGCGTATGTGCAGAAGTGACAAATTTTTTCCTTCAAATTGAACTATAATTCTGTTTATACCTCTAATTATTAATATTCTTATTTATGACAAAAATACATATTTACGTATAAAATCTTTTGCAATCTGACATTGTTTTTTGAATCACAAACTTTGTCCGATTTTTTGATGATTTAATTGTGCCGCAAGCAACTCACCAGTATGATGAAGGAAACGTTGACTCTCAACCGCAACGATTGCCGATATATTTACCCTTGGATATAAATAGGTCTCAATGCGTTCCCAAAAATAGTCCGTCTATTCTAGACGTCAAGAACGGCGTATACGGTTACAGAGTTCTTTTACCGAATTTAAATAAAATAAGGTATAATATCTTTAATGACACAAAAATATCATTTGTTGAACTGCGAAAACGATTTCAGCATGTCGCTTGATAATGATTCAATTCGCTCGAAAATCTAATTTAGAAATTGGTTTGCACAAGTATGTTTGACTTTGCCAAACAATTTTCAGTAGAATTGCATATATTCAAAGAATTCTCGGAAAAAAATGTTGCACCAAACTTATCAGATACGTCATCAGAATAAATAGCTCATTACGAATTATGTAATTGAATCATTATTAGATCAGAATATGTACAATTCATTTCATGAATATTTTTAACAAGGACGAATATTTTTGTAAAATTATAGCTACATGATAAGGAAAAAGAATAATAAAATGTTAAAAATGTATAAATGTATATTTCAGAGCAGATAAATGTTTGTTAATTTCTTAATGCAAGCTTAAAGAAACCTTTAGAAATGTTCAGAAGCATGTTAGAATAGAATGCAGAATTAGCATTCGCCTGATAACTGTTCTTTTTCATTGTACCATTGAAGAACGCGTAATTACAGCATCAAACTTTTCCTATGAATGAAAATTTGGCCAGCTCCTCTCAAAAGCCCACGCATCGCATGACTATTCGCCAAGAACGAGCGCGTAATAATAATAATTCCACTTTCCCGTGTAAAACGCGATTTTGTGGAGAAAAATCGCTATGTTGAGGTCGTGATGGAAATATAGCGTCGATTACGGATGCCGCAAAAATCGCCGCACGTCTTTGCAACCGGATGTTCTCGCTTACGCGCGCTGCATTCGAATGACGACTCGATAGGTCCTTCTCCTGGACTTCCTTTGGCAAGGACGTGCACTCGAAACCAGCGAGAACGAAGAGAAAAACGGAGATGTATAGACCGTGAGCAGAACTCTCGGACCAAAAAATTCGATAAACTTACCCCGAGATCTTGTTCACTATTGCAAGAAAATGTGCTTTGACTGTAATGTTTATTTATCATGAAGAAAATGTGATGGAATTATGGTTTTGGTGTGTTGCGAAGACTGAATAATGTATAGCGGTATGTATTCGCCTTTCAATATTAATTTAAAAAGTCTTAATAATGCGGTGTGTCTCTATACATATATTAAATTTTATTTATCCAGCCTATATATAGATATAAAATAAATTTTTCCTGCCCGTTTTAGTAACATAGAGTGTTCCAGAGTATCACAAAGCACTTTAAATCTTTCACATTTTTTTTCTAGTGTGCATTTGATTGGACGCTATTTTCTCGAGAAACAAGCAGTATTGCTCTGAGGTTTTCTTATTATCTTAAATTCACTCTCTTAGATTATTTTCATTGTTTTTTTTTTTTTTTTTTTAACAATGAAAACGCCAAGCAATCAGAACATCGATGATAACAAGATTAAACGACCATTCGACGATACGCAGCAAGAAATCTTTTTTACAACACAACGTTCGATAGTTCATCCCTCCTGTTTCCGCCATTACGTCGTCGGGCTGGGACATCGTTACGTCGACATAAGCCGTAACCCGCTGAATTTCATTTTGCTTGATAATATCTGGTCCGAGCTCACCCGTCGGCGCGGCACAGCGCGAAGTCTCATATCGTGAAGTCACTCCAGTGACTCGAGCGTTTCCGCGAAGACGGAACAATTTCTGTCACGGAAGAAGCCCCTCAGTCCCGCCGGTGAAAGCCTGACGCCACAGCCGCAACACACATATCCACTTCACGCTGCCGCAGTTAGGTGCTATAGCGTATCTGCGCCGAGTGTTTCAATTTGTGTGTGGGTGCGTATCTTTGTGCTCATATAAGATCTCGAGAGCCGCAGTTTATCTCCACCACCGAATTACCATTTTACCGTGACTGTCGTGACTGTGGGTTTCTCTTGATAATGAGCGGCACTTTCCTTCTTCTCTTTCTCTCTTTGGTAAAGCCATCGAATTTTCCGTGGCGTCTTAATGGGTAACCCTCGGAATGCCAAAGGACGACCTCGCAATGCGCGCACCGCAATTAATGCCAAGAAAATTGGATAGCATTGACCCGGGGAAATATCGCAAGGCGATTGCATTGGTTTCACGTGCGTCGTTAAAAAAAAAGCATGTAATTGCGGCGAGCATAATTTTTCCTGCAATTTGTGTAATTGGATGATTTGGTGGTATGATTTTACGTGAACGATATAGAAATGCATGATAAAAGTAGCTAATATAAATTGAGGAAAAATATACAGATCACAACTGAAAATAATTAAAGAGAACTATTTCAAACCTACCAATGCGAATCTAATAGTTCCGATATTACGAACATTCCTCTTTTTTAAATTCAGTTAAATAAACAAATTAAAATATTTCAATAGAATTTAATAGCTATTTGTTTATTAAAAAAATACAACCGAAGCATCGCAGAGGCGAATATCGCTGCTGCGCCCGCGCCGTGGCGATTCTCTCTCTGTGAGGCACGCAATAAAGCAAATAAATAGTTTTAGATTTAAAATAAAATACAGCATCGTAAAAAAAAATAGAGAGTGGCTCTCTTCGAACGTTCCTTTTTTTCCTAGCGGTAGCTAGGGTACGTGGTCCTCGTAGTAACGATCGACGCCTAGTGGTAGTCTCCCTTCGGGAGGCTATCGAATTTTCCATAGAGCTTCGTCGAATAAGGGTGAGTCTCGGCATGGTTGCCGGAAGTTGCACGAGCTTAACCGCTCTGTTCCAGAAACTCCTGGAAAATGGTGCATCCCCATACCACGTTTCCTCGTCTGGACTGGATGTTTATTGCCAGTATGCTGCTGTGTGAGATAATGCACGCGGATTTTTCGCCAATGGAAGGTTTAGGGGTGAGCAGCGAAAGGCGAGAGAAAAAAGGAATGTTGGATGCATCATATATTCGGATTTTATGAGACAGAACTAATGTCGTAGATGACTAATCTGACGCAATCCTCATCGATGCTGTATTAAATGGGAATAAAACAACTGTTTCAACCAAATAACGTCTAGGAACGAAATATCTCAAATTTAATATACGTGCTTTATATAATTTTATTTTTAGAATCAATTTTTAATTTAGAACTAGTTTTTTTTATAATAACAATTTGGTTAGATAAGAAATTGTTTCTTGATATCTCTGAAGTTTTATATCAAATTAAGTCTTAAATTAAATTGAAAACTTTTTTAATTATATGAAAGTGAAATAAAAAAAATGCCGTCGTTATATATCTAAAAAGATTAGAAAGAGCAGATTTTTCACGTTAATTTTTTTATAACCTTTGATGAATTATATGAGAAATTGAAATTTAAATATAAATGTTTTTTACATATGATATTGTCACGCATATCGATTTTTCTTTGTTGAAAAGTGCAATGTAGAGGGTACTCGATCTATTCACTTGGGGTTATAAATCGTTAATACGAAAATTTTTTTCACCATGAAAAATCAAATTGTGAAAAAAAATATAGATTGCTTTTATGGTTTACGAGATAAAACTAATACCAAAGCTTTGTAAGCTTTCACAAAATGATGAAGCTCCTCAAGATTTATGAGAAATATTGCATTCTCTGTTATTTCATAATTTACAAGGTATGAAATATTCACACAACTCATACACACGACTTAGTTTAGTATTCTCAGTCAATCAATAACTCACACGAGCATTGTTACTGCGCTCGGAAGCTTTATACAAATATATACATATATTACATTTTGTACAGTACTAAAATAAAGTTACAAAAAAGAATTTAATTAATAATTCACATTTTTTGCCCGTTTTTCTAAGTTTTGCATATTAGACATTTAAAAAGTTTCTATCTATGTATATTAAATGCTAAATAAAATTAATAGGAAAGAAAAACAAGAAGATAGAACGAATATTAAAGTTAAATATACAAATCTCAAAAAATGGAGTGTCTGTGCCTCTTTCTTTAAGAAGGTTCTCTTAAGAGTGGATTTCAATTAATTGAGTCTGACAAAAGAAATAATTTACAATATCTTTGCGAAGTAGTAGCAATTTCTTTCTATTCTTTTCTTTTAAAATGACTTTTTATGTGTTATTTTATGTTATAGGCCATTTCTTTTTATAATTTTTTAACAAAATAAATAATGTCGCGAGTTTTATACATAATTTTCCATTGTACTAATTTGGAAATATTTTACATGCATGTAAAAAGTACCAGATCTTAATCAATTAATATCCAAGAAATAGCTGAGCTCTTGATAAGCAATGGATTGTTGCAAAATTCTTCGATATCATTTTAGAAATGTAGTTCATGTAATAATTGTGAAATGCAACAATTACCTACATTCACGTCGAGACAATACTGACAAGACAGTCGTTAGACACGACAATTCTCAAGTCGTATTTATAAAATTGCGGTTATTTATTTCCACAATCACGTTATTCCCGGTATTTCACGGGAGATACACCTTATCTCGATGATGCGGTTTACTATATCACAACTATCGATGATTTCGAACCAGATCGTGGTTGAACACGGACCAACGCGCGGTTGAACACCGTTCATCCACCGCGATCACACACACACACACACACACACACACACACACACACACACACACACACACACACACACACGACTGTGCGCTAACGTACGTTCGCGTTCCTGCGTGATATCCGTTCTCGCAGTGATTCATAGAGGTCGAAGCGCGAGGCGACGCGTCACGTTGATCGGTCAGCAAGTACAATGGCCAAACGGTACGGTGGTGTCCAGAGGGTTGGATGAGGAACGAGGGAATGATCGGTTTTCGAGAAGAAACTAACTAGCCCGCAGCTAGAGCAAATCCCGTTCTCTCTGTTTGCCAACGATCTCCGATAGATACGAACCAAGGTGAAACGCGTCTATCGGCACGATGGATTCGTAGTTGGGACAAACTTTAGTTTAATTGCTTTTTCCACCAAGATTATTCTAGATGGTTTCTCTTGTGCTTCTGGCCGCTATCAAAAGATCGAAAGTTTACATAAGCTGTGATGTGTACTCCTTTAACAATTTCATTGCTTGAGTGTATCGAAGGCTTGTTTTATCCGCGAGAACCTTGGCGGGAAATATCAAGTGTATATTTTTAGCTTAAAAAATTGTATATATGTATGTGCACACCTCTTATAAAATTTATCAGATTTGTTACAATTTATCAGAAAGATCCGAGTAGTTTATCCGTAAAACCATTATTTGTACGTAGGATTTCTTATGCTCGAAGACTTTTGACTTAACCGCGGATTAAATTTAGCTACCGTGAATTCTAGGAACTTCGTTTAAAGTTTAACTCCGCTTAACACCGGGCTTTACCTATCTTAATCGCTATTCGCTATCTACATTTAAATTCTCGATTTTAAACCCCGCTTTGCGGAGTTTTACTGAGAAATGTGTCTTGAAAGACAGATTAAATACTGACAATAGATGTTAATAGCAAAAAAATTGAGCCAAGAGCTGTGTAATCATTTAAATAGGTTTACAATATTAACAACTTAAGCAATTATTGCATGTCGACTTCATTTAAAGTTGTTCATTTGTTATATCTAGCGTTCTTTCTCATTATGGTAATAAAATATGACGATATAAAATAAACGATACAGTTTCTTCCATAATTGTGGCTAATTACCCTCAATAATAAATTTAATTACTTTGATTTTTATAACTTTAAAGCCTTCACTCAAAAACCTGCATTTGTCATGCATTTTGCAAAACATTATTTCGTAAAACGCATGTTTCTGAAAAGTCGAATCAATCATTAATCACGCGGCGGTTTTATTCGACGATGATTTTGGCGACGTTAATTGGCGACGGCCAGGAATAGGTAGAACGTTCCTGGGGACGGTCGTTAATGTCGCCCCGTGTTCAAGGACAAGCGCGCACCGCGTGACCGCAATTAATGGCCTCTGATGCAGCGGCACGATGGCACTCCCGGTCTTAGAGTATTTCGCTGTTCAACGAAACACGGAGACGGCAGGCAGCCTCGCCTGGACCTGATTTACGCGCGATCGCATTAAATGGTTCTTTGATGGCCCCTTACCTCCTGAGTGGTTGATAACTTGATTTGCTGCCCCACTTTGGAACTCAGCCACGACTCTTACTACATGGCCTATCCTCCCTCCCTCCCCTCCCCTCCCTCCGACATCATGGAAATGCTTCCTCTACTTCGAGCTCGGAGCGACAATTTTTTTCTCCTCTTAGCTACCGTTCTCCCTATCCCTTATTGTCCCGTCCGTCTCCTGGACGTCTCACGAGTACCGGAATAATCATATTAGTAACAGTGGAGTATGAAAAAATGCATTATGTATAAAGGATTTGCTACCGCTCCGCGTTCGAAACGATACATTCTATTAAAGCCAGAACTTTCTATGTGAAATACTGTATAATAGATAAAAACTGTTAAGTTACTTGTTTATTTCTAAACTATTAAATGCTATATATGTACTAAAATGAGTACGAATTTAACGGCTTTTAGTTGCAATTTTTTACATTAAATGACATCAGCGACTAATAAATTATTTTTGTAAATATAAATGGCATGGCATTTAGTTCATGAAAAAGTGATACACTTGTAACATTTTTACATAAAATGTTAAAACTGTAAATTATATCATAAAAATGTAAATTATTCTGCACATGTTTTTGATGCTCTTATTCAAATCTAAAATTCTATCAACTCAAAATTGTTTTAACTTTAAATTATACTCTTATTACAACTTTTCGATATAGCGAAAATATTATAAACCAAAGTTTATAAGCAAATAACATCTATAACGACTGTGTGCTTTTTGCTAGGCAGTTAATGAGAAACGATGTAAGTTTCTTCCACGAAACGTAGGGAAACTTTTTGCTATGTTTCTTTGCCGGGGAAGTAGAAAAAGTGACAGCCGGATGGAAAAACCGTGCTGTCGTCGACACGGTTTAAATTGGACTTGCGAACAGCGACGACGAATTGGAGGTTACAGGTAACAAGACTGGTGGAAAAGGAGAATAAGAATACGAGAAGGACCAGCGATCGTGAAGAAAGACTCCCGGATGTATAACTGCGAACCAACAGGTTAACTTGGCGTCACGACCGAACTTTCCGATCGATCTTAACGAAGTGTCGCTTGTAACTTCAGTCGTTTACCGCTAACTTCTATGAACTTCGACTGCAATCCGCAGAATGTACGAGCTGGGGCTGCGACGGCGGTCTTGGTGAATCTCAGAAAGCCAAGAAACGGTGAAGAATTGTCTCGATTGAGGCAAAGTTTATTTATGTCAATCTCACGATCGTATTTGCTAGGTCAGAAATTGTCTTTCGATCCGTAAAGATAAGCGGAAATCATTAACTAAAGGCGAGCGTATGCTAGTTTGCAGTTTCTAGGGAACAACAATGCTCTTGAAAATTAACTATTATAATTATAAAATAAATCTGAAGGTAATTAAAATTTTTTCTTTTTATTTTTTTTATAATTCTTTTATTTTGTGTGCCCCAAATTGAAATGAAAACAAGACTCTAATAAAAATAAGAATTTTATTTATTCTTTTTCGCGCAAGACTTCCAACAATGCTAAAAATACATACTCTATTGTTGATGTCTGCGAATGGCTTTCGACGTATATACGCGTGATAGAAATCGGAGCGTCGATTTTCGAAAATCGAACTAACAGCCACTTATGGAAAAATATCCCAAACGAAATTTACATTTATTTCGTCTCTAAATTCCTCTCAAGTGGGGAATCGAGCCTCGCAGATTGGCATCGCAGTGAATCCGTTTAAAACAATAGAACGGCTTTAGCATTCTCTCTCGATGAGATCCAGGCTCCATTATTGCCGATTGAAATTCGCGGCCAGTGTGCACTCGGGATGGGTATCGAGAGGGGAATAAGATGTCGAGGAATTAATTGAAAGAGGGAACCGCGCGCGCGCGCGCGCGTGATTGCTGGTTCTCCATCTCGTTACGACGTGATAACGAGGGCGACTGGGCGCACTTGTTTAACGAACTCCGATCTCTTCTCGGAAGAACAGCACCGGATTCTTCGCTGGTGTACGATTGCGGGAATCATATAACCGTGGGAGATCGCTTCTACCTGGGAAACTATATCCTCGTTCAGTCTTCAACCGACCGTGATCTCATTAACGTGCCCGGTTATCTCGAGCACGCTTAAAAGAGTTCCTCCTCGCGTACTCTATAATGATACGCTCCCACATTATCATACTAGACGGAAGAGCGATCAAAAATGTACTCATCCGTTCCTTCCGCTAGAATTTCAGGGACAGCTTTGGCTTTGGCTCGTTTGCGCGCTGGTAGAGATGCAATATCTCAATATAGAGAGTTAAATCCGGGAGAATGGATCATTCGCTCTACAATGATATCAGTATGCGCGGGCACTCATTTTTAATTCCACGTATTATTATCTAGTCTTACGCGAAAAGTTATAAAAATTTCTGTTTTTTTAAAATCGCAATAACAATTAGAATTTTATTTACGCAAAAATACTTAATAATATATAAATGTAATTATCAGCCATATTTTTGTATATAAAGATATCTAAGAATATTTAATTAAAAAAGATTGTATTGAGATCTTGTGCATGTTTACGAGGTTTATTATTAACAGTTTTACGAGTTCTACTTGCTACAACGAGAAAGATAATTAATGATTCATCTCATATAGAATGACAGGCACTTTTGAATATTGAACAATGGAATACTGGCACACGGTCGTCGTAAATTACATAATAGAATCCCGTATATACAAGTTCGCGTAATTAGGAAATGGGCTTGCTCTAGCGAGTAGACACTTCTGCTGTTGGGGTAGAACTAATGGAAGACCAATATTTACTCATGCCGTGTCATAAGATATTACATGAAAAGGACATCTTCAAAAGCGCCATATAGGGAAACGTAAGAACGTCAAAATATGTCGCGATATTCCGTAGGAAGCGGGCGCCGAGCTCGATATCAAGATACGAATTTGGACATGTTTATACAGAATCGACACCCGTCTTCTGGACTTTCGAATATACATATATGAAACCGACATATTAAATATATAAGAACGTTTTAAGAAACATTAAATATTACAGTTTTTGTTAAAATGTGTAACAAAATTAATATGTGGGTTTTAGAATTTATGGCAATAAACAGATTTAAAATTGACATAAGAAATACAATTTTTTAAATAATATTATTTCATGTATTAGAAAAGATATACATCGTAAAAGAAGTGCACAGCTTTATATCGCATTGAACATATGAACAAAAAATAAAACTTACATATTACTTACAAAATTATCATAAACAACAAATTTGTATGACCAAATAAATCAATAAATTTGTGAGGTAGGGGAAAGTGCTTATTCCCCAGAGTATTTTCTATATATCGCGCTACAGAAGATTCTCCCTTGCTGTGTCTAAAGTTGCGGTTCCAGTGAAAACTTTCGGACAGTTACGGTAATCCCATCTCCACTCTCTGCAAACTCGAAACAATGTTGTCTACAGATTCCAGTCATGCTTAATCCGTAAGTAATAACAGACAATCAAATTAGGAGAATAAGCAATTATCAAGTTCTTGATAATGATCCATTCATTTCTTCTTCATAATCGTTACTACCTAATCTGAATCGACTGAAGTAAAGCAACCTTCGTTAGAAGATAAATCTAACTAAAAATCAAAAGAAAATGGCAGTTGTTGAATATATAACAAGGTATTAAAAATAGATTCTATAACAAAAATGTACAATGTAAAATAAATTTAAAGATGTAATAGTAAATATTGAATCTTTTACAGTAAAAAGAGATATCGTTCTTCAGTGCATTGGTTTAATGTAAACTAATTTCGTTTCTTATATGATGTAATACGTACATCAAGACGTAGCAAATTTTATCGATCTTTCTGATAACTTTCTGATTTTATCGATAATTCTGATTAACTATATCCAAATTTTATTAGTCGCTGGGATTGTTTACACTTAATATGCACTCAATTTGTAGACTCACCTTTATACCATTAATTGCTCTAGTACAGAATTCTTGAAGTAAATAGGTAACCCTTTAAGTGAGTTCAGATTGCAACTCTATAGATATTCTAACGAGCAATCTTTCATCTCGCAAAGTCTCGTGGCTGATGCAACCGACATTAACCGTCAGAGAGTCAGCAGTGCGAGATTCAATGGCAAACGATTTAACTGGGAATGCCTAGAGGCTGTCTACCACTTCAGCTAGTTAAATGATAGGTTTACCGAGGGTTGGGAGAGTACTATGACGTACTCCAACCTCAAGAAGATAATCGGAGGAGCTAGGAATTCTGTTAAGACGTTACTGGACAGTTTGCAAGTTTGATAGTTTCCGCGATATTTGTCATCATTCGGCCACGACCTAACGGGATTTCAGTATTATTTCTGATTCGTTAAATACCAATTTGAAATACGTTACATTCGAAAACTGTTATTTATAATTATTTCCAATTTATAATGGACGTACCAAAACTGTTCGGAAACAATTTGATTTTCACTGAAATACGTTGTTATACATATAAATCTAAAAGCCATGTATTGTTTTATACGCGCTCATTTCGAATTCCGCACAGCTAACGCTTAAATTTGATTTTAAGAAATTATTGTCAAAACGGCGAAATATATATGAAAAAATTTTCAGACAAAACTTTTATAGCTCTTTATAACTGTTTATTTAGGCTTTTTAAAAATCTAATATTTTCCAAAATACACTATCACTTTTTTATATTTGTGAACTTGATGTTTAAAATCAAACATGCACCATGTGCATCCAACGCGTTTGTGGAGCGAGTATTTTCTTACATGTCACTAAAGTGAACAAATGTTAGCATAAAAGACCTATTTCTATCAAAGAAAAGGTGGCAACCCTGGGATGCAGTTCTGTTCCAAAAAAGACTGCATATGAACAAGATCATAGATGTCTTGGGTAGGGAGGGAGGGTGGGACAGCGAAAGGTATATATAAAGCGTTGCTGTGGTCATTTTAGCTGTGTCGTTGCCGTTCTCGTCGGCGGCGATCAGCACCGCTGACGACGACGACAACGAGGTTAATACTAATCCAGCTGGCTTCTCATTGTCAGTACGGCATGTCTTCCCAAAGGAAGTAACCAGTAGAAAAATGTGCGTATAAGAAGCCAAGCACAGAAAGTGTCACGAATAAAAATCCCGTGAATATGATATTCCTAAATTAAGCTTCTATAATATAAAGATCACAAGAGGAGAGATTTTATTAAAGTCCGGCTTTCTGTAACTTTAAATTTTCATTCTAAAAATAGAAGATATAATAATATTGTTTATATTTATAATTTACAGCTTCTTTTTCCTATACATTTTAATTTAATATATTATTAATTCAAACCGGTGATTATAGAGCACTATTAATTGTGTGTGTGTTTGCTTAATCTTTGTATTGGATTAAATAAATAATAAATTATAATTTATTAATTTATATAATTAATTTATAATTATAGTTAGTTTATTAACCATAACTTAATAAATTATAATTGGAAAAGTATTTGAAATTACTAGATATACCTTTTCGTGTGTAAATGTTGGTTGATTTATGTTTGTTTCTTTTTGATTTACTATAACTAAGTATTTTATGTTTTTTTAGTGAAAACTGGATATTTTCTTTCTGGGAAATGGCTACTCAAACAACCATTGATTGAAAAGCCAGTCAGCCGCGTGTATAGCGTGGAATGTTTTACGATATTTACGAACACTATTCCTGTACATGGTGTGCACCATGTTCTGTGGTATTAATGTAAAAAATATTGTTTCGTCAGATAAAATATTTAAAAGGTAAAAAGAGCACGCGTACATGCGTGTGGTGATGGTAGACGTTTATATGAATACGTTTAATCGACTAGCCAGATAGATCTACCTACTATATATTATTTTATCGGCGTATGTTTGAAGAGTGCTGGTACATGTAACATTTCTAATATTATTATAAAATGGTTATCGAATACCAGAACTCCTCTCTCCATCCACGGTTTCATTTCCCGCAATGACTTCATGTTTTCGAACGTACATCGTTTTAGAGTTGTTTGCGGAATAAATATCTGGAGGTAAAAATACAGAATATACAGAACGGCAATATACATACGTAACAGTAAATGTTTTTTTTTTTTAGATTCATCTTTTCTCTCCGAAATCTAGCGTATAAATATAAGTAAGCATCAGGATCAATGTTTTATTTTATTTTATTTTTTATTTTATTTTTTTTGTTGACTTTAATCCGGCATTTCAACTGGAATATGATCGGCATCGATGTTTACATACAGTGACAACGATGTCGTCAGTTTAAGAAATAAATTCGCATAAAACCCGAGCAATCCGGATATTGCATTGAAATTTGAACGTAAAATTGTGACCACACCGCGACTTTAGAATTTTGACATAAATAGCCGCGTATCGAAAATATCAGACACTTATTCAATTATTTGCAAGTAAGATACCAATTAATAAAACCGATAGAAGAGAATGTTTTTCTAAAAAAAAAAAAGAAACAAAGTGACGTACGAGAATGATGTACGTGTAAATTGATTTGTCTCCCACCCTCGATTTTTCGCCTAACGTGGAAATATTGCAGCGATGTGTCTTTCAATCTTGCTGTTGCTTTCGTTTACTGTGGCGGACGCCGATTTACATATCTGTTCAATATCGTCAGACGTAGTCAACACAGCGGCAACCGGAGCAATTGCGACGCTCGATAGTATCTACGATACGTCAAACACGGACATCGGACCGTCGTCGCTCCGATCGATCACCCTGGATTCCGGAACGATGGTAAGTTTGCGTAATCGGAGTTACAGTCCGCCACATCCTCGCGATTCGTGGACCTCCCGGATGGATTTCCACATCAAACTGTCTCGTTTGTACCGCGGGAACGCGACGAGAAATATTCACGGCGAATTATACATTCCGCTTCTAAACCGCGAAAATATCGATGTTCGGTCGTTCGCTCGCTAGATTCAGTCGGACTGGAATTCGAAATGGCGCTTAAGGGTTTGCGCTATGATAAGAGGATCGTATGACGCCTATTACATGAGTGAGCGAACGTCGTGAGTGGGCATCGTTTGCGACAGTCATTGAGATAACGAACCCTTTGTGGTTGGAGTCATTTTACAACATCGTAGGAGAGAGCCACGACTGCCATATTCGCGCAACTGTTGCACTGCTCTCACACGTAATAAAGGATCTTACAAGAAACCACGATTAAAAAAAAAAACAGAGGTTAAAAGTCGGGACAATGCGGAAATTAATATATATTAACAAACGACAAATAATAGTAATTAGGCGATCTTATTCGTCAATATCAGATTTACATTCACAATGTAAATGATAAAAATATGGAACAAAAAAAGAATTACAATAGGGCTATTATACATAATACGAATTTTTTATTTATTAACATGTTTGACTAAAAAATTAGAATACTCTATCTAAAATAGTTATTAGCGCTACAAAATATCTTCGTCTACTAAGAAAATTTTTGACAAAGAATCACTACTTGCATACAAGTACATGCCATATATATTCTCTTTTAAACACTCGATTATGCGAATCTGAATATTATATCAAATGAGGTAACGTATAAGTTTATTTAAGATAAAATTAATTAAAATTTAAAAAATTTAATATACACGCATTTCATTACTGTTAGAAGGTTATGTAAATTACATTGTACTATTCAAGCATATTATAAGACGGGGAAATGTTTGAGTAGGACACGTGGCTTATAGCAGTGGCAAAGATCCTTCTCAAGATTCCGTAGAAGTTTCTTGCTGATAGCCTGCCAAGTGACGACCGCGAATTGCCAGACGATGCGCGGGTCTCCATATATTTTGGAAATTCCAGGAACGTGACTTGAGACACCGTGAAGATATTTTGGTGTCTAGATTAAAGTTTGTCAAGTTGTTTAATTAACTAAAAGATTTAACAATTATGCGACTGTTAACAATTGACACAATGGCAACATGTAACGTTTTGTTGTAAAATGTGAACATAAAAATATCTTAACATGTGGTTCGAAATAAAGTATATAGGAAACTAAACGTAACTAAAAATACGTAACGTAAATAAAAACATGACAAAATTACATAATTATAAACTGAGAAGATATTTTGCATTAAACAGATAATACATATTATTTTTTAAAAGTTAACCTGGATAAATTCTCTCGCAGTCTAACGAATTTGTGTTACGCGTCGCGTAATTTTATATATAATAATTATTACGGGATAATTACCGAAACATTGTTGATTTATAAATAAAATTATGTTTTATTTATGCAGATGCATTCATTTGTGAGCTAAATCATCATTCATGATCTTCAATTTATATACATTATTGTATTAATAAATAATTTATTTAAAATGTTCATGTCCAGTTTTATCTTACAAAACGTAATATTAAAAAAAACGTAAATATTTATTTAAATTATCGGAAATAATATGCAACATTGTAAACAGTTTGCAGGTGTGAAAAGAATTTTACAAAGTAAATTTACTAGCTCTATTATATCTATATTGAAAAAAGAATTTTGCAAATTAAATTAACTTCTACACATATATATTTATATTACTAAAAAGAGTATTTTATATAGATTAAGTTGAGTAACTCTAGACACGTAATTAATAAAATATTTCTTATTGCAGTCAATATGTTACAATTAAATAAAAAAGATCTCATCTTCGGTCGGGCTGAAACTTGGTAGCTTAATAATAATATTTGTGTGAATTTTGTATACTTTTTTTCAACGTAGTAAACTGCGCGCCGATTATTTATCGATCCTGAAAACACAGTCTTTTATTGGAACAGTAAATCCACATATTTAAATCAATAATTGATTTAACTTTTGATGCTAATAAGCATTCTTTTTAAATCACTGTGTGTAGTGTAAAGACGTTATTGTAAAAAATATCAGTCAGAGTTTGAAACTAAACTCCTTACAATCCATGACTGAGTCCAATGTTAGAATTATTGTTTATCGATAAAATTATTAATAATAAATATCGGATAATACAGTGGGAACAGTTCATTAGGATGAAACTTCCTTAATTCCAACCGCATTGACATTGGAGATAATTACGTGACGTAATTTACATAGGAAGCCTTAATATGCTATAGTCACTTCTCCGAGTGCAATCACAGTTATACAATCATCATTATGCAATGACAAACTAGTCCCTTTGCCAAAGTCAATTACAATTTCTTGCTTGTTACATCGAGCTTAGAACGGAGCGATGAAAAGCCGGGTTTAGAAACGTTTCAATGTACGTGTTTAAATGTGTGTGTGTATGTGTGATCATAGAAAAAATTTATTGAGAAATTATTATATATTATATATTATTTAAATACTACGTAAATTATATTTTGCAAATATCCAATTTTATTTTAATATTGACGAGAAGGGTGATTAAATTCATGGATGTTACAATACTTTTAACATATTTTTCATTTTTGAACAACATTTATGATCGTTTCCCGGTTTTGAAAATTAAATTTAAAATAAGTAATTAAATAAAAAATTGCAGGAAAATAAATCTGCCATATTGAAAGAAAATATGCTAAACAATAAATATGTCAGTCCTCGAATGTCACCGATATCTTTAGAGTTTAACACATTTATTGTTTTATTATATTTCTTCTCGTGCAAATGTCATTTTCTCTAGTTTTACGACATTGTGTATGGCGGCATTTGTACTGTGCGCACGTCTGTACTTCACAGTCTGCGAGATTTGGTCGAGGACCACCGTAATCATCACGGTCGCTATTTTAGTACACACGAAGAAGACTCGATAACTTACGAGCGAGGCTCGTCGACCCTGACTTAAATTCAAACAAGAGCCAGCTGCCGCGCATTGCCTAATCCGACGCATCTCGAGGTTCCAAATTAAAAGAGAGATCGACAAATCTCTACGAATTAAATTACTAAGGTTATATATACAATCACGACTCATATTGATTAATTTGATATAATTTTATTTTGATTTATTTTGAGTAAGAGAGTTGTATGTCAAATAATTTTATGTATTAATATTAAAATATTAAATGTTTTTTTCACATATTAGAAATCATTGTCTTCTATAAATTTATACTTAATAAAACAAAAAATATAGATAATTTAGCAATAATAATTAAATGTGTAGTTAAATCATATAATACAAATGATATTTTATTCTATAATTTTTTCTGGATATGGATAAGTCAATCTAATTGATACAATTTGGAAAAAAAAGTAAAGCTTCTCTGAATCCTTTGAATCTTGCACGAGTGAGTAGTTCGAAACGGAGAGACATTTTTCGTCTGAACGACTAGGAGCAGCTTCTACGGTCGTTCGTAGATACATCGATTCGTTATCGAGATATTGCTTTCGTGCAGCCACCGACAAGGAGAGTGGTTGGATTCACGAAGATTTATGATTTCACCGAACGTTCGCCATTTTTTTCTCTTTCTCGACTTTCTACCTACGACCGTCTCGCGTCGCTTCGTTTGAATGTGCCAAGCATAAAATGCGAAATCATTTGTTGTGCATTATTTTCCTTGACGCGAAATATAACGATGCATAATTAACGAATATTGTCGTAACTGACAATAAGTTTTTTCGTTTTATTGGTTGTTCGATTAAATATAATAATTTAAAAGTGTAACAGATAAATACAAAATAAGGGCCCATGCACAATGAGAAGAATAAGGAACAAGGAATTAAATATAGAGAGAAAAGAAAGATCATGTCTTGAAATAAGATGCGATTATGAATTCTCTCTATGTTTAATTCCTTATTCCTTATTCCTCTCATTGTGCATGGACTCTAAAGAGCAAAAATCAATTTTTAATTTTTGACATTGTCATCACATTAATAATATCAGTTACTGACAATTTATAAACCTGATATTATATCTGTTTAAAATTTTTTTTAAGTACAATTTGATAATCCATCAATTAAGTACCTTTGAACCACATCTATCATTAAAAAAACTACTCCGATTAAAATGAAAACCGTGATCGTTGGAATAAAGGTAGTCCATTCTGCGTTTCTTCCGCTTTACAGCTTCGACTCTTTTGTAGGCCAGTCTAGGAAAATTTACTATCTTCTCGCGGTATCCTTAGCCAACGAACCGAACCACCGGGATGTATCAATCACTCGAAGTCTCTCCTACTCCTCCAGAAAGTTCAGTCATGTTCAAGCTACGAAGTTGCATTAAACTTATACATATGAAACGAGAAGCATATAGTATTTCTGCAAAGTTTCTCACGGTATAGAATAAATATGAATGAAGATAGTTTCGGCAGTCATGTTCGCCATTATTCGACAATAATACCGGCATTTTTACAAGGTGCGCCGAAATTCATTGAGCAGATTATTCTAAATAATATTTTTTTATACATTGTAAGATTTATGTTCTTGTTATTATTTGACTTGCATGAGGAAATTATTGTAATTTTTCACAGAAATGTTGAATTTTGGAGAATAAAAGAATCGTATTTGTCGGAACATCTCGATATTTCTCGATAAGCTGGTTTATAGAATTTTCAATACAATTGGATTTACGATATTAAAGTTTATTGTACGCTTCTCAATCCAATTTATGAAAATTACGCAATAATATAGTTGTTTCAATAAAATGGTTTTTGTCTTCTTTTGCGGTGCTTTAAAATAAAGTTATATATTGCATATTGTCTTTACAAATTTTTGATTGTACATAGCAATTGTTTATAACAGTTGTATCAAAAATCATTTTATTAAGAATTTAAAGCTTATATATTTATTCAGATATGTCATTTGTTATAAATTAACGCACAAATATATCTATAAATTTTGTTTTATCAAATATATATATATATATATATATATATATATATATAATATATATATAAATAGATTATCGATGAAAACGAATAAATTAAGATTTTATCAGTGTCATTATATTAAGAAATAAAAAACTTGTAAATTAACTTTAACATTAACAATAAATTTCCGTAAAGAATGCGTGCGGATTGTGATATTATAGCATATTCATATATGGATAATAACCAGATCGTGCATGCTATTATACAATCCATGTTCAAGAGATAAGTTGGGTCTAACGCTCTTTACTTAACCGGAATTTCGCTCGGAAGGAAACGATGTTTGTTCAAAACATTTGCCCCGGGATACCAGAGAATCGTGGATCAAAGGTTTTCCTCGTCCGGAAAGAGTTCGCCATTCCAACACGCTCGCCTTTTTTCCCCGCATTATCAGCGAACGGTGCGCAGCAGTAAAGTGAAATCTGGCTAGCGTGTTCTTGCCGCGAGCAATCTTGTAAAAGTTCTCTCGAAGCTCGCTTGAAAATCGATTTCTCAGAGAGATACGATATGTACGTGTAGAAAATCGATTATTGGTCATTGAACCACCGCCGCGAAAATGATTGTTCCCTCAATATTCCGGTCAGCGATGCGAGACTCGCGGTTTAATACACAAGCTATGATTGCCTGATAAATTATGTATCTTCGATTAATTTGGACTTTGTAGTCGCTTCACAATCAATCACAGACTTTTAACTCATGAATGATATGCAGATATATAGATAGAACCCCCATACTTTTAAGTTATCTTTTTTTAGCTTAAATTTTATTGTTTTTACTATAAGAGAGTGAATTACCTTCCAAAACTCGAACACAATTCACATTATTTGGATAATCAGCGGGATAATTCGGGCTATAAAATTCCCTCTTTGCTGGATCCCCGACTTCAAACTTCTCACATTCGCTCGGGATGTGTCTCATGTGGCGTCGTAGCATGGCGATGTCTTTAGTGGACGTCGTCATCAACGTCGTGTTTTTCAAGTTCTCGCGCGAGAGCGTCTCGAATGATAGTCGTGTCTCGAGTGTTGGCACTATCTGCACACATTGGAAAGTCACATTTGAATTAATATGCGAGGGATCATTACACGACAAAATAATATACAGTATTTAAAATTTATGCAATGACGTTTTGAAAAATTGTGAAACATGTGAAGATGAGCATGAGCAACTTTAACGTGAGAAAATCTCTTCGCGGCATTTGTCGTTGCGTGCGTGTCGCGTTAATTTGAACTGCTCAAGATTGAAAATTTATATGATCAATGGATTATAAGCCTTTAATCCGAGATATTACGCCGTTAATTAAATGGAAGCCTAATTCCACTTTGGCAACTGGCATTGCAATAGCGCTGAATTATAGTTATCGCTCGTATTACGATATTGGAAACGACGCTGAATAATTACGACTATCATGTCATTGTGAGAGATATCGATATTGATGAGAGGTATATCGTGTAGAGGTGCTATTGTTTAATGTCGATGTCTTGCTTAATGTTTAATTTATTCATAAGAGAAAATCTATCGAGATTTTGCAAAGATTTATAAAAAATTGATGCAGATACTTCTGAAAACTTTTAATTCTATTTAATTATCAATAAGATAATTTAAATAATCCATTGTCCCAATCGTGACTCCAATTACAACTCTAGTTTAAGAACTTAACAAATCAGATTATAAGATAAAAGAAGTAAGAATATATACGAAGAAATCTAATTACTAATCTTGAGAACTATTATTCTGAACATTCGGGACATCTGTAGCCTTAATCGTGACTAAATTTTCAAATAATCGTTACTATGCTACGAGATTCGGTACGAATTACGTCATAGGAGCTTCTAGAAATCGACGAGGTCCTCACGAGGTGATAGCCAATCGTCGACGACTGCGAGGACGATGACTCGATGGAAATCCGATTGGACGGATCCGTCTGGCTCGTTTCGTTGCTCCTGGAGGAGATGGACGGGTTATGGCTTGTGATCCTTGCGTTCTCGATGTCATTGCCCCTCGGCGACTGCATCCTCCTCCCGTCCTCGTCCTCTTCGGATCTCTCGACCACCGTTCCTAGGAAACTCGGATCCGAACGAGTTCCGGGGCTCGATCTGTCTACGCTCCAAGAGCTAGTTTCTGGGAGCTTGCCATTCGAGGGTCTAGTCTCCCTCGCGGCATGCTCTAGACTCGAGGACGGCCAGGATCGTGGCAACGAGGATCGACTAGTTTTTCGAGCGCTGTACGTGCTCCATCGCGGATCTTCAGCTTCTCCCGTGGACGCTCCAGTAACTAAAACAGTAATAGTATAATCAAGTGACGTACAATCTGTTTCAGTAGGAATATCTTTATTCAAAGTGTTTCCTCATAATAGTTAAATTAAAAATTTTCGATCGTGTTGTCGCTATATTACAATTTAAATATTTTGGTACAAAATAATGGAATAAATTATTGAAGCTGCAAAATCAGCAATTAAAAGCAATACTAGTATTTCTGGTGTTATTAGTAAAAGCCTTTTAATTAGTTGGAAATGTAGCATTAATTTTTTTATTACAGTTCTTTAGCCAACATAATACAATCCAATTCCAATTAATCGCAGCATTCAGATGTAGTTAAAAAGAGAAAAAGGCGGGTTTTCGTCGAGAACAATCGATTCTCCAATTTTAACGCGATTGAACGGAGTAACGATATATGAGTAGCACGCAGGAAGGCGAGCAACTAAATTGGGTGTTCAAATTCCATCCTTGAAAACGAACGCGATACCTGGCAATTCTCGTACGCGCCTTTTTAACTTTTTGTCGTTTTCTTTTTTAACTTTCAATGCCCGGTTACTAACGTTGAGATTTAACGTTGTCGCTCGCCTGCACGAAACTGCAAGCAACTTAATTTACAATAAAGTGCAGATCCGCTTTGATTTAACGAGTAGAGAAGTACCGGCCTTTGTGTTTCTCTTACAAAAGCTGTGCTTTTTTCTCAAATTAGAGTTATTGTCTATTACTTTTACTACACAGATCGTCGCAGAAATATCTACAGGAATATTATAATAATTTACTTTAAACTTTTCAAACGGTGATTAAATACTTTGATAATTACGTACATATTTTGCTTCAAATGATCTCTTGAAAACAAAGGTTTATATCTGAATAATATTGTCTGATTTTAGAACTTTTGCTATTTCTTTAATGCGAATAACCCACTTAATATAAACGCGAAATGAGATTCAGACGGATGTTTCTTTACTGCTAAATGCAAAGATATAAATTAAATTAATTCATGTAATAGCGGGTAATATCTTGCAGAAGAGGAATACTATTTCATGTATAACATCTCTTTGTCGAATTTATATTGCATCTTGGAGAGCAAGGTGGCTACCTATATGATATTGCATTTTGTGCAATTTTCAGACAAGGGCATCTCAATATAAGACTTTAAAGCGTTCTTTTTTTCCCTTTATGAGGTCGATACAACGTGCTTTCATTCCTCGGGCTAAAACTTGATAACCTCATACGACTGCACTACCATCTCGGTAGCTAAGTCCTGTATTTTACTGGAGAAAGCTCTCGTCGTGTCTAACATCATGAGGGGCTTGCTCACAAATTTTTAAGACGATGCCTTACAGGAGGTTTTCCCTTTATCGTGCGATTTCAAAGTGTGATAAGCTAAGTTTCTGACTGGAGTGCTCTTATATCCTGCACTTCGGTTTCGATACTTTAAAAAGATCTGCTGATGGACGGTATTTTGTCGGTCTCGAGATACTGAGTATAGTCAGTTTAGAATAATTTATGTGCATCTGAGTAGAATTTAATTATTATACTTTTAATACTGTGAAAACATTTTCAATCTATTTAATATTGTCATGTTATCTGAAATATATTATTAAAAGAGTATATACATATAATCTTTTGTAGATAAAATTATTATTATATAAATTTATCTCTTTAGATAGTAATATAAGTTTAATGAAGGAAAGAGCGTGGAATATCATTTCTCATTAATTGTTTTAATTACTTTCGTAAATTTGTTCTTCTCGAATGCACCCGGTATTTATTAAATCAGAGTTTCCGCGCCGATTACTTCCTTACGATTGCCTTGCGGTTCATAAACAACTGGCTTTATGCATTCCGACATTATCGGTTTCTAGACTTAGGGTAAAGGCTCAGCGGTTCTTATCGAGAGTAACCGCGCACAGATAAGGTCAAAATTCATTCGCTCCATTTACCACTTTCCTAAAGACAGAATAGGAACGTAATAACCTTCTTCAGTTACTGTTGTTCAAAGTAGAGTTTGCAGTAAAGCGTGGAATCGGTATAGCTTCAGGTTGAACCCTCTACAAGACTAAAAAGGAAGATTTGTAATTTCTTGAATTTTTAAAGAGAACAAATCTTATACAAATATTTTGATAATTTTAAACCAATCATCTTCAATTAATGATTTTAATTGCTTTATAATTAGATTGATTTAATATTGCATTAATATTATATTTAATATTGCAATTTAATATGTTAAGTGTTTATTATTAAAAAAATTAAACTGCAATTCCAAGATAATTTTATAAAAAAAGATTTGATTCGTCTTTTTGCTTTATGATTGTTGTGCAATTTATCAATAAATAATAACTGCTGATCAATTTCTTATTGAATAGATAAGTGCGTCTCGTTTTTAATCAGATAAACATTTTTTTACGCGCGTTGTGAAAATCGGTTCGACAAATCGGTTATCGAAGTTTATATCCTTGAATTTCGAGAATTTCGTGCGGCGCCGTGTTTCAGAAGCGTCGAGTTTCTAAAAGCAGGAACGACGGCGGAAATCTACATCCACCTGCAGCGAGTAAATCAGATCCTCGCCTGCTAGGTGTCTCGTTCTCTCTCCCGCTCGGCTTTCCGCTATCTGGCTTCCCGTTTCTCGGCAAACAATTTTGTAGTTTCTTGTTTCTCTCCCCTCGCACCATCTTTCTCGCGTTAGTCCCTCTTCGTCTCGTGTACGAGAATATTACAACGTGCCCGTGATAATCTCTTTTTCACTCAAGACATTCATCGCGTTGTTTACATCATCACTTTTTCTTCAAAGAGAGCCCATGTTGCCCATCTCATCTGGAAAATGGCCGCATTATGCGCATCTCGAGTGAAACGAGCGATACTCTTGTGCTCGCGATCGTGACTAGCGGCATAATATTAATGATATACATAATGTAAACTAAAGAAATAGAATTGATAGTGTAAATTTTATTCTTTCCTATATTGTTTATTAATGTTGCCAATTTCGTACGTATGCTTTTACGTATTTTTATGATTTCTCAATATTATGTATTAATTTAAAGTTACTGTACTTGTGAAATAAAATTACAGTATAAATTTAAAAATGACTCCATTCAGGCCGTTTTACGATACTTTAATTTTACGCTGGACCTAAGGTACTTCGAATTTTCCAAGGTGAAAGTAGTAGTTGGAGTAGGGCTCGAAGTTAAAGCGGAAGTTTCTTAGGTGGTTGTTTATTTTATAATGTACAATATCTCGAGCGGTCCCTTCGGAATAGCTTGAGTCTGAATGAACTTTATTTCGCGTGAAATCCATTCGTGAGATTAAACATTTTTGTAGCCTAGCTGGACAATATCCGGCGAGCAAAGGGAATTTAATAAACGTAGCAAAGCGAATGAAATAGAAATAATTGTTAAATACAATCGTTAAATCAACAGACGTAAAAACTGCGCGATTAAAAATTAATCAAATAATAAATAAAACCACTCCACATACGAGTATTTGTTTGAAAAATATCACAAATTCGTGTTCTATCATATCAATTATGTAATGAATTAACAATTGCCCCATTGCCATTAAACAAATATTGATAAACGGTTGCAAATAATCTAAAAAACATTAAAAATGAGAGTATATCTGTGTGTGCACGTAAACGTGGTATTTTGCAATCACATGAAGTTACAATCGTTTTAACTTCAATTCCTATGAGCATAGCAGAATCTAACACAATGCAGAATCTATTTTTTTGCATTGCGGTTCCTAGAAGCAAAATACATAGCACGAGAAAGCATGTCAAAAAAGAAAGAGTTTTCACGTCTGGAATAACTTATATTTGAAGTATTTCAAATGCATATCCAAACCTCATCATAGTAGTTTTCTTAAAATAAAACTGTAAAGCGTGAAAATAACGATTCTGCTTTTAACTTAAGTTATAATCGCAAGATTATATCTTAAATCTGTTATCAAGTATTTCGAAAACGTAACGCAGAGAAAAACTAATTTTAAATTTAATTATAATTTCTAACTCATATGATTCTTGCATTGTA
Organism: Temnothorax longispinosus; assembly: GCF_030848805.1. Taxonomy (NCBI): domain Eukaryota; kingdom Metazoa; phylum Arthropoda; class Insecta; order Hymenoptera; family Formicidae; genus Temnothorax; species Temnothorax longispinosus. Next base: position 3,631,370 of record NC_092358.1, on the reverse strand, counting down.
ATTGCATTATAAGAAGAGATCAATAAGATAGCGATTATTATAAGATTCAGGTTAAACTACAAGACTCGTGAATTACAAATTTATAGTGTATCACGATATTAAAGGCGTTTGATATACTTATTTCAAATAGAACATGCAATTCTGATAACGTATACATTGCATCTCTCTCGGTTTTAGAATCTGGAAATACGTCGTGCATAAATATTTCAATTTGAAGAAAACACGAAACCAAAATATCGTTGCGCACGTAGCAACATCTTCTGTAAGTATGTAATATTTCTGTCCATCTGCATCTCTCCCCGAGAACGTATGACGTATTTACAGGGTGTGGTTGTGTGTATATTGGCGAATACCATTACTTGTATAACCCTCCTATATACTCGGAATGGAAAACCCACGAAGAATTCCATTTTTCTCATTTCCAGTTACGGATCCCCTTGGATATTGTTTTCACAAAAACGAAAGCCACGACGTGACATCCATGCTTACATCATGGAATCGAAAACGCGATAACGGTAAATACATCATCTTCACGTTTATGGTCAAAAGGCAGAATCCTATAGATCAACTTCCATTTTAAAAGTAAAGAAAACCGTGATATACATTACTTTCGTAGAATCATAGATGTATATGTACATACATGTACAGCGACTGGAAATCGTATGACTGAATTTAAATAACGTTTCGTAAGCCGAAAATGATAGAACAAACAAAAATTTAGAGTAAAGTTTTTATATAGGTAAAGAATGATTTTAATATTTTTTTCGATCGCTCATATACCTACTTATTAATCTTGCTAGAGCTCTATCAGCTGCGCCGCCATCATGAAATATGTATATGTACATACATGGCTTTATCTCGCGAAGGCTGCTCGTAATTTCGCTATATCATCGATCATTTCCCGAGATAATATCTAACTAGTCTTTCTCTCGCGTCTATTAAATCGACTTTCTATTAAAGGGAACCGTCCTTCATCCCGAAGGGGATCGTTGACATAAAATTGTGCTCACACGGTCCGTGCCTCATTGAGCTCATCGACCCCTATTCCTGCCTCACGTTTACCGTAAAACGAGATCACTCGATGCGGGCTCTTTGTCCTATAATAAAGTTAGCGTTTGTTTGTTGTCGACGACCCGAAAAACGCATTGTACGCATTTCCGATTGATTTATTTCCTTTCGGAGAGATTCTTTTCTTTTTGACAAATTCCTTCTATGACAATCCTTTCATAGAAACCCTTTCCGTCTTTTCAATAAAATATAATGTTACGCAAATATTATAATTCTTTTTTCGTTATAATTTTTTTTAATTGCTGCTTTCTCTAATTTTATTCTTTGCTGTCTTACTACAAAATATAGGAAAATTTATCTCAAATAAACAAATTAATAAATTACTTTATGGCATAAAACAGACTTTTTTCCAATTTCTATATAAGAAAAGTTATTAAAGACAAAAATTATTATAATAATACAGTCTGACGGTGATGCTCTTTCCTCCAGATTTATTATGTGACTCCGGAAGTTAGTTGCAATACTTGGAAAGATAGTACGCCATACTATTCCTTTTACTTTTTACCGAGTAGCAAAAAGCATTGTGCCGAGTGGACCATCAAAGAGGTCCATTAGCAAGAAAAAAAGTAAAAAGAAATGGATGACGACATGACAAGATAGGTATAACAAATGCAAACGCATTAGTATGAGATCAGTGCTCATTAAATCAGCATTGTTAAATACATACATATAGTTTATGTGTGCTAGAAAACGTAAATAAAAAGAAACTGTAATATTTTAAGATATTTTAATCGGCATGGCATCTAATTAAAGAAACTTTTGTTTTGCATTTAATTGGTGACATGTGATAAATTATTGAATTATTTATTTTATATGCATTTTCGTAAATTTCTCAACGGGTAGCAAAATTTTTCACTTATGGTTTGTGTCATCACTTTTGATAGTTTACGTCTTCCGCTCGCTGGCATAAACGCCACACATAGGAGTCAGATTTATTGTCACCCTTTCCTCTCTTCCTTATTCTGAAGTTCTAACGATACAAAACACATTTCGCCAACGGTGATTCGCGTTGCAATCGGCTTTAAGATCTTGGCAGAACAACTATGGCAATGGTCATTTTATGCTTCAATCTCGCTGCTTCTGTTGGCAAAGTGCGAGAGCGATATTGCCGTATTTCTACCAACACAAGCTTTTGTACACGTATTTATGATATTGCAGAAAAATAATTGTAAATATAAATGTTACATGTATTGCTCTATATGCGAAATGCAAAATGTCGTTTTTAGATTTGAAGATACTCAAGGTGGTCTCATCTAGCTCTTTCAATTTGCATACAGAGAATCTTCAAAATTACAATTATTTAAAGTTATTAACTTTAAAAAAGAAAAGATTTTACATTTTGTCAAAAACTTAATTTAATTAAATTATTTAAAAACACAAATGCGGATGTAATAATACTAATGCAATATATTTGTAATATATCTATATATGTATCTCTCTAAAAAAATGTTTATATCAAGTTTATAATCAAATTATTTAAATCAACTCAATTTTATTTTACAATCCGGTTACGATCAATCAATACTTCAGCGGCTAGCCGGTTCTCACGAAGTTACAAAAGTAATATCGACCAGGATTTATATGGTGCCATGTAATAAGAATAACGTCGGTTCTTCGGAACAGCGATATTTCCTTGCGGACGATATTTTCTCCCGCGATATTTTCGTTGAGCGTCGAACACGATTCCTCGTCCAATCCCAATTCCCCGAGCTTCGCTTCTTTTATCAACGCAATGCGCCGCTAGCGTACTGACCCAGGTCGGTCAGTCTCTCTGACCGGTTCGCGAACGGGTGTCTCTAAATCACTTACTGAATAAATCTTTCCTGAGTTCATGGCCAGTACGCGACATGTTGAAAGCAACGGTGCAGCAACGGTGCGAATTTATGACTAGGTGATATACATCCCGCTATCTCGGCTTCAACAAGAGATTCATCCATACGCCGCATACTTTTTACAATCTTCCGCATTTTAAATAAATTTATATTTTTAACATAAGGGATATATCGCGGTCTGATTTTGAAGAAGGTTTCAACTGCACGAAGTATTATTTGGAATTCTAATATTTTATTAAGAATATTTTATATATTTTATTAAGAATTTATTACTAATATTTTATTAAGAAATTTTTCTTGAGCTCAGGAGAACGTGAACATTATTATTCCATTATTTATTTTCCAGCCGTGACGAATAAGAAAAGTGCACTCAAATCGCCGCATATTTTTACCTTGTCGCAATAATGATTGAACGTCCATTACCTGGTAAACTCAGTAAAGCCCGGAGAACCGTCAATAATGCACGACATGCTTACGTCGTTTACGAAACTTGAAATTTTGCAGAAATTTCAATAAATTTCTGAAAGAATCTCGGTTACAAAAAATGATTAGATTACATTACTATGTTGCAACGCGATTGAAAGTAATCGAAAATATATATTGACAACACTCTTTCGCAAATACACACATGTATAATAGAAACAAATCAGGTAATATTTGTATCAACAGTCATTATTTTTCCTCATAGTTTTCTATTTGTGTTAACCACGTATTCAATCTTCTCTTCTTTTTGGTTACAAAATACGAATTTCTGATGCATTTCCATATTTTGTGCTCATAGTTTCTCACTGATATATGTGAGAACATAAAAATAATATAATAAAAAAGTAGTTACTGAGATAATGTGCACGTGTAACTAAAAAAAAGTTATATTTATTACTCGAGTATTTTTGGAATATTATATAGAGAAATGTCCATTAAAGATACAGCTTACAGCTACCATTATTTTGAAACTTTGGCCAGTATTCACGGAGCATTATTTTCTCATGTAATCGTACGTTTGTGAGACCGTTGAATGTTTTTAATAACCGGCCGAAATAACATGTAGAGAGGGCGAATTAGCGAGAATACGCGTTCCCAATTTTTTTCAGTTTTATACTCCCGTATTTTTCTCGTCTGGAAAAGATGGCGCACGAGGATTCGTGAAATCGGAAATCGGTATCAAGAACAACCGAGTGGGAGGACATTTCCGTTAAAACTACGGGCTCGAAGCCAGTATCCGCCGTAAGATAGAAACGCAACCTTCGATCTTTTTTCGGTCTGCTTCATTCGAGCATCCGGAGTCTCAGTTATAGTGTCTTTCACGGTACTCTATCGATCTCTTTTGCAAAGCAAAAATTTTTGCTGTCACTCGTACGGACTGCAGTCGTTTGTGAAAGATCGTAATATTAAATATATCAAAATATAATTGATATTTACCTCGCTGTTTATTTGAGATACAAAACACACAAGCAAAGAGAGACTTTATAGAACAGTTTTCATTTAACGTTTTTCGCTGTAAGATGATATCGGAAATAAATTTTTTATGATATCTTTTTAATAAATGCAACAGATATTTTTTCTTGCATATACATCGAATAATGCGTGATATTATGTAATAAAACATTAGATAAAATTTGTGAAATTGTGCGAGTGTTTTAACAGAAATAACTGTAATAAATTAAAACTGTTCTATTGTATTATTCTTATTTTCCATGTATAAAATGTCTTCTTTTCTCTTAAAATTTATTAATATAGAAAAATATGTTTGGAATGTTTAGTCAGACTTTTTCAATATTAATGAAAATTAAAATATTCTATGTTATAATATAATCCATACATTATTTCATGTCTTTCGCTTCAAATTTTTCATATTCTAGAAACGTATCATACATGAATAATCATGAATCAGACGATCTTATTCCTACCTATCGATTCATTTTTTTTCAACCTCAACTTTGTATATGACGATACAAAGAAAATTAAATCTTAAATTTATAGCACATTTTTTTTTCTTTGTGTCTCATACAATAGAGAGATTTTTCTTGTTTCACATAACATTCTTCTCTTGTTTTCAAATACGTGGAGCGCGTCATTAGTTCCAAAGCCAACAGATACCGATCGATAATTTTAGTTCCAGTTTCAATCTCGTAACTCGTTTGCGAAATATAAATTATTGTTTGCCGTTCTTCTTCTTCCGCACGAACGCCGGAGTATTTCAGGAATCTGTTAGAGAAGAATTATGGCCGCTTTTCTACGGCACGGCGAACGCGTTGACTGCCACTCAATTGAAGACAAAAACATCCAGTGAAAAACGAGGGCATCACTCCCGAATATTTTTATGGATCCGTCCTCAACTTCGCGAACTACAAGGCATGTCGCTTTAATTTCTTTTCCTAGAGTGGGCGACTTTTAGATGCTTCAAGGAGCATGAGAAATTTACTGCCAAATACCGTGCAATAACTTACTACAAGAATTTTATTATTAAATCTTGAACGTTATAAATACTATTTTTGTTTATAACTAAGAAAAAAGATAATTTTTATAACAAAATTTGCTCTATAAAAAGTGAAACTTTGATGAACAAAATGTAATATAAGATTTTAATTAATTATTATAATAAAATAATTACAATTGATAAACATATAAATATACATACAATATATATGTATAATATTTAAACATATAAATATATAACGTATAAATGATCATCAAATTAATTACATATTCTTTCGATAAATGCAAATTTGAAATGCAAATGTACATAAATCCCTAATAATATGTGTGACTATAATTTAATACATTATACGAAAACGTTCTTCTGATAAATTATTCTTTCGTAAGAAATAAAACAACAAGCGTGCGACCCATATATTGTAATAATCCATAGATTAGTTTTCACGCGTTGATTATGCATCAGTAATCTTATCTGCAGTTTTGCCTTATCTCAAGACGAAGGAAGTAGATGGAGAGACTGTACACAAGGGAGAAAGAAACTTTTCAAGTGGCCGAAAGTTTTCGCACATGAGGAAGTGTAAATGCGACAAAATCCTCGCACCAACGGGGCGGAACATATAACACGAATATGTGAATTTACCACTCTCTACTGAAGTCTGCGAAACACTTTAAACTTACAACGAAGAAAGACTCGTACAATTCACGTCGTGTTTTATGTTACATTCTAGGTGCATTGCCTTCAATCGAGTTTTCGCAGTTAAACATTGCGTTTACACTCTTCTACTCCTCTCCCCTCTGACGTACTCTTTCTTACCATCCAATCTCTTCTTGGCTTTCTAAACCGCAGTTTTTCTTATGGAGCAGATAAAGATTCTACGTTGCTTGTTCAGCAAGGTTTTTTTAATTTTGCCTTTTTTATTGTGTGTGTGAGTATATTTCAACTAAAAAATTATTATCTTTTCAGAAATCGTTCTTTGAGATTGTTTTATCATAAAGAATGTGACAAAATTTAACATAATTACGCGAAAAATATTTTATATGCATTTAAATAAATCAAACACAGTATATTTTATAAGAGAAATGAAAATTATAAATTATTGTTTTGTTATAATCCTTATATGTAAATAATAATAACTTCTTTAACGATGATTAAATACTGCAATAATGCTCCATTTTATTTGTGGTATTGTATCGCACAATATTAAAATATCAACGTCATTTTCAAATTTTTCGATCATAAAGAAAACGTGTGTATAATACGAATCGAATCGAACGGCATCATAATGCGTTCGATTAACAAATATAGTTGCAATTAAAACCTTATTCGTCAACAGTGTGGCAAAAATTTGTAATTTGTAACATCGTTTGTAATTTGAAATTTTGTTTTTTGCGCTAATTTGCGAGATTTCCGAGTAATGAGTGGATTATAAAGCTTTTACCGCACCTTTTTTCACGTTATTCTTCGTCATAATAATAAAATAAGCATCGCGTGCAATTAATGTCGGGAGTGCCGTGCAAAGTGCTATACAATTATCTTATTAGTGAATAATATACGCGATCTTAATTGACGGTATTTTAGGGAGTATTAATAGTATTATACATTGTAGTGTAGTAAACAGATCTAAGAGAAGTCTAGAAAAAAAACACAATGACAAAGCAATATAATAAGAAAATTATTAATCTTTTTATAATGCGTAAAATACACTTGTAATTGTGAAAATAATTAATTAATTCTATGTTTAATTACACTTTTATAGTTATCTCTCATTCCAATTATATCCATTTTTATTTAATAAAAATAAAACGTAAAACGCTCCCATATCAAGTTTTTATTAAATTTTATGTGTAAGCTGAAATAAAAAGATGCTTTTAAATGCATGAAACATTGTTGATAAATGCATGATAATTCATTAGTTAATTACTTTGTCGTAGCAATTACTAATTTTTATCGCGAAAAAGGCACTCCTTGAAGATCACAACACTGCTCGTGAAGTGAGCAGTTCATATGTCTATAATTATATCCATTCCTCGTGTAAGAAAATAGTAATTAAGTTAATGTAGTAGCTTTTAAACTAATTATACATTATTGTATTTTTGTCACGAAATATCACCGAGTTCATGTTCTAATTACATTTCATTCTTATACGCACCATAATGTGTTCGTGTACATTTAATGAAATCTTATTCTAAAATTTATTCTTGCGTTGATTATATTTTTCTTTCCCAAGTCGGAAACTAAAATTGATTCTTTGTAAATCTTCTCCTTACTCTGCGTTTTATTCTACAAGATCTTTATGCTTTATCCGTAAGCCTTACGTGGAAAGTTTATTCGCGAGGGGATTGCCTCAGAAACTCAGAACAAGTGCAACGGCCATTTCGAATGTCGTAAATGTGGGAACTCGAGTGTAATCGAGAAATTCTGGGAATTGCAATTCCGGAACTTATCGGCGACAAAAAAGTAGGGGGGCCGATGCGCACTAATCAGATATGTCCCGCGTCGAAATTACATCCTACTGTCGCCCGGGGGAAATTTCTTTCCCGCTAGGTAGAGTGTGTAAACCCCGCGCGCGCGCGCGAGATCCCGAGAGAAGCACTTGAGAACTTAAAGTATTCCCGTCGCATACAGAGAAAGTTTACTGCATCCCGGCTGGCGCGACAGATGCATACCTACGCGGCGGCAAGTTTCTTGGCGCGCGAGCCATAGACAAAACTGCGAGCGTTTCGCAGTTAACAATGCGGTTACCTTTGTGATACCGTCTCGCGTTTTTGTTGCTATAAAGCATTATTTTACCGCGCCAGGTATGGGCGGTACGCGTGGTTTTACTAATTCATCGTCGTTACGGTGGCCGCTTCTTACGCGACGATATTAATCAACGTCTTACGCTTAATGAAGCGGACTACGCCGCGCTTTTAAGATAATTAATACATCCCGTGATTGTTTCTTATACATCACGCAGAAACCGCCCGGCTATATGCTTGCAGATATATGCTTGCAGTCAAGGTGAATTCGTCATCGAATCCCTCGGCCAGTTTAAAAATTTTTATTCGAGTTTATATATTGAAAAATTTTTAATATAACTTGTCAAAACATATAAAATAAATATAAATTACAAAAATTAATTATAAGATACGAGATGGTATCATGTGATATTCAGACAATACGAACGCTAATAAAATATCCTTCAATATTTTATATAGCATCTTGAGTCAGACATGTTAAGTTCTTCAGTTTAGTTTCGCAGTAGATAGTGTAAACCTAAGCTATTGCGAAAGTAGTTTCACGGGATACAATATATAGTACATCACAAGTGTAATATTCGAGTTTGAAATGGAGTTTCTTGTCTTATTGTGTCCTAGATATTATTATATCTTTCGGCCTTTTATTATTGTAGCTACTGTAAGAAATTAAAACGGAGTATAATTTATGAAACAATCCATTATATGCTATTTTCTTCCTTATTATTATTTTTATAATTAAAAAATATTACTCACACCTAATTGTATACAAAGTATTTTTCACGTATTCTTTTAAACTAAACAATATCTCGTTTTCGTAACACAAAACTTTTTTTAATGTATTGTATAGAGAAGTGATTAAAATTAAGGTAAAGAAATTACGATACGTTTGAATAAAAGCTTTGTAAAAGAAGAGCAAAAACACCTTACAATAGGAATTGAATAAATTTAATCGAATGGAGATTATTTTAGGAGTGAATTTAATTGTATGTTCGCAAAGTTGATTTGCGAATTAGTAGCGCGAAAACGCATCTTTTTTTCTTTTTCTACCCTCGTTGATCCAAAATAAGCGCATTGTACCTGCATAATGCCATAATGTGAATGGTTCTTTTAACGGAATGAGTTTAATCCGGATTCTCTCAACTGATAGAAGCAATCTGCATAGATTCGCAAAAGTGCATATTTAATGAAGAAAAAAGCCGGCATTTGACTGAGCAATTAGAGCTGGTGGCTCTTTTGAAGAAAAAAGAGTATCTCGTTGTAGGTTATACTTATATGTTGGAAACTGTAAATACATTTGACTGAAATTATGATTTAATAATACTTTCCTTGATGTGTGACTGATAGTGAGCATTAACAAAAGTGAAATTTATGCCTCGTTATTTCGCGCTTCGAAACACTTGTCTGAAAAAAAAATTATAACAAAAATAATAAAAATCATCTATAAAGATTAAAGTGTTTAAACTGTTTATATATAAGACTTTATATAATATTTAATTATATATTATATAAATAATACGTAATAATATAATGCAATTCCTCATATGTAATAAAAGCTATATTTCCTTTATACCAACGTTTTTCTTTCACAGTATCCCATTTGGTAGATTTAACATTAGCGTGAAATTTTATAACAATATCATCCATCTCATATCTCATCAAATATGTATTCAAGCATTAAGGTTTCTACACTGAAGCTAATTCTTTCTTATTCCGAGCTCGACTCGCTAGATAGTCGCGTTAGTTATGCCATGCACTTCGCGTCGATAGCTCTGTCCAAGATACATATCGTCCGTTAAAATTCCTGCGATACCAACCACACGCAGTCCCGAAAATTTATAGGAAGGAATTTCAAGTCAACATACAACTGTGATAAAATGACATGAAACGACCCATGCAACGTAGCGTTGTCATATCATCGAGGCAAATTTTATATGGGTTTTACAATATATAATACATCCTGCCTCCTCTCCTAAGTCTATTTCGATGGAATGAATTTTTTATGCATTATTATCGTTATGACATTGTTCAGATACTTCATCGGGATTGCATCGTATTTTACGCAGATGACACAAACATTCACGATACAATTTCTGTCAATTATTTACAGTTAAATTATTGAATCTATAAAATATGTAAAAAAAAATGTAAAAAAACAGTGCATAAAAAGCACATCTTAGATTGATAGAATTTTGATTTAAAATACGATCGACAGATCGAGTAGAACCATACGCAAATCAATTATCTAAATGGTGGGTTGAAAGTGTATTGCCGTTGAATTTTAAAACGTTGGAAAAATTGGCAAATCTTTATACATTGCTGTGCACTTGCAACTGACGCCTGCCGTCGCGAACGCGCGTTTGCAATTACGTCAATTGCATGTGTCACTGTTTGCTTATCAGAATTATGGTAATGCCGCATGCGGCCGGTTGCGGCCGTGTTTTGGGTAGGTCGCGATTATTTAGCATCAGATACGTTTTGCGGCCGTGCCAAATGTACTAATACAACTAATGCGCCGCAGCAAGTACGATCATTAGGGAAAGCTCGTTCGCAGCGCGGCAAAAAGATCCTTGCACTGTCGCTTTTTTTCGCGAAACGTTACGTCAACCATCCTTGACGGGCAAAACGATACGTTTCGACTAGAATATCGGATGCAACTGCAAAATGCAGAATTCTCTCTGAATAAGCGACCCATGAAATTTTTTTGTCCGCTTCGCTGTCGGAATTTCGACGTTTTCCCATGTAACGGATTTCTACCCTTTCGATAACAGCGTTTCGTTATATTAGTTCTCCATGCGCGTTAAATTTTTGTTTAAATAAATGAGCGCGCATAGCCGATGTACGCGCGTACTTTACAATATGGTGTGCGTTACAATTTATGTAAAGATGCATTACGGGAAAAATGAGATTTTGGGTACAGAGATTTTCGCAACAGAGATTGGAGGTAAAATATGTAAAAACGTTGACAGAAAATGATTGCCAATCAACGATGATCGTACATATATTAGTAGATTGTAATGATCGCTGTGCACGAATTAATAAAACACAATACAATATTGATCATTAATAATTAATGCAAATCTCATTTACGGTAATTACGAGGAATATATACCAAAACATAAATGAAAATATAGCCCCTTTCCTCTAATTGGACGGTTAAAATTGCTGTGTAGGTATAACCCGTGGCGATGTTTTATATTTTAAAAATTGTTTGTAAAGCAGAGTAATTTAATTTAGTTAGAACTTGAGAAATCAATAGTCACAGAATATAATTAATATTGTGCATGTGAAGTACATTGCATTAATATTTCCAACTAATTACTTTCATATTTTTTAAATATTTTTTAAAATTTATTAAATTTAATTTAAATAATGATTTTCCACATATATTTATCCGAATATTTTTTGTAACATCTAACCAGGTACAGTCTATTCACACTTTGTTCTAGTTGTTTTCCTTCTCTATAAAGTCAGCCAATTAAAGACTCAGATAATGAGTTTACCAAGTGGATAAGTTTTACTAACACCGAACCACCGATCTCCGACGGTTCGTGTAAAACTGCAAATTATAGGCAAAGTTTTTGCTACCAAACAGCAATTAAAGACATCTAGATGTATTACTCTTGACAATACTATTTCGAAACTTTTAAAGCTTTTAATAAAAATTTTTGTTTTATTTTTTGAGTAGGTACAATAGCCAGCAACATATTTCATGTTTTTTACACATTTATGCTTCAAATATTTTTCGTGTAATTGATATCAGTATTATATCTAGATATTGAATTTTCTGTTAGTACGCGATTCAATAAAATTATTATATCGTGCAAGATTTTTTGACCGTATGAAACTATCAAATTTAGAAGAAAACTTTGCCTAAACCGATAAGCTTCTCATAAGAGCAGTTACGACACAATTTTTGAGATTTAGTCAGCTATTGTGTTTACGATCATTTTATAGAAAATTGCGTTACTGATATATGAGAACGATAGAGATGAAAGACCAAAACGTTTCTTCACAATGATCGGCTAAGGATAAACCCACCTAGGCAGCGATGGGAAGCGGAGAAGAAGGAAAAAGGAATAATAAAGCCCGGCATTATCGCAGCATATCTCAATCAAGTTTTGCTGCAAAACGTACGAAAAAGAAGGTAGCCCAGTCAGTAAGCCGGATTATCCGTCGCAAGATAGATGGGCTGGTCCGTTTGTGCCTTCGCGTTGCTGCCTGCATAAATATGCCGAAGCATTATCCACGAAAGGGAGAGAAAGGGAGAGAGAGAGAGAGAGAGAGAGAGAGAGAGAGAGAGAGAGAGAGAGAGAGAGAGATTGTGTGTGTTAAAAATATACTTAATTCTAATAGCAGCAGCAAATCTGCATATAATGAATAAACGATGGGTTAATTATGTTACTTTATCGTAAAAAATACTATACTTTAATTTAGTATCGGAAGAAAATTGATCGAACATTAAGAAATTAATCAATAGACGTAAAGAAAACATTACAAGCAATTTAGTATGCAAATGTTAAATAAAAAATTGTAACGTAAAAAGATATCATAGCAAAATATATTCCATAAAATGTAGGTGCGCGCGAGCTAATAATTTCGAATTTTTATAATCATTATTTTGTTAAAATCGCTTTCTCTGTCGACATGCTAATTCATTCAGTTCAATAAAATTACACACTAAAAGCATATTTTAAAATTATTTAATGTTATATTAACATATGAAACATTAATAAGCCAAAAATTGCTTTTTGTCAATAATTAAGACAAGCCAGCATATTTCAAACAAAACTATGCTTTCAGCAAAACATAATGCAATTTCTTACGCAGGATTTCTACCGTGGCGTGTGAAAACTGGGTCATTTTCTTGTTTGCTGTACTTGCGTATAATTTATTGAGTATGCAACTACGTGCTTAGCGACCAAATATTTATAGTAGCCCTACATTGTAAGTATAATTTGCGAGATATATCCGATTCCGTGTCCTTAGTGAAGTAAAATATATTCCGTTCTACCTTCGATAGGGGTTTGCAATCCGAAGTGCCTCGAATAAATCATTTGTTTAAGCTTGCCTCGTACACTCGCATCATGCAATACACTCGTTGAAGAAGAATCGTAACATTAATTTCCAAGCCTTCCTTCCGAGAGCTAGATTTAGCTCGATACATTTGGTGCCCTGAATGATGCGTATGCTTGAGAGCTTCTTCGTGGCGCGGCGGTGGCTCGGCGCTATAAAATTATTATCGTGTATCACAGAAGGAAGCGTCTACATTATTGTATCCACCGCATTATAGCTTTCCTGTCGATAAATCTGGTATTAACATTTAGCACGTCGTAACAATGGTATTTCAGTTCGCGGGATATGTAGAAATACCAAAGATGTGTTTATGCGAAAACTGGTAGATGTGGTAAACCAAGATGAGATTGCCGCGGTGGATTCAACGTTATACATATTACACCCTGTAAAGTTCATCGAAATCTTGCATCTAAGAAAATGATGCGTAGATCTCATTGTCAGAGCTGAAATATGATACGAAATTTGAAGAACAAATTATTTTATATTTTTATGTTGTGGTTCATATTTTTAAAAGTAACTTGCAGTATTTCGTAATGCAGTCTTTATATATTTGTATACTGTGCGGATGTTGAACACGAAACATTGATACCGTTCTGCAATATTGATTTTAATATATCAAATTTTAATCAGAGGATTGAATTGAAGACAATCAGAAATAATAGACGTGTGCATTTTTAACATGTTTTGAACATAACAAAGAATTGTATAACATTTTTTTTTTCATGCGCATTTAATTGGGCCCGTTATATAACAGGAGGCGAGTGTTATTTGAGTCCGCGCCATTTTGCACGTAATTTCGATGGATATATAAGAGCACTATGTGCCGAGGGGTATACAGTGCGGCCCATTTGTTACACACGACAAAAACAATGGCGCTATCACCATCGTCGCTTGAATAAATAATCACGCTTCCAGTTCTGCACAAATTCCACCACCGCGAAATTGAGTGGCTTCATTAATGAGTACCTAAACGAAACAATAGACTTTATCTCTATTGCCATATATAAAAGGACTTTCGGCTAGTTGCATTAAAAACTTCATCAAATTCTCGTTAACGAATGTTAAATTGATGATCCGTCGGTTTTTAACGATTCGGTAAAAAGAGAAGCCATTTTATTATCGTCCGTTTTAACGGGCATTGGTGAATAAAAGATGTGTATTTATTCCTGTCTTAATTAAAATTGATGAAAATAAATACCTTATAGCATTTAAAATGATATATAGCCATTAAAAAACGATTTTCGATACAAAGCATGAAGAAAATTTTAAACTTGACGTTACCTGTTATATGAGTCACACCTTACGAAGAAGCAACGTTATCCGTAATTATCTTACACTGATGGTTCGCCTATAAAAATGCTATAAAAATCATTGACCCAATAAGAAGAGTTTAATCTTTCAGCATTAGTGCTTTTTGCGTTATAATAGCTAGATATTATAGATTTGTCTGATCTAGCGCGTCTGGTGTCTTGATTTCGACAACTATTTCCGTATGTGATGCGAGAATAGAATATATCATGCTTCTTTAACGAGCGCAGGAGATTCTACAAATTTTATTATATATGTTTATTAACTTTAGCATTTCTACAAATTTTATTATATCGACTGATATTTGGATAGGATTTAGAATGTGATGCATTTTGCTTATTAATCCAAATTCAAGGATATGTAGAGTCATTTTTCTAGAGAAATATAAATTCTTCGAAAATACAAATAATACAACTAAAAATTATTTAATTAATATTAGCAATCACGTGCATTCTATAATTACAAGTGCACATAAGAGATTCTATATATATAAGGAAAGATTACTTATTTTTTATAATTTTTTTTCCTCGTTGGCATAAATATCATAAGGTCAACAACGAAAACTTTACTTTTATGACTCTCGATAGAAGTTTCGACGAAGTATCTCAAAGTTCTACTCCATTGGCGGTTTCAGTTTCTTCGCACACTTGAAACATCCACGTTCCACTTGAACGCACCTGACTGTTCTTATCTTTTCATAAGGACCCTCCGAAAATCATCCATCGCAACTTTCGTATAGAAGTTCTCATCCTTAATACCAACGTCTAAATTATCAATAATTCCAAATAAGATATAAACTATTTTTTATAAGAAATTAATAACTAAGTCTTAAAGATGGCTAATTTAAATATAAAGTTCTGGATATTTATAAAAATGCATGTTATTTATATTTAAATTAGCTCATTACATATTACAAAATATCATTTTCAGCGGTATATTTTATTCAGAAATTTCGAGTTTTATTTCAACCAAATATTTGTTTCGCACATTCTCTATCAAAATAAAAATATGGAAGCTAAAGTATAATAAAATACATATCAAAGTTATGTTCTTATTTTTGTCAATACTGTAATCTGAATATATTATAAAAATTTAAAAAAAATCATAAAAATATCGAGGAACTTATATGTAACATTACTCATACCGCATTAATGTGTAAATATGGTATATGATAGTAAAAAGGAAATATATTAAAGAAAGTTTGGCACTGTTTCGGTGTGTGTGTGTCTGAAATCAGGAAAATCTACGTCGGAAGTGTAAAGATTTAAAATGTCGCTATTCGAGGTTGACTTGGCGTAAACTAAGCGGATCAACTGGCGAAGATGCCGGTATCAGGTTGCGTCATACTGCGTGAACCAAGTGGATTTTATGGTGCTTAATATTATTACGGATAATCCCGAAAGCTTAGGAATAAAGCTTCGAGACATTCGTGCCGTGTTGAAAATTTCGCTTAACAGGAAGAGGTTTGCAAAACGCATTCTCGCCCTATTCATCCCTCTGCACGACGTATCAGTAAAGACAAGTTGGCGAACGCGGCACACAAGACTGGACAGTTAGGATAAACCGTGTACGCTGACCTGACGTATGGTATAAAATGGACTTCCGCGTTGAATGACGTTTTAATGTACGTAAGTCGTATATCAAAGGAAAGGTAACGGCAAAGCGCTCGCAGAGATATCTTTCAGCGGGGGATTCCACCGGAAGCGTGAAATGAATAAATGTCTATATATTATTTTCGCAGTGTGAACAATACGCGTACGCCCTTTTCCGCACGAGCTATTCGATATTGCGGCGTGAATGGCGAAATGTCAATGTGCAATGTCAAGAATATATGACTCGCATATTTTCGCGATACTCGCGTGTATTCTTGTATTGCAGGAAATATGCGTTTTAATACATCGACTCTTTTTTTCTTTTTAGAAGAATGGCGCTTCTGAACTCGAATACTTACATTTCCGAAAACGAAACGATTCATATATAATTTTTCTATTTTTAAGTTACAAAGCACTGTTTTAATATTATTTCGTTAATAAACCTCAATAACCAATATATATTCATTAAAGAAATTATAACTTATTGGCTTTAAGAGAAACGTTACTGATTTTGCTTCCTCATAAAGGAAGCTTTTTTTCAAATATCTAATACGATTGAATTGTTTAATTCAGAGTCACTATTTCCAACCGACGGTTAACTATTCAGATTTTGAAAATTAATTGTCGTGAGTCACTATTTCCAACGTCTGTTAATCTCTAACTGACGCGGTTAATTTTCAAAATAGCCAATTTCTATTCGCTATTCTGAAAAATTAACCGTCGATTAGGAGGTTAACAGACATTGGAAAGAGTGATCCTTAATAGAGGATATCATATATATCATCGTGAACATAAATACGATAAAGTTCGGCTAGCGCAGCTATACTAGTCAAATTCATGAAATATGTGAAGTATTTAAAGTCAAGCGCGCTGTGTGTGATCGATAGGGTGATACATTATCACACATCAGCGTTCAGTAAATTTGTATATTATACGTTAAACTTGTCCCGTGAAAAATATTCCGCGAATAATTATGTTATAATTATCGGGTCGTCGAAATATTTTTCGTCGAATATTTCGAAAAATTTTAAAAAATATAAGTGCACTGATTCTGTTTCACATCAAGACTTAAATGTACAAGTAATTAAATGCCAGAAAATTAGTTTTTGATCAATAATTTATATAATGTCCATCAGTTAATGTACAGGGTTAATGGAAAAGAAACGTTTCTAAAAAAAGGAACGTTAATTTTTACCACTTGATTTACGAGCTTCGTTTGTTATCTCGCGTATAATGCAAATTGCATATATCATCGAGTGTATATCGCGTGCACAAGCTGCAGGTTGTTTTATGAGCGATATTTATCAAGTTCGATGATTTCTTCGATTTGTTTAATTGGCCGAACGTCGAGATTTCATCGAGTACCAGTACCGGCTATCGACGAGTGGCTCGACGGAAGTTTATGGAAACGGGAATGCTAATGAATGAGGTAAACGACGCGTAATTAAATTTTGGATATTACGCTCGCGCATTACGTACCATGTATGCAGTATGCACAGCATCGATCACTCTCAAATTTGTTTCTGCTTTGTGCGCTGGAATGCAAAATATGTTTTGGGATTCGACAGTTTTCACAATACGAGTGCAGCGCCGTGCACAAGTCAAACGCCGATTGTGCTCTTTGACAGACAAAAGAATCATCAACCAATGAATAGATCGTATGACGCATATATTTGTTCTTCATACAGTCGCCGATACCGCACGCACCCTTCCCCCCACTCCCGTGCGTGCGATTGTTGCTCGGACTTGATGCTTTTAGCCGAAACGTACATGACGACAATGCACCGGCTGGCTGTAAAAATTTCGCCGTGCGGTTTCGTGGCTTCACGGCGGCGTAGCGATCGATACAGTTATTGTTTCGGCACATTCCGAATAGTAAACTGATTTTAACGAAACTATATGTAACTTGCATTGGAAGCATTGTCTACGTTTCTGAATGGAAATGTCGACATTACGTAAAAGACACGAAATGCATACAAGGCACGAAAATTGATATGTATATTCATTCTACAGCTTGACGACTCGATAAAAAAAATTAATTGCAAAAAAAAGATAATGCGATTCGTATTGGAGATGTCATGCATGCACAAAGAGAGAGGTGTGTCTCTTCTTTTAATACTTTTATATATTCCCCTGTGTTACTTTTTTAATTAATTCTTAACCCACCGTTGGTTGGGCGTTTTATGCAGAAACTAAACGCCTATATGGCCGCAATTTTTAAATTTAATTCTCTTTTATTACTTTTTAAATTAATTCTTAACTCTCACTGTTAATTGGGCCTTTTATGCAGAAACTTACGGCAATTTTTCATATAAACAAACATTTTAGGAACAAAATTTTGTTTATAATATATAAAAGACAAATAAAGAAATCAATGATAAAAAATGAAGAATAAATGCAAATTTTATAATAAAAACTTGATCAATTTTAAGCTGTAACAATTTCGCAAGATAATTTAAATTGTATGCTTTCGGTCAACAAGGTATTAAGGCGAGAGAGAGAGAGAGAGAGAGAGAGAGAGAGAGAGAGAGAACCTTTCAAAAGAAAATAAATTATACATAAACTATCCGCTTATTAAAAAAAAAGATATTTAGTTATGTGATAAGAGGATTTTATGTAACTGTTTCGAGATTTCGCCTTATTTCAAGATACTCAACAATTCAAGCACATCCGTTACGAACGAACATTCGTTCCTTCGGTAATTAATTAATCCGGCGCTGGCCGGGAAATAAATATTCGAGACTAACAAATTAAATTCGCCCGTTCCGAAAACGTTCGGAAAACGGTGCGCGATTCTTATAAGATCGAAAAGTTTAAGTTTCGCTCTCTTGCCTCTACCTCCTCGCTCCTTTGGTTTCCGCCAAGAAACGAGGATCTTCTAGATTCTCGACGCGTTTTTCAGTCACATCCATCCGATTAATCCTTGCCGGGCCGGCAGCGAGGGCGATGCTAAATCGCTTTAAATTGCTGCGAGTTACCTCGAGCGGCGGTTCCAACGATCTACTTTCCACCGCCTCATTCCCCACCCCCTGCATTCCATTCACCAGCAAGCCACCGTCTTATCGACCTTAAAAGCAACATCCATCCTAGTTATTATTCCGGGTCTACGCGAGAGAGCCCGCGGATTTAAAACGGCCGTCGCGCCAGTCTGCGCGCGACAAAGGAACAAAACGCGGCAACTACGAGAAGAGGGATCGACGATTTTTATCGGCCGGCACTGAGACCGAGAGGGTTTACGCGGCAAATTGCGCCCATTCTCCGTTCGCCTTATTTCCACCGTTAAGATTTAACAGAGAAGTAAAGGAATTTTGAATTTAAATACTCCTTTGACTATATACGGTCGCATTTCAACGATTAAAGTGAAAGATTTTGCTACTCTCAAAATCCGTGATTTAATAATGTTCAAGATCGAGAAGCCGTAGAAACGTGACATTTTTGTTAATAAAAGATATATTCCACGATCAATTGATAAGAGAATATTTCGAAGGATCACTCTATGCATTCGACGTTTGATTTTGGAGATAAACGCGTAACCGAATAAAACCAAGAAGATATTTATTCGCCGATATAGTATTTTATATTATTTCTCATTGTATTACGGTTAAAAATCGTTCGGTATTTGGACTCGTCACCGGTGAGCGAACACAGTACAGACTAGGATAGTGGCGCGCGCCACCTTGTTTGTTTTTTTGACTCGCGCGGTCGTCTTACGTATTAGCGCTCATTTCGCGGCAGTCGCGGGACTCGCGGGTCGCGGGGGCTGCCGGGAGAGTCACTTTATGAATTATGCCGCTCGCGTGCGTTCTCACGGTCGGGCGTTTTACTCCGGCGTATCTCAGGCGTTACTGTAACAAGCGAGTGTCGATAGTGGTACGTCGGATGGCGGACGATCGTCGCGGAGTTGTAATCAAGTGCGATCGCGATCAATCTCTCAACATTCGCGGCTGTCGTGTCGCGTTGCGTCGTTGCCCGTCACTTCGTTGGCGTTGTAGTGTCTGTAGTGTCGGTGACGCGCGCCTGTACGAGTGTAATTTCGCGTTATTCGCGCGTCCGGAGTCGACCATCGGATCGATCAGGGATTTCTCGAGTTCTCGCGTGCGTGGAAAACAGCTACTTTGAATTCGTCGCGGTCGCGAAGTCCCGGCAAGTGTCGGCAGCCGGTGGCGTCGCGCGAATTGGCGGGAATTGCGATACATGTAAACGCGTCTCGCGTCGCTCGCTCGTCGTCGCGTCGCGTCGGGGTGATCCGCGTACAATAAACGTCGGGTGTGTGTCGCGTGGAATGACGTGTTCGTCAATCGTCGCGTCGTGTTGATTAGCGTAAAGCGGGGATCGTAATTAGCCGTGTGATATCTCGGTCGGTCGCGCGAGTGTGTGCCTGTGACGGTGCGGAGCAATCGGCGAGGTGGCGCATAATGGCGACGCATCGGCTGGCGGGTAAGCTCCTTTTTGATTCATCCACTCGTGCGAGATGCTAATTGCTCATTTAGACGAATATACGTGTTTTCGTTAAAAATTCTTTCGAAGCGCGTGTGTTTCGAGTCATAAAATATATCAGATTCACGCCCACCTCCCGTTTTTTCTTTACTTTTGTTAAAATGCAACGTTTGTAATGTATGTGTATTTTTTTTTCTTTTTACAGACGTGCGGTATTCGGGAAGGCAACGGCAGCGCATCGGCCGGTGAGTGAATATACAATATTAATGTTTTGATTACGTAGATATGCATTAGCTTCTCCGCGATTTGTTAATATTTATATTTGTGAAAACATCACACGATTACACGTTATCACGCCGATTATTTCGTCGTTTACGCGACGTCGTGTTATTCACGGCAAAATTCCCGTGTGTACGACGATATTTTTGTAACCCACATTCGCAACGAAAGCCACGCGTGCGTGTGCATATGTGTGTGTGTGTGTGTGTGTGTGTGTGTGTGTGTGTGTGTGTGTGTGTGTGTGTGTGTGTGTGTGTGTCATATTTTGATATTATGTTCGCATTTATGTTTTGAAACTCCGTGTTCGCGCGTAAAAGTTTGCTTTAAGCACTGTTGCTTTAACTTCACCTGTAAGTTATGCGCATACGTGTAAATTTCCAAGATTTTTTTCCCCTCTGTGATTTATCTCTCGTAACGGTGTCTGGAATGTCTTGGACGATTTATGCAAGTTGCTCGTTAATTCGAGCACTCGCGTCGCGAGCATACATACTTGCAAATATATGGTAGACACTAAGTATCTTTTATTTTTATTTGAATCCCTACGATTTATATTAATTTGGGAATAGAAATAAAAATAAGAAAATATTTCACACATAATTACTTAAAAAATTTTGTTTGAAAGAAATATTAATTGCAGGATTTTGTTATATGCATATAGCATCAGGAATAGCTAATCTATTATTTCGATTCATTGATTAATTTCGCCCTCTCTTGTTTTTCAGTTTGATTTTTTTTTACAGAATTTAGTAGTAGTTGATTATCACGTAGTATTACGGCGGAAGGCAAATGCTGGAGTAATTAACGACATCGCGCACAAAACGCATTTAACGTTCCGCAATGTTTCCACACAGTGGATTACCAGGAACGCAAAAAGAAAAATAATTAAACGCGAGCTGTGCATGTCTGCTGCTTAGCATTTAAATGGTTCGTACGCGTTGCATGCATCGCGGTATTCAAATGTGGAATGCGAGTGTGGCTGTTTCGTTCAGTTCCCGTCGCGAATATTGAGAATTATGATGCGATAGTTCGTACATCCAATTCGTTCCCTTCTTTTTTTTATGTGTTTCGTTAATTGCGCTTTTCTCTCGTCATAGAGAGAATTTATATCATCGGTTTATCACGTGCGATGAGGTACATCTAATATGCAACCGACGTATTCGGGTCCCTTAGGTTTACTAGCCGTTGCGGGATTGCGGGGCTAACATTAAGGTGGGTATCCACCAACTGCGCAAAATGTGTGCGAACGTTCGCAAACGTTTATAAACGATGAATTTTTTATGAAGACGTCAAGCACGCACGATCAAAAAATGTTTGCAAACGTTTGTTAAAAATGCTCTTTTGGTGGATACTTAACAGAATATACACACGCCCGCACGTACGCAAGCACGCACGCAAGCAATACATTGCAAAGAGCCGCTTGCATCCAGTGCATTAACCATTTCGGTACCAAGGCTTTGATTATGCTGTAACTCATTACATCTGTTGGCGTCCGTCAGAAGCAGATCGCGTCGAACATTATCAGATACTAACAGTTATTACATCAGCGCGTTGCACATTTTGTCGTAATAACCATAACAAAACATAACGCAATATAATGTAGAAAATAAAATCACAATAATTATATCAAGATATTTAAAAAATAAAAGAAGCGCGTAATATTAGTTTCTAATTTTAGAACTCAGCTTTAAATTATGCTTTATATATTAATACGAAAATAAGTAAATAAATAAGTCAATTAAGATGTTGAGTGAAATATAATCTGCTAATACGTCTTTTTCGGAGTTTATAAAATCCTTTTAATATTCCATTAATTTCTACAGTTTGACATTTATTTTTGCTTTGCGAAGTAGACTTGCAATTTTTCGGGTAACTTTTCGGTGTTTTCTTAAAGCTAATGCTGCACTCTTGCATCGAAAACGACGCGGAAACACGCGTTCGCGTATGTAGAGGCATCGCGTATGATTCGAGCCGCTGTACAAAGTGGTCTTGTGCCAGCTGCTGCCGAGGAAAATACGCGCAGTAAATGTCGCGACGGGAATCCGGTAGAATCGAAATGCGCCTGCTGCCGCTACAGGACTTCGAACAAATAATGGTCGAGCTGATGGCTCGCCGGTTTCGATGCAGGGCTGCAGCGTTATAAGCGGATTGTATGCTACTCTGCTGCACATCGAATGTGTGCACGCCGACTTGGAGTAATTGTTTTAGAATGAAATTCTGTGATCTGTATATCCAACTATAATTGATGTTTTAATTTACAATTGGCGACGGGGAAGTGTTTAGTAATCTTATAAGGTAGAATATCAATTCTGTAGGATAAGGGAATAACTATCGATTATGTTTTTCACAGTATATTTCCTTTACAAGTATATAGTTGAAATAAATTCTGTGACTTCTTTGTCGAGCAATTTTTCTGTCTATCAAATGTGTAAAAGCAAAGCGAACACTCGACAGCAGATTCCTTAACGATAATTCAATAATACGTTGCTGACAAGGGAGGTAATTAATGACTATTGGCGATTATGTACACAGCAGAACGAACATTCAAGACTAATTTCGTGCCAGTAGAACGCAACGTTTATTGATTGTAAACATTGACCTATAATTATGCACCGCAGATGTGCCGCGCGTTAATGCATGTTTTCGTGTCCGATATAAGATAGGCATTTATTGATTCTCGATCGACGATCAGATGTCATCGCCGCGCATTTCACGTCGTGTTATGAAAAACAATATTGGGCGTAGGGGTAGAGCACGGTGCCTACAAAGCGCACGAGATTGCAAATTTCAGCCACTTTCGCAAATACGTTTCCGATGTACTCGTACTCGTATGTTTGCGCACGTGAATGTTTATTCTGTAGAAAGACTATAACGAGCTAGCTCAGAAAAAATACGAGTATCTTCGAATTTTCCGAGAGTTTAATATCATCCGTGCCGACATAAACATCGCATGACCACGAAAATACTCTGAAAATTGACGAACAATGCGTATACTTGTCAATGGCGGACCAATGCGTGTTCTTTTCTACTTGTTATAATCCTCGTGTTATAGGTTTTCTTAAAATAGCAGCAAACTGTTATTTTAAAAATTCAAGAATTTTCTTAGCAAAAAGCTAGTTTAGTAGGTGCTAAAATGCAATTATAAATTATTTTATTTTGTATTTCATAAATTATAAATTATTTTATTATTTATTTAAGATTATTTTTATTAAATAAATATAAAGTTCATAAAGCAATCGAGATATTTTCTAATTCCAATAATAATGTACGAAAGTAAAATTTTCGTTGGTTATCAAACTGTATGAATTTCATCAAGATAGCGTTCTAAAATGTCGCTGACAATGTTGAAAATCTATACTACTATAGCATACGTAAACGTGAATTAGATTTTTGGTATTATTAGCACATTTGGTACGCAAACCTAATTGGTTCGTTTATTGTCGCTTGGGGCATAATCTGTGCATGAAGGAGATCCTATTGCATCTTGGGAGAACTGCGTGTGTTGCATTGATGATGTCAGTTTGCTAGACATAGCAGCAAGATAATGGCATGCAAGTCCGGACTAATGCGTATCCGTCTCTGTGACATTATCAGAATTATCGTCATTATATTGCTTAGCTCGTAAAATTATGACACGCACGTTTCCGGCGTCACATCCGTACTGCAATTTCGAGAGAACAATTTTAAGGGGTTATATATTGATCTCTGAATATACAATTAATATAAGAAATTATTAATATTTAATATAAATGTAGAATAATATTCAATATACAATAATATTATTGAAAATATTTTGACAAATATTTATTATATTTTGATATATTTTACATGCGTTCTCTAAATTGAGATTCGGTTTTACGTAAAAGTATTGCTGAAGATAAACAGTTTTAGTTTCTAGATTTGTGATTGATCAGTTTACCACAAATCTGCATTCAGGATGATGTAAAACTACATATATGCTCTTTTAAATATTATTCATAGTAACCGTAGTTTAAATAATAGAGCATGATCGATCTTGGAAAGAAGCTTTTTGTGAACGTTGTGAGTCCGAAAAAGGACGAGCGCACATCAATTTTCCGACCTAAATGAAATAAGAAATTGATGGATGATGAAAACGCCCATGTTCAATTGGCGCTAGGATTCGCCAGATAAATTCTTTTCGCCTCTAGAAAGTTCACCATTTTCATGCTTTCATTTTTGTTGCAAATTTAATTACAATAATGGTGAGAATGAATTATGATATGAATTGTGATGATTCTAACGTATGTGATAATAACTAAACATAAATCAATTTCTTTATTTTCTTTTACTCTCATGTGAATAAATTACAAAATTTATTTAATATATTTTTTAAATTTATTATGTTTTTATAGTTAATCATTTAATTCCATATCGCATGAAATTGACTTACTCAGAAATTTCGGAAAGATTCTCGAAGTTACTACAATTATGAATGAAACATTTAAATCTTCCGATCAAAAAGGGCCAAGTTTGAGAAAGTTCTTTGATCATTTTACTATAATTAGAAAGTATTTTCACGTAATTTCGCTTCATCTCTAATCTTTTTTGTGACATTCGAATTGTGACTCGATCGTTTCCTTCCTATTTTCTCACTAATTAAATTATTCGACTGTAACATTCCAATCCATCTTCTCACGCATATAATCATAATTACTGATTGAAGTTCCGACGAAGATTTTGATTTGACGATTCGGCGACGCTCGGGATGTTTTCAGATGGAATTCGCCGTCCCGTCGAAGTAGTTATCGCGTGTGACGAGAGTATCTCTTATAAGTTTCATCGGCTCTTCAATGAGACGGGGAGAAAGGGGAAGTTGGGCGGACGAGGACTCTCTTCAATGCGAACTGCTTTCTTGTTCTGCGCGCGCGTATAGCCGTGTCTCCGGCACGAGCGAGCTCGTCGCTCTAACGAAACGTACATAATGCACCAACTCGGCTCGTCTTTGCGAACAGGTTAAGCCGGTTCATGCGGTGCGCTTAAAGGAAGGATGAAGGGAATGAGTTACGAGTGACACCCGGAAAATATGACGGTCCTCGCGAACCAGACTTCGGGTAACTTTCCTTCGTCGTCGAGCGCTAACCAGATTGTGCCGCAGTAGCGAACTATGCCGAGAGAAGATGGAATGGCAGGCGCAAGCACTGCGGTGCGACTTGATTATTATTTCGGAAGTGTCGTATCGTCCGTAGGGTGCGCACGTCTTCATTCGCCTTTACACGAGATTTTCGTGACGTGAAAGATACTTGTAACCAACTACGAGCAATATATACTTTCGTGTATTAAGCGACGATAGAATATATGATTTGTGTATATTCGCTCCAAAGGAAGATAATTTCTATTCTAGTGTAATTCTTGTTAATTCATTTCTCGATATTATCTTAAATGCTCAGAAATAATTTAACATCCGCGTTTAAATCCACGTTTATTTGAAAATGATTTTAAAGACCATTTTGGACGTTCAGTTCTTAGCTAAAAGTTGAATTTTTTCTTATAAAAATTTCCCCCGGAGTTAACTACAAGATGGTAGTCCACAGCGAGTTCTACTTGCAGCCAAGGATAGCTACCCAAAATATATTTTATGTAGGTATTTTAAGCTTGATTTATTCTATAACAGTGTTTAATTGTGTAGTCATTTCCTTGTACTGAGTTATGGATAATTTCCATTAACAAATTACATAGATTAGTAAAGAACTAGATATAAAACGTTTCCTCGTGTATATTTGCATTCTAATTCTCTAAAAGCTCTAAAAAGAAAAAAGAAAAATTATGATTTTTTTTTAGAAGTTCATGCAGTTTTTATATTAATGCAATTTTAATGTAGCACAAATTGTGCTTTCAACAAGCGAAAATATCGGCAGCAGAAAGTTTTATATTAAGTATAAATATTAATGGCCAGTAACTGAGATCCATCGAATTTTCTCTCTCATAAATTTTTGAATATGTGTATATATACTACTCTTCTCTCAAATATTTCAACATTTTAAACGGAACAGTTTTTTCACAAAGGTAGCAAACGGTGAGATGGGAAAGTTCATGAATGCATAATACACGATGTCATGGGTCACTGAACTGAATGTCGACGTATGTGAATCGACACGGACTGCGGATCGTGTGAACGACCGTTAATCCTTCGAGGATCGATCGATGACAAGTGGAAGTGACTTAACACTCGAAATCATCACCTCGTTCCCGTAGTACGTTCTCATTTCGAACGGCAAATCTTCTCGTTTCGCAATTTCGCGAAAGTGGAAGCAATGCACTAAGCATTTCCTGTATTTAGAGAGTGCTCTTAATAGAACGCGCGCGGCCATTAGTTCGTAATTTATCGAAATAATGTGTAGCAATTGACGTTCGATGATAATGCCGTTCAAAGAAAATGCAGCAATATATGTGATTATATTTTCAGAATTTATTGAATAAATGGAGATTATTAGAATATAAAATAAAATGACATTAGTAAAAAATGATATTTGGTAAAATCAAGAAAGTAAATTTAAAATGACGTTACAATAATAAATATAAAAATACGTGAAAGAACTCGCAAACGCGAATAATTATTTTTTAATTATTTGTGGTTTGACTCTTTACAAAAGAAAATAATTATCGTATACAAATGTAATTTATATTAACGTGTCGCATTACTGATGTGTAAGCCAATTATCGTTAAGCTACAAAAGAACAGTGATACACCTAAGAAATTGCAAATGGAAGGAAATAATACCATTATTCGTTGCGTCGTTATTGTGGCTGAAAGAACAAAAATTGGAATTCATCGCGGTTAACGATTGCTGAAACGGGGCGACGGCGCGGCGTGAGCCACGCGGAAAGTAGAGTGATTCATAAAGGTGTAATGTATGAACTTTATGTACTGGAAGCTGCCGCGGATTACAAATTGCATGACATTAGTTGGAGGATTTATGCATTTCGAAGCTGAGAAAAGGGAGGCAGAAGGGGCAAAACTTCCCGTTTAATGTGCCGTCGCGCTAGTTATAAGTCGAACGCAGGTAAAGGGAAAATTTCTCGCCATAGATTGCGACCCGCGTTATTACAACGCGAGAGAAGACGGACGCCTTTGCATAACATTGTCGTAATTAACTTCCTGATTGCCCGGTCGCCTCAACTCCAAAGGGGTCGCCTCCATTCGTACGCTAGTATAGTTTACTCTTCTCGAGGAAGCCAGCCCGCATTAATTTACCTTACCGTAGATATCGAGGAGTTCCGAAAGCCATGGTCTCGAACAGCCTTTTCACTAGTAGAATTCAAGACAATTGTGATATTGAGTTAGATGTAACGCCGCGATATTTTTCAATAGTAACAATTAGTAATAATTTTTTCCTACAAATGTTATCTATATATATAATAAATAAATAGTTAAATCTATAAATATCTTTGAAATAAATAGCTATAGTTATCGCTTGTAATGATTTTTGTTTAACTGTTGAAAAATACATCAGATCGAACACACGTTTATGCTGAATTATTTTATCGTAATTTACTGATAGATTGCACGACCAAATAAATGGAACATATCGGATTGCGTTTGCCAACAAGGGCAGCAAAATGATAATTTATCGTTCGATTTTTGGACGTTTTTCGCATAATCGTCGCGCGAAAATTTATTACGGCGCGCGATAAGACGATAGAAATATAGTGCCGCAAAATTGCTGCCATCCGTGTTAAAAGCTTCGCTTCTGTGTATCTCGCAACGCGAATGAGTATTCTCGATATCACCAATATCGGGAATAAAAGCGTTTGTATTGAAATTGTTCTGTAAATGATTAAAAACGATATGCCCCGACATGCACTGCATTTTATGAAATATATATCTGATATATACATATTGTACTATTGCATTTTTTTATTGAAAAAGATTGTTAGATGTCAATATTGAGAGTGTATAATTGATATGGTGAAATATAATACTAAATGTAAAATTAAATCGATATCATAAGTTTACTATTTTTCTTTAAATTATAAATAATATTTTAATTATATAACAAAGATTTAGGATTTATGCTAAATCTTTGCTTATACAAGGATAAATAATGATTTAAACGATATTTGCAACGTAATATTTTCTTATTTGAGATCTATTTTATAGATAAGCACATTTATAAATATATAACTTTAATTCACGTTAGTCGCGGTTACGCGAACTGTGAAACCGCATCAAAGGCGATTTTACGAAATTTGGTTAAGCCCCATGAATCGATGTCTCTCGTTCGCCTATATATGCATCTTCCGCCTTTGTAACCGTGTGGGAAGAGTGCCAGATAACCTTTTCGGAAGCATCGGGAGACCGATGAAAAATGTATGCCGCTGTTCACACTCTGATGCATCGCTCGCCGCAATGACTCCTAAATTTGGGTTAAAACGCGTATTAAATCCTGTTTTTTTACATTTATACATAAAAAATAAGTTACTTTAATCCTCTTTTAATTTTAATCTTGACTTACTCAACTTTATTAATTGCTTAGCATCTATTGATGAAAATTCTAGATAAAAATTCTTTGAATTTTATTACTTTAATTTTTAACTAACTATATAAATTCAACCAAAATTTATTAAAGTATATAATACTTCTTGTGCCTTTATAAAATATTAGTCATATTCACGGAGCACGCAATTGTAACATAGGAGATATATTGCTCGACCAACGATGATATTTCTGTTAATGAGATACAGATCAGTTACATCGTTACGTTTTAGCGTTAAGTACAATCTGTGTGAATATGGATTTTATTTAGTGTTAAATACAATCTAATTTTTAATTATAAATTTTATTATATTAATTTCTAACTACAAATTTAAGCAGAATTTGTTTGTCGGATATCTCTTGTATCTTTATAGGGTATTAATCATGTCATGGAACATGCACCTGTGTAACATGTATTTGCGTATAGGAGATACTGCTCAACCAACAACGATGGTTCTATTAACGAGATAGACCAGTTACATCGCTACGTATTTAGCGCTAAATACAATCTGTGCGAATATGAGTTTTGTTTATCTGAAATGAAAATCGCATTCAATTTAAACACGAGATGAAAATCAAACAATCGCATTTGGATACGAGTATGCAGTGCACATATGAGTATAGTGTTTCGCAAATAGACTCGACATGCTTCAAATTGCGGAGTATATGCAACGTGTTCTCTTGATTCAAACTATCTCATTTATTCAACTGTAATCCCGCAAGAGAGAGATTACTTAAATTCACATTTCAATGCGTTTATAACCGTGTTTAACGTTGTAAACGCCGTCGACTTGATATAGATGCGTATATAAATTAAATGTGCGCCAGGTTTCTTGAACGTCCGCGAAAACGTATATACAGTAATCTTACGTCCAGTTCTTTCCACACAATTTGCATTTATGGTCTGAATGTGTACACGGTCCCGCAATTTGCATTTCCGCAGATCGTTAAGCTCGCGAAATCTCGTCGCTCTTGCGTCTCGTCCTATCGTTACCGCGCGCCCGATTTTGCTTTTTGGCCGGACCACGCGGAGATTTTAATTGGCGCAGGATAGTAGCGTGGAATTCGTCGGAAATTTGGCTGATAGTAAGCGGATTTATGTTCTCGCTTGAACACACAGATCCATCTTTAAGCGCGGCATTTATGCAAATTCCCAGCGCATTTTCTAGATATTGTTGAAGAATCATGAAGTTGTTGCCTATAATACGAAAAGGGCCCGGTCGCTTGCGGATTGAGTTGCAGAATACATTAATCAAATAATACATTAAAAAGTATCGTATCGTGTGAGTTTGTTGGAAACTTTACAGAACCGCGTTTTTATTTCGCAAATTCGTTGCCGCGATCCATCGTCTATTCTCTTTATAAGCTCCGAGAAACTCGCGAATGGAATTATGATGCTCGTTGAACGTAAATTCATTTTCTTATCGAAACCAGCGATCGAAATTTGGCGTGCGGACGTTTTTGCGCCGGGGATGATTGCTGCTGGCTCGCGTGCGAAACGCGCCAGTATATGATATTCTCGCCAGATCATAAGTATTGCGTTGGCACGTTCAACGATAAAACACATTACGAAAACACTGGGTGGACTGGTATAAAACAGAGAATAGAATACATTTTGTTCGTCGAAAAAATGAGGAATGCATAGCAGCGCATACCATGCGTGTCTGCTCTGCATTCACAAATAGTGGGTGCAAGAAATGTAATGGGGATATAATTGCATTAAAGGAAAATTGAATATATTGACTGTCACGCGAAATTCATTCCGCCAATTGAAATGGTCTTGTCGGATTTTTGGGAGATAATTGATTTTGTCTCGTTAATGTGATAGACGATAATATCTTTTGTTTGGAGAGACCTACAATTTTAATAACGGTCATACGTATTGAATTTATAATAGCGTTTGATTATATAAATTTTTTAAATATTGTTAGATTTTTTGCCTTGCTACCGGCGTTATATTGGCTCTCATTTGCCTATATTGTAATTGTTTGTTGTTGCGAGAGCTTTAACCTTTTATTATAGTAGCGTATATGCAGTTTTATAACTTTTTCTTTATTTAATATTTAATTGTGTCTTGCTATATTAAATAATTCCTTGTCTATATTACAGTTACGACGTGAATAGCACACGATTGGTTTAATTATACATGTGATAATTAAATTAAGTTAGAAAGCTAATGATAATCAATAACAATTAATAAATCCAGATTACGAACACACGTTGCAGCTTTGAGAGTGATTTCCTTTTTACGCGAAACTAAAAACGTCAGTAAGGCCGTCAGGAAAAGCGAGAAAAAGTGATAATAGGATTTTCTTCGACGATACTAGAACTTATTAACAATTCTTCGCTCGCTCGCAGCCTCTCGGAAGCTTCAAAGACTTCGCGAACGTTTTCTGCATCTAAACTATGAAGTTGATCGAGAAATTTTTCGCATGGGACGGTCCTATAACACGAGTCCATAATTAAGAACTATAATCAGACAGGTAACGACAATTCGCATTACATGTAAGTTAATCAGATGCACTTGCGACGTTGCTATAGCTGTTTGTTAATTAGTGTCGTAAAGCGGGATAGTCTGGCATTATTCCGGCAGAAACCGGTAACGAAACTTCGCTTATTCTCCCCTAAGATGGTAAACCGTCGCGTAGCTCGCTCCGGAAATCACGTTTTGCATTAGCACGCACCTGTTTAATTATCCTATGTTTGTGGCGCACCTGACACCAGCTTTTTTCGCTTTTTAGGAAACTAAATAATGCGTTGCTGAAACAAGCATATATCAAATTTTTTTAATAAAATGAATATTGAACAAATCAATTTCTTTTGATTAAATCTTGAATTTTTTACGAAATAAATAGGCTGATACTTTAATTGGAGATAAATTAATTGGTAACTTGATCTCTGTATAATTCTCAATATGTTATTTGCGAAGAGAGTGATATTAGATCTATCTCAAGTTCCAATACGGTTTAATTTCCGCCATGGATGAGATAATTAAACGGTAAATGATGCCGATATGCATGCATTTATGCCGTTTACGGGCTACTCATCACCGGACGTATGTTATAGACGGCACGTCGAATATTATAGCCGGCATTCGTATTGCGTTCGGGTACGTATTCTATGTACGTCATGTGCGAAAGCCGAAGGGACAAATAAAATTCGCCGAATCGATATCGGTGGTAATAAGTGCCGCGTGAACGACCCGTTAATAATTTGTGCTCGGTTCCGGTAATTAGCAGTGCGGCCCGCGAACGGCAGTATTATTTTCCCCCTCGTTCGCACGATGACCACACACTTTCTCGCTAAATCGGCCGCTGAAATTCAATTATCGCAGAGGGATCCGAGAGAGTAAAGCGTTCGCCGCGGTGCGACGCGGAATTCTCCGGAGAAGAGAACGAAGCGAAACGTGGAAAAATTTAATAGACGGCGTCCGCGTATGGCGTTCCTAGGGAAACGCCAAGAGCTTGAATTCTCGTGATGTGGTAGAACGATGAAATGTTCGTAAAAAGCGGTGCGCCGCGTACGCTTTGCGCATGAAAAGAGGAAGAAGTCTCGGCTGCAGGGCAGTGGTTTTGTCGGAAAATATATCGATTACACACTTTTCTGAGGCATTATTGTATCATTAGTAACTTTATTTATGAAAATGTTAAAAAATATATTGAAAATATTTATAACTCTTTACGAAAGTGTAAATAAATTTCAATTTTTGTAAAATGCAGAATAATTAAGGGTAAATTTTTTTACCATGTAAATTTTAATAAGCCACACATATATGTAAAAAAATATATAAGGTCAATATTCAACAAATATTGGATGTGCTAGCCTATCGGTTTCGTTGTAATTAATTTGACTCGTTGCGTGTAATTAAAGGTTGGCGTGAGATAAAATTTGATCGACCAGAAATTGTAAATGGAACGAAATAGCCCACAAAATGCACTGAGGGCGTGAATATTTTATCTACATGTATTCGCGATATAATATGAGTGATTACTCATTTACACGTGACGCGTTTTAATTAAGGTTTCGTCGGCATTAATTGCAAATGCAGGATTATGTCACGTTCCTATCTATACATTTACTGCAGCAATTGCACGCATAAACGAATCACATTACGCATCCTTTCACGACTTCAACCGTAAGATATTGGGCATTAAAAAGTTGCAAATGCATACCGCCAGCTACGAGAATTATATCGCTGTTTGTTACTTCTTGTATGCTCGGTATATATATCTTGCTCTCCGCGTAATAACAGTGGCGTGGCGGTGGCAAAGGAGATTTAGTGAATCGTAAGTGAAAGAGACGAGAAAAGGATAAGCAGCGAGAAATACTCTCTAAGCTAGCTGACGTGGTTATTATCTCGACTTGCGGTTTTCATCTTGAAAAATATCATATCTAAACCCTGACAGAAACACGAGCAAGCTGCAAGATCTTCAATTATAATTATCTTCAATTTTCACAAAACTAGTCAGTATTTTTGTGTTCGTGAATTTTATAGATTCGCTTATATAGTTTTTTGTGTAATTTTGGTAACAATTGTGGATATAATATTCGATCTATATTTTCAATCTGGTATTTTGAATCATGAAAATGTATTTTCGTTGATTTCGTTGATTCGTCTAAGTTAAGTCGATTTAAGTGAGTTATTTTTGTCTGATAATTTGCATTACATTGATTGATTTTGACGCTATTTTGGATCTATATATAGTTGATGATGTAATTAAATTTCAATCCTCAATTACTGGGATAATAGGCTTTGCGAAGTTAAGTACTTAAGTGATGCTGTGACCGTTGGCAGTAAATGGAAGATATTGTTACCTACAGACACTCCCATCCGACTTTCGATCTGAATATTTTAATAATATATTTCGGATATAATTTAATATGTATCGAATTAAAATTACACAATTAATAATTCTTATGATATTTGATACACGTAAAGACTATTACATGTAAATTAGAAACGAAAAGTAAGATATAACATTTATCTCTAATAGCTTCACTATTCTAATAATTTTATCCTAATGTCGCACAATCACGCCCTGCAGCAATTAAACTGATACAGTCGCTTTATACGTACTCTATATACCTATACGTGTTTTGAACTTTTATGATATGAATGTACATTGGCGCGAACCACCCGAATTACATCGCTGTACTCGCCAATTTTCATTTCCATGGATAAATAAGGCTCCTGCGTTTCCCCGTGGGCATTATTTCGGATTACATTCCCGTGGGTCGTAGCACCAAATTTGCTTTGCTCGGTTTTTTCAGAAGTGCTCACTTCGCAGTCGCTTTTAATTCGTTTGGTGGTTTGGCCAGCGCCGTGAACAATGGAACAATGGAAAAGACTATTTATATATAGAATTTTATTCGTCGATTAAACTTTGTCAGCCTCAATTTTACTTATCTATATATAATCACCAGATTGCACGATTGATTGATAGTTTGCTGTTACTTTCCAAGATTAGCAATTATTTCGATTACTTTAAACGTTTCTTTGAAATCCCAATCAAATTATGGTATCACGATATTTAACCTCACCTTTGATTTTATTTTTGTATTCTTACTCATAAACTCGAAAAAATTGAGCATTTGTTGCTCGATCAACTTATTAATATCGTAATAGTATAAAAAGACTTTTGTCGCAGTATAAATTTTCGTATAGTTTTTGCATAAATTAGAAGAGATTTTCTTTTTTAATTACACCGCGATGGGTTCTGAAATCTCTCCAAGTTTCACGGTATCACAAAACTTGGTCGAGACTTTGCTAAGTTTCTCTTTGAAACTCCCAACGCCGTGCCGGATCACGTCGGTCACGATTGTTCCTGGCGTTTCATCTTGGGGGATTTCAACGTATCCGCTTTAAGATGGACAAACTTATATTTGTCGCTTACTAGCCGACCTGGTGTATGTAGAATGAGGTTTCAGTAGAAACGTCCGCGTTTCCCGTTCCGTTCAGAAACCTATGGCCGTTTGTGGATTTGTGCACGAATAAAACAAAAATCTTCGTAAAAAGGAATGAAAAGTCTGCCAAAATGTTCGTTGGATAAAATTGAAACAGGAAATATCTACATGTTATAGTTCATAGAACATATATCGCGGTAAAAAGAGCTAACCCGAAAATGGCTGTTGGTATACATACATTTCTATACTGTTCCAGCTGAATTCAAAACAGCGGTCAAAGCGAGTTTTCAGTTGAAAGTGTGGTAGATTAAATCTTCTCTAGATTTCAGACTTTCAGATTAAATATTTTTTTAAGTCTGGTTAATATTAAACTTTGAAAAAAATTGATGTGCGTGACAAATAAAGTTTTTGTATTTTAGGAACTTTTTTCAATAATCTGCCAGAATTTATATCCATTAATGTACACTTTATAAAAATATTTCAATAAAAAAATAGCGCTTACATTGGTGAAAAACATCAGAGCAACATTTCTCCCCTGAAAGTACATGGAATACGATCTCGGAAATCACGATTTTCTGTCTCTTTCGAAAATCTGACAAAGCATGTACGGTTTAAGATCTCCCGGGGCGAAACGCAATACTTCGGGATATCTACATCGCGGCTTTCCCATGGCGGCTTTATCGTCCGTTTTGCTTTCGAGGCGTTGCTCCGAGTCTCATGAAGTGCCTCACTACACTCCAACGTTTTTCGGCTAATAAGATTTCAAGACGTACGTCGTGCGTCGTCTAAACGAGCGTAATCCCTCATCCTATGCACGTACGCGATATCGCTTGTGGGGGATTTCGGAGCACGTATCTGAACGTATTTTTGCTTCATTTTTTTACGTTGCCAGACATCTTTTATATTTAATAAGGCGCTCTTATTTCTTTTCTAAAATGTTTACATACTTAATTGATAAGAATATATATTTTGGCAAAAGGCTTAATGCAATCTTTCTATATGAAGGAAGTTGTAGATTCAAGATTAACAGATTTTTATTAACAATATTAGTTTATAAATAATTAGCTTTAGATAACGCAAATTTAAAAAGGTATTTTTATTATAAAATTTAAGAAGATATATCATCTTTATCATAAAATTTTTCTGTACTGCTATATTTATTATAGCAGTACACAAAATTTATTATTTGTTTGTCAGTGACATTAAAATATATTGTTTCCGGTCATAAATATCAATCTGCTTTAACCAAATATGGCTTGTGCGCAGAAATCATGCTAGCTAAAAATAATTTTACTGCAAAAAACTTCTCACAATAACGATCACTTACGTAGAATATGAAAATCTAATGGCGGTAATAATAGCGGCACCTATTACGCTTTTGCATACGTTGTAATAAGGGAAATTTGTTGCGACGTTGGTTTTATGGGAGGATAGCCCGGCGCAAAATGTGTGCTTACGTATTTTCGCGGAGAATCATGCTACTCTACAATAGCAATGCGGTTGAGAGATGTGCTAGTCCTGTGAAAAGACATTTTGTATGTGGAAAAAATGATGCATAGGGGGAGGAGCTCATGGCTGTTAATAAATAAAAAAATACGTCTTTAAAATACGTTTTAAAAAAATGCGTGACATAAATTTTCCTCACCTTGAATAATTTAATGGATTATTTTTATGGTCGCACATATTTAACAGTGCAATGGGATGCAATTAATTTTAAAAGTTTTTTTTTAATTGATCCTGGGTTTAACGAGCCATTACAAATTTATGGGTTGTCGCGGTTAGAGATATGTCAACAACAATCTGGCGAAGCAAAGCTAACGAAATTAGAACTGAAAATGTAGCAAGCAACTCTGGTGGCTGTGCATTAAAACTTTTATTTTTCCTGGACCCAAAATGGTCGAGGGAGAAACGCAGAAAATGCTGACCAACGGCACGGCAACGAGCCAAATGTATTAACGTAAATGTATGTAATGGAAGAGGTCGTGAAATTGTAATCAATATATAGAAAGGGGTCCACAACGTGTTTCAGTAATGATACATTTAGTGACTTGAATAGCACGATCACGAATGCAGATGATAGTTGATTATAATAATTGTAGAATCTGATCAATGCTACGCATTTGATTGAACTGAAATGTGGATTAGTATGGTAATATGCCATTATGTGTTATATGTTGAACAGTTCTATATTGTATTATAACAAATTATATTTGGAATGATGTACACTCTCTTTATAATTGTTTACCTAGGGCTATGTCAATAAGTGTTATATATTATGCATATCATTTTATTGTAATTATATAATGCATTATAAAATGAATACATTAATAGGTTGTTTGACGTATCGATGATTCTTTTGATGTATTGAAATTATTTCGAATCAGATAAAATCGAATGTGTGATTTATATTTAACTGGAGCAATCAAAAAGAAATTGTGATAAACTACGCAGGAGTCATAAATTAGAAGTTACAGTAAATATTGAAATAAAGTAAATAAAATATATACATATGATGTACTTTTTTAGTACATTATATCTATTTTATTTTGTTATACCTTTTAGTGATTTATTACGATTTACTGAAAGTGTTCCATATTACCATAGTCAAAGTTGCATATTACTATCTATACTACTCTCCACGCAATATCGATTTTTTTTATTTCTGAGTCTTGTTTCTTATCTCGCGGATTTGATCTCTGAGGTTGACCTCAAAGAGATCGTGGGAGATTCACTCATTCATTCTTTCTGTTCCGTTCCGTTCCGACCTTCCGTTCTTGCCCTCAGTTACCACGTCTAGTGGTTTCTACTATTATTCTCGACGCTTCTTTGTTCTCTGACTCTCGAGACTTCCGGTCCAATACCGTAAGTTCTTCTTTATCCCTCATATTGAACATTATCGTAACCGTTCGCTCTTTTTCCCTCTTTTATTTAATTTAAGTCACAATATTAAACGTGACATCGCCATTCAATTTTTTTGGTACATTTACATCTTTTTATTCCTAATAAGTGAAACGTTGTGACAAAAAAAACGAAAGTTGTTGCCAGAATATTGAAATTTGTTTCTTAATGTTATGGAGAAAAAACATTATTCTATAACGTCTTTCGTAGTGAATTATTCGTTTTCGACTCTAAGAAAGGTCGGTAGCTATTAGGAACGTAATGTTATTTGAATAGTAGTCAAAGACACTTTAGGCATTTAGTTTTTTTTTATAACTGAACATTTATTGTAATTATTTTCAAGTCAGAATTTTGAACTATAAAAAGAAACTTAGAGTATATTAATGACAAGAGAGAGGAAAAGGATGGATTAGAAAAAGATCAAGAAAGTTGATAGCAAAGAGTAATGATAACGAAATATTATACAAGATTTGATTAATTATTGCTCTTATGTATTTCGTTACGCGTTTCATATAATGATACATTATACTAACATGCTTCGCAAAGATAATTATAATTAATATTCCAAGAATATTTTTATTAAACCAGTAACTACAAATTTTTTTTATGTCAATTATTAAATTACTAAAAGTTTATTAAGAAGAATTTAAATTATTAGGAACTACGTCTTTTTTGTATATTTAATTTTTCATTAAGTGAGCATAAGCAGTTCTTGACTTCAGTAGCAATATATTCTTCGAAGAAACTATCGCATAAGTCAAATTGTGTGCTTTTGATCCGCACGAGACGCACAGAATAATTTTCTCAGGTACATGGGTACAAGGCAACCTCGTGCAAATTTGGATTTACGCTGTAGTTTACGGAAAGAGGTTAACGCGATGCATATTAAGGAATTCCTATATGCTCGTAAAGTTCTCGTGTAGACTCTCTTATAACTACGCCACAAGTTTAATGAAAGATTACTAGCAGTTCTCGAAAAAGATCAGAATTATGCATGTAATTTTAGGAGTTTCAAAGAATCTACAAATTTTTGTATTGTGTGTATATAGTGTTTTCTGATATATGCAATATAAGTTGTCTCATGTAAGTTTATTTTGGTATCAGTTTAACACGCTAGTATTAAATCCACGACATTATCGATTTTGTATAGGAACATCTCCGAATTTTTACGATTGCAGTTGGTGTTTTCGTGTAAATATTAATTAAGTATTTGATGGCTTAATTTTGATTTTACATTGCGTACGAAATTAAGAACAAAGAATCTGGGAACATTTAACGTGTACGTATAGATAAGTACCTAGGATTGAAACGCAAACGAAAAGTATTATTAAGGAATAAAGGTATTGCAATTTACGCCACGTTTGATCGACTATTGCCGTTATTGTTGTGTTTAAAAAGTTCGACATACATACACAACACATCACTCTTTGGTTTTGACGTAGAAAAAAGTACGAAGACTAAACGGCTCCGAAGTGCCGGTGCTAAAGTCAGGAGTGATTAAATGTCAACATCGTCGCGATATATGTAGTTTTCGCCGAGTAATTTACGTCATACACAGGATGTCGAATATTGAGCATTTTCTTGACAGGTTATTCGCGGTATAAATGTTAAAATGGAATTTATTCCGAATTGATAAAATATTTCTTTAGATATAAATCTCTATAGTTTTAAATCTCTTAGCCTTAAAATCTCTATTGATCATACATCATATATTATATCTATGGAGCGAAAGGATGATAAACATGTACATTCTGCATAACCATCTGGAATGGAACTTATGATTTCGGAATGTTTTAATACATACATACAGGTGTGGAATAGAGGGACCAATTTGAGTTACGTGATTACACACGAGTATTCCATATCCGCGAGATGCAATGTGAGTTTAAAGTAAACATATAGCAGACCGCGGCGTATAATGAAATTAAACCGTGTTCGCGATACATGCATACATATATGTATATACCGCAGCAATTTATTAATAGTCATAGATGTGAGCAATGTAAATTTATTTACATTGCCCACCTTTGCTGGTTCCCGTTGTTAATAATGAACTTTTGTTTCCTGCGCTAATGATGCAATATGATTAGGGTTGCTCCGGGTGTAAATTGATAATATATCGAAACGATATGGCCGTGGCAAATTAGGAAGATATGAGTTCTCTAATTAATATTATTTATGTACCAGCACTCTATCATGAAAATCTGGTATAATTGACAGTTATACGATTTTGTAGATATGTATGAATGATTCATTAAATAGTCATGTAGTATTTGCTTCGATTCAAATTAATGGTATCGTTCGTTTAACGCAATCATATTTCAATTAGAATCAATTTGATTAATTATTTGTTGAATCTTTTTAGCTATTTATCGACACTCTATGCTCTGAATATGCATTATCGAA
Source organism: Temnothorax longispinosus (assembly GCF_030848805.1). Classification (NCBI taxonomy): domain Eukaryota; kingdom Metazoa; phylum Arthropoda; class Insecta; order Hymenoptera; family Formicidae; genus Temnothorax; species Temnothorax longispinosus. The sequence goes on along the minus strand of NC_092358.1, from coordinate 3,590,907 downwards.
TTGATTTCATATAGAGAGTTATTTTGTGGTTGATGAATTTATTTGGACGCAATTTTTTGTTTAGAAAATATTTAACAATATAAAATAGCAAATACTTTGAAAACTGAAAATTTATAGTAAAACATGGTATATTTATCACGCGCTACACAGATTGGGTTTTATTATTATTTTGAACAACAATACTATTTTATCTGGTTTACCAGTCACAAAAAATAATAGTGGCGACATAAAAATATATCTCTTCAATCTAAAAGCTATGGGAGAGCTGGGAGAGTACTTATTCATAGAGGATCGATTTCTATTATTGTTTTCTATCTGCTTGTTCAATTTTGTTCGATCTGACTATACGCGATAAAAGCAATAAAGCCTGAATAGGCCGGGCAGCAAAATTCATGTCCAGATTTTGTAATATATTTACCGTGGAAAACGCATGCACATATGCTTCGCCATTTCATAAAGACAGGGATAAAGTATTGTCCCTCCAACGGACGCAGATATTCCGAACGAAGGAGAATAATTAGTTCTCCGAATTGATGGACTTTTCAATTTTTTTGTTTCTCGTATCTTAAGCGAGATATATGGGAGCGTGTATAATGAGCGCACAGGCAAGCAACGGGCGTCGTGACGACTGCCAGGAATTTAATGAGAATTAGGTCAATCCCGTACGTATATATATCCGTGCGAGCAAGCGCGCGCGCCGCGGTTTATTAACAAAATGAATACGCCAACCTTCGGCGTGGTTTCGTCGGCGCGCCATCCAAGATTGAAGTACGGATGCAGCGAGTACGCGCGCGCGCACACGTGTGCAACTCGTTATATTATTGTAAACGTAATGAAATTCTGAGGTAATAAGTTGCAGGACTTGTAAAGTAGGTGTCTATAAAGGGAAAATTGTTATGTAACAGAACTAATTAAAGAAATTTTGCTAATAAGCAGTTTTAATCATACAGCAGGAATTAATTCCTTTCTGTTTTTGCTATGATTAAAATTTTGCTGCCTTGAGATGCCGGCTTTATTGTTTTTATTGATTTATATGGTCGGAAACCGAATAAAATGGGGTACATGGAAAATAGCAATAGAAGTCGATCCTGCATGAATAAGTGACACTTGATTAAAATTTTGATAAAATAACTATTGTAAACTACTTGACGAAATAATTATTACAAAATTAATTTAACTTCAATAGTAATTTATATCTTATTATTGATTTTTTAATAACGTATCTTTCGATTTTACCACAGTGGTCAGGAATTAATTGGATCGATTACACAACATTGAGCTATATGTAGAAAAGGAGTGCATAAAGAAGGATAAGATTCAGAGAGGGTCGAGTGTGTAAGAGAATGTGTGTAAGATATTAATATCTCGTGTCTTCGTATTGGCCAGGTCGTAGAACTGCTACTGTTTCATCGATACCGCAAACACTATAAGCAACAATGCTGAAGCAATTTCTGGCGAACACAGACATCATTAGCATTAATCTTACTTATACATAGCAACTTACAATTACTAAGTCGTAGCAATAATTGTTAGAATTTATCATCTTTGAATATTATATTGTTTCGGCATTATTTCCGTACAAAATTGTGTTATTAACTGTATATACAGTTAATCCTTACGTGAAATATTGAATTTATTAAAATTCTAGTAATTTTCATACTATTTATCTGCAGTAGAAAAACTTACAGGAGCAGTTGTCATTAATTAGTTGTTATTAAAGTTATTAATTAAAGAGTTATTACAAAGTCATATATTTGTAATTTATACAATATAAGTCTGCAAGATCTTGAAAAAGATATTGCATTGTATGAGCAAAATTAAATATACATTACATCTGATACTTCGACATATATATTTACTTATTTTATGCAAATTTATTGTTGGTTGAAAGAGTATTCACACGATAGATTCGATTACGAGAAACTCAGTCAGAAACTCATCTCTTCGACGGTCGACGTCCTCTCTTCGTCTCATATAGATCGAAATAAACTACGATCAGCCAGCTCTCGTTCGCCGTGTTGCATGTCATACTGTCTTATATCGTTTATTTCTACTGTAGGTATAACTATTGTCCTCGGTATTATCTACTCGTAGATTTTGAAGCTTTGCTCGATGTACCATTAAGAGTAATTTTTGAAAAGCGCTATTGCGTGATGAAGCTGTTTTGTTAGTAACGAGAAATTATTTTACAATAACGAATGTGTGCAATAGACATCGTATTCATCCATAGTTTATTTATCCTTAGTTTGCCACTTCTTCTCTCTCTCTCTCTCTCTCTCTCTCTCTCTCTCTCTCTCTCTCTCTCTCTCTCCCTCTCCCCTGCCCCTCTCCCCGCCTCTCACTCTCTGTAGTTTTCGCTTCATCTTCTGACAAGATGCTTGCAGAAGAGAAAGCTTGTGCCGCAAAGAGAACCACAACAAAGGTGGTCGAGTAATTTCTAGCAGCGACATGACAAACATTGCTGAGATTACCGCGTAGTTGCGAACTAGAAAATATCCTACAAGAGCATAGCTATTTGTTTGCACTTTTATACTAAAAAACTTGTTACGAAATGAAGGAAAATGTAATCACAGCTTCTCCAAATTTTAAATGCTAATAGAGAGTTACGGTTAACAAGAAAGGAGCTTATTGCGCTTTTCTCAAATAGCAATCTGTATTCTAGCTATTGCACTTTGTGAACATGGGTAGCGAAAAAGAAGAAATAAATTAATAGAATTTTATATTCATAAATTGAGATAATTTTTGTAGGAGTTCAAAGTTGATAATTGATTTTTAGAAAAACGATTGAATTTCATCCACAATTAAAATTGTTCAAAGTGTTCTGGATTGCACATATTTTAATTTTCCACAAGCATTCACATAACGTGAGTAGAATTAGAAGGCGAGTTATAAGTATATATCTTATAAATATAACAAACAAACTGTGTAACGAATCGTGCAAACTTGAAAGCACAAGCTTGAAACTTCTCGCACAGTATTTTCTTTGAGGGAATGGCAAGAAACGATGCCTTTTCGTAGCTAGATATACATATATATGTATGTATATTTATATAGGTTTGGTGGCACGCCTCGTTGGAAGCGCGCTCGTGTGTAATAACAATAAAGCGAGAACAGAAGTTGCCGCAGAGCATTTTCGAATCCAGCATTGTGACCGGAAGTTTCTGGCGCGAAGCGAATTGCGCAACGCCACCGGAATAACACCATCACTACCCCGCATTTTCCATCCTTTGCGCCGTGATGTTCTCCTTCCTATTGTAATCATTTGAAATGGCTATCGATCCGTTTTGTGATATAAAAGATATGTGTTTATATGCTTTCTTAATTAACATTTTGAGAAGAAATGTAGGCGACTTTTTGTCATACATAGATACTTTTAAAGCATAGTCTTTTCACATTTTTTATTTTTTGTTAAAATTATTGATCAAATAGGAATTAAAATATAAAATGTCTCATCATATCTTTGTTACATAAATATATTGTTACATAAAAAATATTAAATTACTTAGTTTGCAAAAATTTGCACACTGAAAAATACTAATATACCTACATATAAATATAAACATTACGTGATATATTGGACATTCCATATAAATTCAAACATACTTTCGACGAATTTAATACGTCATTTTATCTGTATTCGATATTTCATTTTTTGTTGATAATATTGTTTGGATATTAATTTAACTTGGCATGCAGAATATATCGCATGAAATATGGAGGCGCCAATTTAATGATTTATTATTTGGTAATCGGTACCTTCACATAATTTCAAATATTTTATTATAGTCTTCCTTTGTTTCATAAAATCAGTGAATTGTTATTAATTTGCTTCTGTTGCTAATGACACAGAACAACGCTAACGTTAGATAATATTTAAACATACAGAGGAGCGTTAAGTTTTGTACTGAAAATTATAATTTACAATTTTTTGTACATTAGTAAGTATGCTAGTGATTATATTAATAAATAATATTAAGTATATTACTAATTATGTCAGTTATCACATGAAAAAATGATAGATGTTATAATATTCTTTTAACGCTCAATACATTCACTTAAATTCCTTTTATTTCACATCGAGTAATTAAATATTATTATTACAAGTACCATTTATTATATGATTATTATTAATTAGTTCGTTTTTAATAGAAAGTCACATATATAGAGCTGATACATTTGAAGTTGCCTTATAACAATAATTTGCAAAACAGAAAGCAAATGGATAACATATAAAACATTTTTTACATGAATTTTATTCCATTGATGCGGTATCTAGTAGATTATGGATTTTGAGTACAGTTTTGTGCATGGACAGACACGTATTTTATTCTGTTTATTTTTGTTTATATTGACCGAACTTTTTAATACGAAAAGTATCATAGTTTATTGCTGACCGTCACAAATCTGTTTAGTATAATGTGTATGTATATGTAGGAAAATAATGCTTTATGTGGATACACAATTCTAACGATTATATCGATCTTCTGAATCGATGAATATTTATTTGTAATATTAATCGTTTATTTGTGTTTTTGTATCACTTCAAGTTTCTATTTATTTCTTTTGCAAGAACTTATTATAGTTACTTTCAAATAATAAAATAATGCAAAAGATTTGAGAAATCCCATTATTTTTGTGACATTATAAATTATTCGTAAATTTAGACGTTATTTCTATATTTTTCTGGACATTAATTTTCGCCGTTGGTTCATTGTAATTTTACTGAAATCGCATTTATGCAATTAAAATGTCTTTTTCCTTTCCACTGATGTTCGTTCAAATATTTCACGGCTCTCGGATATTTCTTCTCCTTCACGTCACTTTCTCCATATTCTTTCATATGCTTTTACCTTCTTTTATTTGCCTTCAAAAATCCGCACACCTTTCTGCTATGATAATTTATCCGAACAACACGTGCAGTACGTGCACACATGCTCCGGATTCCGTCCGCGCGTATGCTTTATTTTTCCTTACACTGCCTTACAGGATACATATATACGAACTTAATGCTCAATCTGCAAGATTTTTGAATTGCTAGTTTATTGTTTTTATCAGTAATGGAGAAACTGTAATAATAATAAATTAATTAAATTGTCAAGTTTTTTTCCAATTAAGTTTGAAGGTAGATCGTTAATTACAGATTTTTTATATGCAATAAAACTTAATAACTAATACTTAATTATTAACTCTATTTTAAATTCTCTCTGCCATTAATAAAAATATATAATCACGAAGGTGAAGATAAAACATTATAATTACAACGTAAAATATTATTACTACATAATATTTTTTATGAGTAATATGTGGTAAATTGCCATGTTTGTTTATGCAATTGCCTGGAGATAAAATATTAAATTTGCGGTGAAACAGTAGGTTGGTTCCACGAAATTTAGAGATGAAACGCAATATTGTATTTATAACAATTAATAAAAACTTTAATTATTTGCGAAAGGTTACATGAAACGTATGCGCATATGTGTATAAACCGGTTGCTTTCTCTTTAGATTAAATATATCAATATTTGACTTATATTTCAAACGTTAAATTGCAATTTTCGTTTATGTTGTTTCAAATATAGTTATCTCTTTCACAATATTCCTGCCTCTCTTTATAGAAACTGACTTACGTTTATGGTATATAGCACCTTGAACATTGTAAAGAAATAATTTTTTTAATAGAGATACTTTTACGTTTTGCTTCCTCATAGAGGAAGCTTTTTTTTCGTAAAAAAAATTTTTTTTTTCTGAATGTGTTCAGAATGTTTTAAGTTCTCGTTGTAACACACTCTCATTTCATTTTGTCCTAAGGTCATGTTAAAGAATGACGGCCTTTCTTTGCAAGTAGAGCGTCCACAATTTCACAAATAAACGTAGAGCGAATGTAGTACTTCGTCATTGTCGACATTCATGTCTCAATTACCCTAATTTATATTCACACCAACGAATACGTCGTCGCGGTCGTAAAATCTTCCGGAGAACCACCCTTTCATTTTCCGTCTATCTTGAAATATAAAAATCCTCTCCTCTCTCCCTGCTATTCTCGTACGTCCATTTTTCCACGCGAAGCTACTATAACTTTCCTCGTCACGGTCATCGTTGGTTATTATTCCGTATACATTTGTCTAGCTGGCGCCCCTCCTCTCCCACTTGATCAAAATTTAATGTAGAAATGATATAATAATGTGCTGTTTATGCGCTCTCCAAATCCCATAAGGAAACAATTTTGGGCTTGTTTTAATCAAAAGAAATTATTTTTAATGGGGCAGCTGAGTAGTGAGCTCATCCCTCCACATATTAATTACAAGCGATTCTAAAAAACATATACAGAATTTATACGCTCTCACATCAGAGTAATTTCGATTTTTGCTCCGCATCTCACACCTAATTAATCTCAAATTATAAAACTTGATAAATTAAATGTACGCGATGTGTTTACGATTTACGTGCTATTATTTTCAGATGATTTCGATTTTTATGCTGTATTTCTGTGGTGCAAATATCGAAATTATTTCCATGCATGTGAGAGCGCATAATTAGCGCGCATAAATTCTGTATACTTGTTTTTCAGATTACTTGAAATTAATATGTGGAGAGGGGGGGGTGTGCTTACCGGTAGCCTTTTCAACTTCTTCATTAAAAGTAATTTTTTTTTGTTACAAACAAAACGAGCGCAATTTATTTTCTTTTGGATTTGGAGAGATTACATAAATAGTGCATTATTATAATTTATTCGTTAAATTTTGATCAAATGGGGAAGCTAGCTAGGCGGACGTTTATTCCGCTGTTCGCGCAGCGGCGAAACGGACACCATCGCGGGACATTCCGGGCCACGAGCGATCACGAATAACTTATATATCACCGACGATCTGTCGGCGTGCCAGAATTTGGACCATCGAGTCCGGGCAGAACAATTCGCGCACAGGAATGATAACCCGCACGCGGGACAAAAAGACGGCGGACGCCTATTAATCGTGTGGATTTTATCTGCCGCCGACGTTGCAGAAAAGACCGATTTTCTTCGAGGGAATCGTGATATAGCCAAAAGATGGAAATTGTTGGATCGCGTGTTCTGGAAATATCCTTCGCCCTTTATTATTCCCAGTGGTTGGTTACTACACGAACACATGGGACTTCTCAAACCTTCTAATAATCTTAAACTACAACAGAAGCCTGACGTTTTTATTGTTAAAAGTTTTAATTAATTAATTAAAAACGACGGTATTTAATGCTCTTTAAAACTCGATTAATTAAAACGTTCAGTAGTATCTTAAATAGAAGCTTCAGAATCGGTTGCAACTAAAGTCTTTTAATACGCTCCAGCACTGATTCTTCTTTTCTTCAAGTGAATCACGATTACTTACACGTCTACTTTGCCACACATCTCTGGTCCGCAATGCAAAGCACGAAACGTCCCTTCGAAACTTACAAATTGATCTGATAGTACATCCGAGAATCTCTCGCGAATGCGGCGGTGCATTTGAATGCAATGCATATCGAACAGATATATTTATCTGGCATCTACAATCATGCAAACATGGTCGATATTCGATCGGATTACTCGTTTTATAACTCGTACTCGATTCTTGTCACGCGCGCATAGAGATATCCGCTAGAAACTTTAGTCATCTGTTATAATGTCGCGAAGACGCTGCTTCATCGACGAATATTGACAGCGCATCGCGGTTAATTAGGAACTTCTTGGAAGCCTAGAGAAGGGCAAAACGTAATTTTTATCCGTAATAAAGAAATTTGTATTTTCCTTATTTATTTTTCAATAGATGTGCGTATATGTTTCACGATTCTTGTTTACCATAATTGCGTTGTAATTATAACGAATAAATTAGTACATATACGTTATTAGAGACTTCATGCACAAAATTAATTTTTCACAATATCGAAATACCAACTTTTATTGCTGATGTTATTTCAAGAGTAATAATTGCTATAGCAACGCTAAATGCAATAATTTTTTTGATAGCTTTGTTAAAAGTTTACTATGATCCCAATATCTATTACTATAATATGATCTTTTAACGCAAAAAATACCAACTTTTTTATTCTCAATGGGAAATAGAGTGTTGTGTCACGGACAATTTTTGTTTTGAAAATTTTTTGGTATTATCTAGTCCTGGGTATTACCTAGTCTATCAAAATGACTTATTTTAAAAGATATTTTTTCTTTCTTATATAAACCGATATATACGTATAAATGTTTAAGATTAATGTAATTATCGATAATTATATGGCTGATGTCTAATGAGCAATAATCAGAAAATAATGATTAATGAATTATGTCAATTATATTTCTCTCTCTCTTTCTCTCTCTCACACACGGTTACGTATATCGCTTATGACATATTTACTTATATGTAATATTGCGGAGATCAAACACGAGAAACTATAATATTCAATAAGTTTCGTAAGTTAAACGAGGATATAACGATCTTACATGAGATAGCTCAGCACATGATAATTTTACAGTTCTCTGAGAAATTTTATTCTTGCAGGCAAATTAATTTAAAGAAGAGTACTTTTTACTGTCGAGAATTCTGGTTTATTACGCGACTTAACTTTTAATTAATATCGATTTTCTTGTTATTTTATAGATCCATTCATCTTTAATAAAAGTAGAATTATGAAATTCAACTATATTTCTCTTTTAATCCGATTATTTACGATATTGAGAAATGCAATTTCTGAGTATCTTCTTTTAATTGACGATTTCGCGATTCCTTTTGCGATGTAACATTTCTCGTCTGTAATTTTTTTAATTATATCGCTATAAATGGAATGGTGAACGATTTAAAAAACTGTTAATCGTATTACACGCCATTAACATCTATAGAATCATATAAAATATATAATGGCAACAATTTTGTACTATTTATTCGTATATGATATGTATGAAACAATTAGAAAACTTAAAATTTTATTCAATATTTCAATGAAAATATTACATTATTAATTAATGTTACTAACTCATGATTTACTTGATTGCTTTACGCTCGTCACTAGTCGTAACAGTTTCGTTATTAATTCAAAATTAATCTTTCAAAGTCAGTAGAATTATGTAATTTACCAAACGTCAGACATTAAAAATTAGATTGAAGATTTCACGTAACAAAAAAAAGAACAGCAAGTTACGCTATGGCAGTATGAAGATTGAAACTATATTGGCCGAGATATATATCACAGAAATTGAGATCGATGATGCCTGAACTATTATTTTCACAATTTCGAGAATTATTTAGAAGTTAAAAGGTGAAGATAAAAAAGAAAACATTTTGTTAATCTGTCAACTAAAGAAATACATTCACAGAGCAAACTTTACGCAGTTACGCCTGTTTTTGTGGAAGGGGACACGAGAGACGAAAGATAAATTTGAATACGATGATAGATGTATCAAGCATCTCTTGTTGTTTGTGAATGTAAATTGAACGCTTTTCCCTTTACGAAGCGAGGACTCAGTTTTACATTTTCTACCTGCGAGACTTCATATCGTACTTTCTTTTCCAAATGGAAATAGTAGAACGAAACAAAACCGTGCGTAATGTGTTTACACAAAACCACAAGAGAAAGGTTTGTGATTGCAAATATTTACAGTGAACATGTCACCGAACCAAAAATTCTGACGCTTTGTAGACTGATTCGATTCCTCTTTAAAAATTTAATTATTACCTTGAATTTTATACAATTGCAATATTTTTTTAAAGTTTCTCATGTGTTATTTTTTTCTTTATATAAAGAATGTTATTTTCCATGTCCACATGGAGAGAATTTTCTCTTAAAATTTACCTTGAAATCATGGTAGTTGTGGGACAACGTACCACCAAGAATTTTATGCGAGCTATTCTGATTAATATCTACCATAATAAAAGATATTAATATCTATTACATTAAAATATAAAATATGTTTGATTAATTTTACTAAAATATATCTAGGAAATTTCAATAATTTTTCAAAATTTACCAATTTGCTTGGTAATTTTGATCACGTTGTTTGTAAAATGTTTTTTGTATATTTTAAAAATTTCTTGGTTGCCAAGTTGTCCCAAGTTTGTAGTGAATTTAAGGGTAAAATATAACAAAAAATTCTCTCCGTGTAATATTAACACAAAATACAACATTATTATTTATATAACACTCTGGCAGTTTCGGCATTCAAGATATAATCATAATATATTCATTAATTAATTAACAAATGGAGGAGACAAAGATTCAATCATTCAACCAAACAAATACATGTGTATGATGTATATGATGTAATTAATTATAAATAATTGTGTCCTTGATGTGAAACAGCGCAAAGCTTTCAAATTTATCAAAAATTTCGCGAAATTGATATGAGTGCGATCGACAAACGTTGTATGGCTTGACGAGAATCTCGTTGCAACATTGCCATTGGCAATACGCAATGCACGGTAAAGTGCAATCTGCGATTCGATATACGATGCACGCCAATCACTTTAATAGACAATCGTATATAGCACGTCGTTTGTTGATCTGCGTTTTTACGCCTATCAGACACCATTTCAACAAGAAAAAAGATAATTTTTCTCGACACGCTTATTATTTGGGCGCCGTTAAATTGTAACATTTATTAAACGACACGTTTAATTACCGTAGCAGACGCGCGCAATGTTAATCGCTCGATTGAAATTGCGGGAGTGGCGTAGTATTAAGCCGCAATTGAATGTTAGCTGTGAATCAGTGATGCAGCTTGTATCGCGTGGCAACGATATCCGTGATCAACAAAGAGCTCATCAATGTTTCCATTGCGCCCCTGCAAACAATCCGATAGATCGTATTGAAAAAACACTGATGTCAAGTGTGATCTGCCTCGTTTTTCTTTATTGAAAATTTTACCTTTTTATACTAATTTTGCACTATAATTCTCGATTTAATTTCTATCCCAGAGAATTTTTATTTATGTAATAATGTAATCGATAGAAAAAATATATTTCCAGAAATTTGCAAATTTTTTTTGTATAGAAAATCTAATTTTGAATAATAGAAAATTCATCAAAATTATTTTGCATTATTTTGTACAATAGTGTAAAAATTATGTCAAAGTTAATTAACGAGCGGGTAAAACTTATAAATTTTGCCTTTAATGTTAGATTATTACGTTTGCAATTCCCGTCATCAATGAATATCGTTCATGATCGTGCACATAACACATGCAGTTTCCACTTTCCAATTTCGATGCTTGCTCGTATTTGGATTCAATTATTGGTCATATAACGACCACTTTCGATTGGCATCACAGAGCGTTTGATTGCCTTAAGACGAATTAGATGAATATTATGCAACTATATTATTTGATTGGGTCCCGCTAAATGGCAAGAAAATCTGTAAATTGGACAAAGTCGATCGCTATCTGTAACTGCACCAGGAAATTGCGGTATATGTTCGCCGAGCGTATCTCTGTGAATTAACGATGCAACTGGTAGTATCTGACGCAGTACGTGATCAACGAGAAGGGCTCTCTATCGGCGTTTGCCCGATGTTATCGATCTACCACGAAAAAATGCCGTACGTGCATGAACGACTGTGCGAACCGATTCGTAAAATTGGACGGAATTTTTTAACATATATAGACCAAAACGTATTGTCACATCCATCGAATTACACTGAAGTTTCGTATGTTCTATGATGTGAAAACGAGATATAATTGCAAAAAGGAAAACACCATCGGTATTTGAGTGCCTGTTGTGTGATATACTAAAATTGTTCTAGCAAACGTATTTAATTGGAAAAAAACAACGGAATGTTTAATTAATTTAATTTTTGCGCAATTTATTTATGTTTACTTATGGTTACTAATTTTTTGAATTGATTTGACTATGTTGACGTAATATCGATAAGCTCAATTTTAACTCTAAAAATGCATTATCTCAAGACATAGCGTTATCAATATATTATTCTAAAAGCAGCAGCGTTATTATTAATTATTATTAATAACGTTGCTGCTTTTAGAATGGAAATCAACGACCGCAATTATTGCATACACACATATATATAAGTAGTCTGGTGTTTTATTTATTCACTGCCGTAACGTTCGATCTTGCTTTAGGCTTTAGTCGAGACGAATCTTTCCGGTAGCGAAGTGTCTTTCGTGATCCTCTTTGATGAAACTTTATTCATTTCGGTCCCTGTAATCTGACTTAATTAAACTTCCACTTCTCGCCCCGCTATCCACCCCCCTTTAAGGCGGATTAACCGAACGTACCATCTTAAGTCCATACCGGATCTGGCTCAAGTAAAAAACTGCACATCCGGTAGATTCAGCGTATTGCGCAACGACATGGGTCAGCGCGCTTTTCTATGACGAAGCAAACTAGCAATAGAACGATAGATAAAAACAGCACAAGACCCGAGAATGTATATTTACGTTTTATGTAAATCAAAATTTTAATCGTTTTTATATAACTCGATAAAAGCGCGCGTAAAAATAGCTCCGATTAAAGGATATATCACATAATTCTTTCTTTTTTATGATTCTGACTAATTAGGCTTTTATTCTGATAATTGTTCATGTAACATTACTTTCTGTCGTAATTATCTAAGTACCATTTGCGGAAATTATTTGAATATTTTATAAATTATTTTTAGCATTTAATATTGCAATTTGTACAGAGAAATAAATTCAATCGAGATTAAGGGGCCTATTCTGTAAACGTTAACGATATCGTTACGCTTTGCGCAGCTTTTCTATGGTATATTATATCTGCGCAAAGCACGTAATGATGTCGTTAACGTTTACAGAATAGGCTCCTAAGTTTGTATACACATACAAAGAGAGAGATTCAAAACTTTTTTAAATCGCAGATAATATAGTAACGATCATTTTTTAATATTAGGAGTTTTTGAGCTATATGAGATTAAAAATATTATTCATGTAAAAAGAACTACGGAACTGCATAAAAAATTGGAGACTTTCTACTTTTACATTTTGCCTGCGTTTCTTAATCAGACAAGCCTCCCAAATGTCGTAACGCCGAAACTTGATACGGCGCGAGTTTGTGCTGGGCGTCCAAGAAAAAAAAGAAAACGGCGAAAGCGTTAAATCAGCTGGCGCTTTACTACACGTTTATCCTACACGCCTGTGTACACATGGCCGGTTAACTTAGCTGGTGCCTAAATATAGAGGATATATGAGCTCTTATTCTGAAGGTGGCGTAAATGAAATTTCGAAGAACAATGAACTTTCATAAGATATGCGTACTATATACATCACTTGATGGGATGTCTGTATGTTAATAAGCTTTTCAAAAGAATTACGCTATTTTTAAACGTATTAGTAATTTGAAATTCAAATAATTAAAGAGAATAATGGTATGGAAATAAAAAAATACAAGCATCCTATAGAAATTATTATTAAAATGTCGAAAAACATGCTTTTTCTTTATAAATTGCAGAATAATGTAGATTCTAGTTTTTTAATTTAAAAAATTTCAAATTAAATTCATATTTTTGATAAAAATATCTAAATCTTTTTTCTCGTGAGCTGCCATATTTTTTTCAACAATGGAGTTATTAATAAATATATATAGTTGATTTCTTGTAATTATTACATTATTGTGAAAAAAATTTTTTATCTTTCAATATCATTTAACAAAGCTCTGTTTATTCAAAAAATGATTTAAAAATGTATTATCAACTTTTTTAATTTTCTTGTTGGAATCCAATATCGTTGAAAGAAAGCACGATGATTATCTCGTGACATATTTGTTGGAATACCCGCGGGTGTTTCTTACTCACCGAGTACGAGTAGCAGCAGAACTTGTTGCGGGAGCCGAGCCACCATTGTGGGCCCGTTCGCTCGCACATCTATGAATTTAAATCGAGCGATCCTGCCGTGCCCCCTCGATTTTCCCGTCGCAATCGCCAGCGCCCGCCGTAACAACATTCATTTAACGTTCTGCCGGGCTTCCACGTAGGCGTACGCGCCGCTTCTCCAGTTCGTCCGCTCACGCACGGGGCCTTCTTAATTCCTTTCGGTTCCACTGTCGGTCCACTCACCGGATTCTAGAGAGTTTCAGCACTCGAAGAATAAGCCACTTTCGTCGATCGAGCTGCACACACGCGCCCGATTAATTTCCCACGGCGACGCGATCGCTGAAATTCGTGGGAATTCACAGCGAAGCGATCGCATGTCGTATGCGATTGTGTGAAACGCCCCCGGCGCGCGTTTTCAAAATGACAGATTTTTTTTCTTTCTTCTTTTTGACCGATCCGAATGCGATTTGGCCAGATGGCCCGATATTAATCGACCCGCGGCACTCTCGCGTGCGGTAGCTGCGATTGGACCGTGCTCGAAGCCCGATATCTGTGCACATAAATATTTTAGAGATGCGTTTGTTAAAGGGAGCGGGGTGGTAGATAGAATGGACGGACAAACGGACGGGCGAGGTGCCGAGAGATAGACTCGTGGAAAAAATAATTTACAAGTGAAATACAACTTGACACCTGCCAGATAATATCGGCAAAGTGAATACAACAGAAGCAATCCGGTACTGTTGCTAACAGAAGCTAGAAGAGAGACGAAACGTAATATAATATAAAGCAGATTAAGAACCTTACATATGTGTGCGATCCTGCACAATATCTTGTGTGTATTGCGTCTCTACGTATGTGTGCTCACCGCACAGCCAATCGTCATGGATTTTCGCGACAATTGCATTCTGAAGAACTGAAGCGACGATGGTAAAATTGGAAAACCGATAAGAACTTCTCTTTTCGCAAGTTATTTTATTGCCGTCATCTTCTCGGTCGGGAAGGATGTCTTTTGCGATTAACAATGTTCGCGATTTCGAAAAAGTATTTCAACGCATACAAATTTACGTAACTATTACCTCCTTTCTTTAGGTTTATAGTGATTTATGACGATTGCTAAAGCATTATGGAAAATGTTTTATAATTATCTATTTTAATCTAGAACAGAACCGTAGATTCAGGCATAATCTATGTTAGAAATTCACGGATTAATATGATCTACTAGATAATAAGCTGCGAGAGTATGTTATGTCATGCAACTAGTGGCGGGATAAACCTATATGTAATATCCTGTATCCGTAATATTCTAGACAAGCAAATAACAGTCGAGGCGTCGCGTCGGTTTGCGCGCACGTAGACGAAAGGGCCCTGCTACGAATAACACGCGTTATATTCCGCGAATAATGCTGGAAACTCTGCGAATAATGGAAATAACTGAGTTATTGTTGTATTGAGATAAAAAAAAGTTAAAAAAGAGGATTGAGCCGACGCAACTCGGTGAATAAAAGACAGTTTACACTGGTATAGCGAATTACGGCGAAGCAACGGTATTTTGCGTCATTCGTAATTCACCGGATTAAAATGCGCGAACGTGCGTTTTACGTGAACAATGTTATTCCTCGCGGGTCTCCCTATGTTCACGCCCTTTCAGTCTCATTCTCTCTTTTGGCGTAGAACGACTTTTTCTCTACCGAGAATAAAAACGCTCGTTTAGCTCGCGCCACAGCATCAACAGAGCGGATTGTAAAAATCGCGAGACACTCAGCGGCGCGGCGGCGCCGCGCGCCGTTTCGCACCACAAAGTATCATGAATGTGAGCTTTTTGCTGAGGCTTTATCTAATGCTATTAGATCAATCACTTGAAAATTTTTTTATGAAAGCCAAGAATATTTTATACTTTTAAAATACGAGATTATATTATAGAAATTTTTTTATTAATTTGGTATTTTTTTATATAAAATTATCTGATGACAAACGTAAAGAGCGAAATATTTTATACTTTTGTATATATAGCGTCAAAATAATTTGAGAAAAGATATTGCGTAACAGTTAGGAGGGGTCCGTTATAAAAAAAAACAGTTACATGTATGTGACAGCTGTATACTCTGACATAGGTTTACATTTATCAATTTTTTAACAGCATATCTAGAAAAAAAGATATGACGGGAATCGGAAATACGCGAATTCTCTCATCTGAGACCGGCTTTCGTACGTATCTATTTGGGAATCACGTTATCGTAATTATTGGAGCACGCGTCGTACTCGGAAAGCACGCGAGCGGCGATGGAGGTGATCTGGACCGATGCATTTCGGTAGCCTACGCGACAAAAATATCCACGAAAAATCTCGGCAGCTCGCCAAGCGGCCTCAAGACCTGCCGTCGTGCTCGTCAACGTAGCTTTGATAAGATAATTCAAAAATTATCTCGGGATATAACGACTAAAAGCATTTACATGACATTGCGCCGCAAAAGGCGGAGTCCGAAAAATCCGTAGATTTTCCGGAACGGTGACTGCAGTTGTCTTGAATGTCGAATCGACATTCGTGCCAAGGGACGTAATAAACGCGTCCTCGACGTCCGTGTCGTATCGAGGTTCCTTCTCACAAGTAGACGAATTTTGCGCAAGCACGACGGCATAAAGGCGTCTCCGCGTCTGGCGTTTATAGAGCTTCGCAATTCCTCGGAAATTATACTGCACCCGAATGCAGATCGCGGCAGGAGATACGGAGTGAGCACATCAATGCACGGCTATTCTTGAAGAACGTTCGCGGCAGAAGCTGCGCCCCGTTGGTAACAGAAAGAGTCGCACGTCAGCCGCTGAAAGGGAATACGTGCGCGTAGAAAGGAAACGTCAAGCATTCCAGGCACGCGTGTATGACAACGAAAACTCGTTCGGTTGATCATTCCTCCTTCATTCTTCCGAATTTTCTCAATTGCATAAGTCGTACGTTTCGAACGTGACATAAGTCAAATCTTGGAAATTTTCAAATTAAAATATGTACGTATTAATTCAATTATTCCTTGATACGAAGATACTGATATCGCGAATGAATTTAAAGGTGACATCTTAACACCCATATCTCATTTCTAACGATGATGTTATACTATGATATTCATATATTTTTATTAAATAGCTGAACATGTCAATTGACAAACATAATCTTGAATAATTAATTTTTAGTTGAACATATAAATTTTTCCGTTTTCATATTATACGAAACAATAAATCCCGACATTACTTGCGATATGTAAAAATTTTATATTATATGTAAAAAGATTTATAAATTCTGCTGTATACATTCATTCATTCGCGGAAAACCAACCTTTATGAATAAATAAATAGTGGAAGTTTAATGTGAGAGAACAATCGAAACAACGCGTTACATTTGACATGACATTGCTTTTCCTCCTGACGAATCTTATTGAAAGATTTATTTAAAATATACCGATTATTTTTCTGTTGTTGTCTTCGAGCACAAATAAAAACTAGAAAATAACAACTGACAAACAGTAATAAAATTTGATCGGAATATGGATATCTTATTTAAAAATCTGCTGTTTCTAAAAATACATATCAAACTCATTAATCTTGCGAATTCTTACATTTTTCTCAATTACAAACGACTGTTCGATATGTTATGAGTATAATAGTGGTGAGGATTGTCACATGTATGATCAATTGAAAAAAAATATTACACGTGACATCGGCCGTGATTTAGAGAGATATCCCACGCGATATGCCAAGAATAGAAAACTCGTTGAATTACGGCGAGGATTGACGAAATTGTGATAAAATTCGAAAACGTTATAGACGGGATTTGTTTCCGCCAAATGGGTTTTCGCAATCATGCATATTCAGCTTCACATGGGGGAAAAAAGAACGACGAGCTCAGACCAGGAACACACAAAATTCTTTGCATTGCAATATAAAGATCCAACGCAAAATTTAGAAAACGTGGAATCGGTGACTTTTATTCCACGTTTCCCATGAATATGAAAGCTTTTATGGTAATTTAGTTTTCGGATATAGTACCCGCTCGAAAATGCTTGATCACTGAAGACACGCGCGTTCCCACAGAACGTGCGTTCGAAAAATTCGCATTTTTCACTGCCACTGCACACGAAGGATACGCACGCACCCACGTATTCACGCACTCACGTGCTTCTGTCTCGCGGGCGCGCGGAGTCAATCGTGGCGTCGCGCCACCGCCGACCGAGTGAGCAAGTAGTACAAGCGTATTACTCCACTATCCGTCGCGCGCGGACTCCGACCGCCGACTGACTACTACTAGCCGCGGTCTGGCCTCGGTGGCTGTTTCTGCTGTCTCGCTTGCGCGCTTCTTCCGGCGCGCCGTCTGCGTCGCACTCGCCGCTGATGCATTATCCTCCTGAGACCTGAGGTCACACTCTTTTTCTTCTAACGTGGAACTCTTATAAAAGCCGCTTCAAAGAAAGCATTCACGATAATAATTGCTTTTTGCCACTTGCCGATTACACTTAAAATGTCCTAAAAGCGTGACTTGAGATATCGCATACGAAATAATCATTTTCAAGCAATTGATTTTTTTTATTAAAAATTTCTTTATATATTTTATGATATTACTGCACATTACACGAGAAGAATATATTTAATTATAAACGACTATTTAGTAGTATTCTTTTTTCTTTGATTTAAAATTGATTTAATTGTTTGCTTCTGCCTTTTTCTTTTTAAATATCATAATGAAATACTATATCCGATCGCGTTTAATAATCTCGCTAAACATTATTTATAAACATGGAGAAAATCGCAGTTAGCGAAATAGCCAAGTATAATAAATAAGAAAAGAACGCAATTTATAAGTCAATCAAACAGAGAACGATGGTTTTTTTCTCTTTCTCTTCTTCAGGTTATTAGAAACGAGTTTTAATAAACTTGAAATTATCAGCAGGAGAAAATTATAACGGTGAGAGTTTTAATTATAAGAATATCAATTTTATGACATTATGATAGAACCAAAATTAATAACTTGTTATTAACTTCTTCCTCTTCATTTATAGTAAACTTCGGGAGGTCATTTTCAACTATATTACAATAATTGTTAGCCACAACTTCTTCACGGAAGTTTGTGATTTTGTTAATTTATGGTAAATGGTACTTTGTTCCGTTAGAAGGAAGTTGACCAACCAATGTAGGAAGAACTAATTTAAATATCACAGCATTCTTTTTTTTTACTTTAAAAAATCTCTTGGCGTGGTTAATAGATAGAAGGAAACTCGATATAGAATACTTCCCAACGTACATTTGATAATACTTATTCATTCGATATAATTGAATTTATCATCTATTGTATTATGGACAAACATTGAAAAAGTAATTTTGATTGTATAGAACTTTGTGAATGATGATATATGTCGGTTACGATTAAAGTATAGTAATCTAGTGGTAGAACATTAGTACGTGGGCGAGTATTACATTCCAGGGCGAGCGTTCTTATTGAAAAGCTATAGCGTGATAGTCTGATTGAGCACCTGTCGATGGCAGACTTCGGCCAGTTTTTTTTCAATCTACCCAGGCATTCAATGCCTGCCGATTACCAATCATCAATAAGCGATGTTTATTTGCGCAAATTGCAAATAGCAGTTGCATGCATTGATGATCAATTCGAACGTTAACAGTGCCATTTCGTCATTTCAACAATCGAGAAATTTAATGATCAAAACGTTTGATTTCTAAAAATATTTGATTATTCGAATCTCTTAACATAATTATTTCTGAGTTTAATGATCTCTACTAGATGTTATTTAAATTCTGTAGGAATCAAAGTATAAATTGTTGGAAATTTAAGAATTTTGCAAAACAAAACTGCAAAACAAAAAGATTTTTTTTATTACTGTAAACATAAACTTGAATTAATGTGAAATCAACTAAGAGTTAATTTACTTTGTGTATTTAATTATTTAATTAATGAATGATGAGAAAATCAATATAGGAATGTATCTATTATTATATTTATAATAAAATAATTAATGTTCCAAAGATGCAAAAGATCGATGTGTTTTTGTTATGCACATTGAATTAACCAATTATATAATTACTGGTTATATATAACTGGGTAATTGCGTTATTGTAACATTAAAATGTAAATTGGTACACAATTAAGGTACAGAAGTTGCATTGGTTACTCAAATATGATATACAATATACATATCATATTGATTTTCGGAGTTTCCAGGAACAAAGAAACCTATAAAATTTATAATCAAATTTCGCTTGTTAATTTTTACGCAGATAATCGGTTCACTTCACTGACTGATTGCTGCTAGTTTTGAAAATATGTTGTACCGTTTCGTTTGGATAAAAATGCGTATCTCATTAAATGAGATGCTGTGGTCTTTTCTGTTTCTTACGTGCGGCGCGTTGACCTTCCGATTTATTTTAAGTTGTCTCATTTTGGCTCACGCGTTACATAATATTACTTACTCATTTTTGTACTTAAAAAAGAGTATTAATCTAATAGCACTATTTTTTGTCTGATTTGCATCAATTTACATCCATCAATTTGCATCTATTTTTAGAATTTTACCATTTTATTGTAGAACAAAAAGATAAATCGAGCATGCATTTCCAAGAGATTCTTGTCACTCTGCGTGAATCGATTGGGGAGCACCAAGCCCTTTGACGGTTTTTGAGGTCATCCTCTTATCTCTCTTTCTTACATCATCTTCTTCCTTTTTATTGTATTGCTCTTTGAATTTACACGCAACCGATTGAATATTGCGTTCTCGAGAGAAATGTGGTAAAAAATACATGATTACGTTGAAAATATATTGGAGAACGTATTTTCTTCTTCAAGACTGTTATAAATATATTTTCCATAGAAATCAGAGTTCTATCTGCTTTTACTGTCATTTTATAAAGAACAGTGTGCTAACTATTGCACAAATCTTGAAGAAAGAAAATTAATGAATTGAGCGATTGAGTTAAGAGGAAAAATTATATTTACATTTGATATGTCTCTTATACTTTCTTGTAAGGAGCAATATCAGTTACTTATTAGCGTTATATGTATATGACATATATACATTTATGTATATATTGCACGTCATATACATGGAAAATGAAATGGTTAGTTACGAATGGTAGTTACGAACAGTAGTCGTAGCTAATTGGATTTTACCTCTCATTGCGTTATCGTAACAATTTTTAATCTTTGTAGGGCAATTTTATATAAGGTTCCCTTGATTTTTATTTTCCTTTTATATAGCTAATTATAAAACTAATTAGGCGGATAAACTCGGAAAAGATTTAGACGAGATAAGTGGATAGAAACGGTCGATTGTATATGAATATTTCAGTACAAAAAGCTTCGCTCGCTGTTTCCTTCATTTTTATTAAATAAGATCTGTTCGCAGTACAGCTTGTATCGCGTATTGCGATTGATAGATACAAAAGTAGATGTTATTTGAAAATATCGGTGACAGCTATAATTAATATTACGAATAATGTTATAATTTACATTTGGTCTAATGGTTATTGCGATTTTAGCTCGGTGTGAGCGCCAGTGCGAAACTTTCTTATCAGCTATCATAATGTCGAACGCGAGGCGGGGCTTTGCGTTGTTTTATTTCCGTGCAAGATTGAAGACGGATCTAAGACAGGTAACGGGAGTCGGTACAGGGTCCTTTCGCATCATCCGCGCACGCACACGTTCTGCCGCCTTGACCGTCCGGTAGACAAAGCTGATTCTTGTTGCATCTTCCATTGTCGTACTGGCACACATTTGTCACTGCAAACAAGCGATCGTAAATTATAGAATTTCTGACAGTACTATACTTATTCTCGTCTCTATAGCGAATTTCTTTCTGTAGAAAAGTTAGGAAAATTTCTGATTCTCGTTAATTCAGATTTCGGCGAAGCTTAACTAAGGCAATAAATTATAAAATTATATATTTCCTAGAAATATATAATTTTGAGAAATAGATCTCTCACGAAGATGAAAAATTTACCTCTGGGACATGACTCTGGAACGACCACGATACCGTATAGTTTCCCACTCCCACCAGGCGGGACAGACAATGGTGCGCGTCTTTCGCCATTAGTCTTCATGCCGACTTCGATCTTGTGTCTGCAATGGAAGGAGCGTAATATAAAAACTTTTACATTTTATAGCATTCTCTGGATTGTCTGCACGCGCCAGTGAATATTTTATTCTCTTACGTTTTCCAGTCGGTCCAGTAGTAATGATTTTGAGAAATTGCCAAGCCGAACGGATAAGTAAGTTCATTTGCGACGACGGTGACTTTTTTACTGTCTATTTCAATACAACCTAAGAACAAGAGATTATTTGTTATTATAGCAAGTTCACGGTAATGAAACGTATCGTGCCATCGGACATTTTCCCGTTAAGATTAATGGATGTTATTTTGACGCGCTCACGTGATTAAAATCTATATTTACTTATCGAGAACGTCCCAGCGTCGGCCCAGCACAGCTCATCCGTCGCCCAATCGATAGTTAATGAATTTGGCAGCTTAACGTAATCACCCTGAAGGAAGATTGCTCGGTCTGTTCCATCTTCGTTAGCCCACTCTAGTTTGGGGGAGGCGCGATTCCAGTCAGACCAAAATATTTTTCTGAAATAGGAATATTCGTTGCAAAATTCAAATTGTTATAAAATTATATTAATAATATAATTTAATGATTCAAGTAGACGGTTCGATGAAATATAATATTATTACAAGATCAAAATTATAATATATTGGCGTTTTTTATTATTTTTATTAATCAGTTTAAAATTACTCACGAATTTCTAAATATAAAACAATATACAAAAGTGAGCTGAAATCTCTTCTATAAATATGTGACGTAAAATAATTCGCTGTTATATAGAAGAAATTACTTTCATTTTAGTTGCACGGATAACACGCATGTACGAATGATTTGATGAGTGTTAGGGCCAAAGCACATAACATGGCGTAGCGATATACGACGGTCGTAGTCCTCGACCTGACAAATCAGGATACGCCAAAGCTTGTGCGTTACTTACGTCTACGACTGCCATACGTGCTTTGGCCCTAAGATTGGAGAAGGTCTTGGGGTGCACTGGACCGAGAAGTTTTGCAAATAGATTTTCTACACCCTTATCTATCCTTACCCTCGATATGGATGAACAGCTATTCCCCTCGGATTGACCAGTCCATCGGAAACGAGAACTTTGCGTTTCTTTGTCACTAGACTGGCAACCTCGACGGTCGTCTTGCCTGAGTCGGTCCAGAAGATGTTCCTCGAGACCCAATCGACCGACAGTCCCTCGGGACTGCTAACTTTCGGAATAAATGTCTCTGCCATCGATCCGTTATAAGATAGTTCGACTATCCTGTTGCCTGTGAAAATAGATTGCGATTTTATCTTACAAAGGTATCTTATTTTTAGACTATATAATTGCTTTCTTATTATATATAGCAATCGAGAAGTGTGTTAAAAATAAATTCAAATTTAATTTGTTGGAGAATGTCTTTTTCCTAACGCGAGCGTGAAATGGGCCGGTTTTCGCGCTTGTTTTGAGTGAGCAAAACGATCCATTTCGCAACGATGACGTAAGTGTTAAGAAATGGAGCCATCTCTTAACTGTGGAGAAATGAAATTTTAAAACAAGCGCAAAAAACGGCCTGTTTCACGCTCTTGTTAGGAAAAATAGTATGAACAACTCGTGGGAAGAAGAGTGGTCGAGCCCAAATGAGTGTGATGTGCGTACTCGCTTCGCTCGTGCGACCAACTTCACACTCATTCAGAATCGACCACTTTTTCCACTAGTTGTACAATATACTATTTTTAGAATTTTTTACATTTCTTATTTAATATTTTTAATGTATTTAAATGTTTTATTTAATCATATTTTTAAATATATATTTTTTTTACAAAAATCTAAATCCGTTTTAAGAGTCAAAAACACATAATATTGATAAATCTGGGACAAGACTTATTTGAATATAAACTTACCAGTAATATCACTGGTGTAAGCTTTGCCGCCAAGGCAGTCGATATCTAGGGCTATCGCCATTTGCGTGTAAGCTATGTAGATCGGATTTCCTGGATTCTGTTGTGTGGGCACGAACGGTATCCGATGCGTGGCCATTCCTTGGTTCACCAACAAAAAATTGGAGTCGTGCCTCGGCCGGTGCTTACAATTTATGCCGTCGCCGACGAAACCCTCGTTGCAAACGCAAGCAAACTGATTTTCATCACTCGACACGCACGTTGCCTCGGATGAACAGAGATTCGGATCGTGTCTGCACGAGGATTGTGGCCGACACGTGAAACCGTTACCGTAGTAACCCTAGAAGCGATTAGATTGCGATCATTCATATTTTATACTGTAAATCGTGTATAAGAGAGAGAGAAAGAATCGCTGTTGCATATTATATTGCTGAAAGAAATATTACTTTTTAATCTACATTTTCATCTCTTTTTAATTATAAAGATAAAAGCTTTTGAGAATAACTTAATTTTTGCTCTCAGATGAATACTTTTGTATGTCAGATTCTCCAAATGGAAATTTTTAAATTTTAATATTTAAACTCGCTTATCTCTTTTTATACGTTTTATACGTGTTACCACTTACATACAGCATAATATAGTACGTATGAATTCACGTTATACGCGTAGCAACAAACTCGATTATCTTGTGTAATGATATATTTGTTTGTACGCACCGATTGGCAAATGCACGCGAAATTCGCGGACGTCTGATTGTACCCGCAAATTGCATTTCGGCCACAGTTATTCAAAACGTTACAGCCGATATGGTCTTCCACACACTGGCGCATACCGTCGCCGTGATAGCCGCTTATGCAGACGCATTTGTAACCACTGTCGTCGGACGGCACGCATTGCGCGTTCACGTGGCACTGAGAAAGATTCGTTGAGCAATCGGACGGCACGCATCGATCGTTCATGTCCATGCTGAATCCGGGTTTGCAGGTGCATTCGTACCGCGAGCTCATAGGGTGGTAGGTGCATTGTTCGTTTTTCTCGCACTCGGAATTGTCGTTGCACTCGTCTAAAACGCAAGGAAGCCAATAGGGAATGTATCAGTCGACGTATCTCGCCATCGATTCATATCATGCGGATTACAGCGCGATATACAAAAGGCAAATTCCATTCTTGTTTGAAATAGTTACTGTATAGCTGAACTTACAGTTTGATCGCGATCGTCAATATCTCGATTTACATGGTAATGCGGAATGCAAAGGAGGCAATATGTATGCGCAATGCAGGGGATCGCCGATTGAGAGAAAGAAATCGCGTTGACATTCGTGCGTCGTGCGACGTGCGCAATGGCGCGAAATGAATGAAAGAAAAATAATAAAAAAAGGTATGAATAGTGAGAGCACCGATACGACTGCATGTTGTTCCGTCGCCCACATATCCTGGATTGCACACGCATCTTGCCATCGGTTCCTCGTACTGGCAGGACGCGTTGAGGTCACAGATATCCACTTCCAAGCAGGATACTTCTGTACGAAGAAGAAGAGTCGTATCGTTGTATTATCTCTCATTTAACGTACCTTCACCTTGCTCTCACGATTTAGGCTTTTTTTTCTTAGGAAGATGGAATTATTAAACACAAGAGTATTGGAAAGCATAATTATGATCCATTTGCATAGTGAATGGCACGGCAATGATATCTGGCTGTCTCGATAACGAGAAATAAAAAAATTTAATGAATTCGCGGAATTTTATGAGCTGATGTTCAATGAATAAACATGTTATGAATTGATTGTTGAGTAATTTTTCTGCTAATTATGTACAAGAGGGCCTGAAACGAAATGTTAACTAACGATCAAAGATTATTTCCAAAAATAAAACGGTTAATGTTGAATTTATTCGATAGTTTATACATTGAAGTAAAAGCGTGTGCGATTTAGCAAATCTTTTTTTACGCGTTAAAAATTTATTATTTCACGAGTTGGCATACAAAAATAATTTAACAATGATATGTCATCGCGCGGAATGTTTAATGTACGCTCTCCAATATATTTTTATTAATTTTCACCTTGCTAAATATATGCTAAATATATACATAAGATGCAAGATGCATTTTGCACGTACCTGTCTTAGTGCATTCCATACCATCGCCCTCGTATCCCGGGTTGCAGCGGCACTCGTAATCACCGGTACTCGTCACGTAGATGCACTGGGCGTAGGGATGACACCTATTCACCACGTTGCAAGATACTGGACACAAGCATGTGCGCGATTATGATACATTGCATATAGCATGCGATGATAGCTAGCTGTTCCAATAGAGACAAAAAAAATTGAATGGAATCGCGATTTGATGACCGTGCACTGATGTTCAATGAATGAACATGTTATTAACTGATTGTTGAATAATTTTTCCGATAATTATGTACAAGATACCCTGAAACCCTCAAATGTTAACAAACATATAAGATTCTAGGAAATCCTTATATTTATTTTATTTTGCGAGGAATCGATATATATCGTGAGCATAGCGTGAAATGAAAGTTTTGAAAGAAAATATTGTTCAGAAAGTCTAGAAGTTGATGCATTAGTTTATCACTGTCATCAGAGAAGATATCGATATCTATTTTGATGTGCAGTTTGAAGCATCGCACCTCGAGTGAAAACATCGAAAATATGTATTTTCCGAGCGAGATAAGCATCCGCGTTTTGAAATAATATTATTTATTTATACATAAGGAATACTGGCAAAATGGAATATTTCTGCATTATTTATGACATAAATATTAATCGTTTAATGAAATTAAAATATTTCAATCACGTTAGCGAAGACGATTTTGTTCCTTCCCAAGAGTATTACATGCACTACGGACACATTTCTCAATTTCCCGAGGTAATCTTCCATCTCGCTATTCACTAAAAGGTTGCGCATCACAAGTTTCTGAAAGTGAGTTTATGGAGTTGGTATAGATGGCGAAACTTCGAGTACACTTATTTACAGAAAGAACCTTTTTCCTGCTCCCGATGCGTGACGAAAAAAATCGGGATGTGTAAGTTTGTTTATGCAAAATACAGTTTATATTGAGCTTCGATGAACGCTGTTAACCAACTTCATTATACCGTCAGCAGTTTCGGCTTTGTTATTTTAAGCATTCGCGTGTTTGAATGTGTGAGCCCGCAAGCGTTTTTATTAATTACGCGGTTAGGTAGGAGGTGTATCGCGCGTTGATGAAATTAAAACAATTGCCTGGAAGTAAGAGGCACCTTGCGCCGAGGTCATGAGCTCGTTAAAGAGAATGGTACGCAAAGCGACTTTATGCTCATTAATGAACATAAATAACTTAAAGCCAAGCACTGAGTGCGTCGTACGATTAGATCCTGATGGACCCTTCGTGTCGTGTTGGTATCCTGGCAGCGGAACGCAAATTCGTTCCAAATGGTCGTAATCGTATCCCAAGGGACATATGCAGACGTCGTCGAAGCATCCCGGGAGCGGATGTGCCGATACTAAAACGCATGATGCATCGACGAACGATGTTCGTCGCATACTATTAGCGATCGTTTCGCACGTTATTAAATATTGATCTTCGCATCGTGAGGATTCAAGTTATTCATGTTAATTTATTTGCATGCAGTTATCCGCCGTGCGTTTCATTTGCAAATTGTTTTAATTCTCAACAGTATTTCAGTTTTCACTTCTGGCAAAATGATCCTCGGAAAAAATGCACCAGACATGATGCTTTAGCAGACAAATGTTGCTATAACATGAATATAACGTCAGGGAGTGTCTGAATTAACATATTATTTTAGCACAAATAGGAATTTAGTGCTATTCTGTTGTTAATTTACTGTTATCTGTTTTATTATTGCTCGTTTAATAGATGTATGCAATTATATAATTATGTATTAAAAGCTTAAAACGTAGCTATTAATTAGCATATTAATATATTACTCTATTTTATTGCTGTATATATTTTTCCTTGCATAAAATGCAAGAAAAAATATATAATGTTTGATGTCTACGGTTTTTCTGAGGATCTTCATTGTTTTTAGCGATACAAACACATCTCGATAAAACTATTCTACTGATACTCAATTAATTAATTTTGTGCTTAAATTAACCGGTGCTTAAGAATAATTTCTTTAATACATGCCATATGCACAATATGATACACATTTAAATAATGGGCAGAAATTGGGTCAATCTTATTCGAATTTAAAATTTTTACGTTTTGCGGAAAATTGCTCGAAAAGCCATCGTGCAATCAACGAAATTATATTTCGTGCAACTTACAGTCTCGATAGTCAACTGTCGTATATTCTCCCTCTTGCCTCACGCAAGCATGGTTACGGAATTCCCAACCACTCGGACACCAACACACTCCAACCACGCACTGCGGTTGCGGCGGTTCGTCTGTTGTGGTGACATCGGATTCGGAGTAACACGTGTATCCATCGCCTGTAAATAATTGCATATGTGAATAACAGACAGAAAACACTTTGTAAATTGCAATATGGTCACATGCGTTTGGAGTGACAATCGTCGCGACGAATACTAGTTGAGTCATACTCCGCGTATTCCATTCAGTTTAATTACTCCATTTCCGGATTGTTACGAAACTAATATTAAAATTTATGATATATAACCGGACTTTTGAGAGACAAAAAAGATTAAATGCAAAAAATATCTTTTATGAATTGTCAGATACTTCCTACATGGACAAGAGAGAGAGATAAGTAATTCGCGATAAATAAACTATTTTTTTCGCAAATACATTATGTTAATTATATGCGATTATAAATTTAAATTTTTACAATACAATATATAAATTATATATTTTTGTTTTTTTTTTAATGAATTATCAACGGTAGGCAAAAAGTTCTTTCGAGTTTTTCCACTCACCGACGTAACCAGGCATACAAACGCACACGTGTTTCTTTCTATTCCCGTCGAAACTGCAGAGTCCGTATGGGGAACAGTTATCTTCCTCGTTGCAGGGTGCTGGTAAAAGTACAGTTGCCGCTTATCAGTAAGGAAATAATTAATAATATTTTTCGTAATTTATATGGGAAATATTTTACCATGCTGAGAGGGGTAACATCCCTGGTCCGTTTCCTCGAAACCAGGCATACAGGTGCACGTCGGTGTATTTCCGACCATCACACATTGCTCGTAATTTCCACAGCGAGTATCTTCACAAGACGGCAATCCTGCATTATGAATATTATCGATATAGAATTAAATAATGTTGATATGTAAATAAGTAGCTGACAAAATTAAGACATATTAATTGAACAAAATATTTCATATTTTAGTGTTTTATATATAATTTATTTTTAAATATCTTTAAAGTTGAAAATTAATAATAACTTAAAAGAAATACTTGATCGAGAATATTATCAGACGTTAAGATTATTTTCACCGCTATCAGCAGTAAGAATTTGATCGACCTGTGGGATGTTATCGCAGTACGGTAACACACAATGATCATAAGATATAAGATAATTTATTATAAAATAAATAAAAATAATGCGCTTACTTTCACAAACACGACCGTCTCCCGTAAAACCAGCTCTGCATTGGCACATGTGGCTGCCTTCCTGATTAATGCATTGAGCGTCTGGGGAACACATGTGATTACCGGCTGTGCATTCGTTCACGTCCACGCAAATCGCACTGCCGTCTTCCTCGTACAGATACTGATACCTTCCCATATATCGAGCAATATAATAAATATCATTAATCATATAATTAAATAATCATTATTTGATACGTTGACATCAAGATGTGACAATACATTTTCGTGAAAACACTCTTAGTATATCCGAAAGGAGATTTTTTTGTCGAATGTGTGTACAAAGAAAGCTTTTTTATGCAATCAATTTTATTTAAAAGAAAAAATTGACGGTAGAGATACTCACCCTGCGTTACACACACATCTAAAGCTGTCTCCATCGACCACGCAGGAGCTATGATCGCCGCAAGTCTGTCGTCCTTGAATACACGGGTCCTCTTCTTCGAGGGGCGTTATCTTGGTATTGACGGCAAATCGAATGATGCCTTCGGTGCCCTCGTAAGCGGTGACACCCCTGAAAAACTTCAGCCTACTCGTGTCGTCCTCGGGATCGAAGATAGCGTACGGGCACTCCTTGTAACTAATTATCTGATCCAGCTTGAAGTTGATTTCCCGCTCGTCCCCGCTGCCACGCGAAAGTTTACAGGTGCGCTCGCTTTGAGAACGGATCATTCCTGATTGGGCACGAGTGTAGAGTTCGTCGTAATCGCCGTAGTCTACCTTGGTGTCTCTCTCCAGGTACGGCACCGTACCCGTGATCTCCGCTTCCATTTTCAGCTGACCGAAGACGTCCAATCCAAGGTAATTGCTGCGTATCGTCACTTTGTCGCCACTCGATGGGAAGTTCAGTTCCGCCGTGTGGTTGAATAAGCCGCCTGCCCGTGAAACACGCTTGTATGAATACCTGCGTAATCGTAAACCTGCTTTCCTTCGGCAACCTTGTTATGGCACTTTCCAAAAAATCCTTCAAACTCATTAGTAAAATATAATACCAATACGATCACATAATCTTTAGTACATAACATATATTAATATGATATATAGTTACTAATTATTAATTTATCTAAGAAAACATAGAATAGAGATATTGAATGAAATGAAGGCTCCTTGCCTGTAAGCTCGTATCCGTTTTCAGTGTCGCTGATAGGTTTTGCGAATAGCCAACCAATCACGCCACCCAAATTGCCTAAAAGTTGGAAACTAGCACCGATTTCTTGAGGTACCCTTGATAAGGCGGTATATGTTCGTCCATCTTTGGTTTGTACGTAGCATTGAAGATCTCTTGAGGGGAATTCGATGTTATTTAACTTGCCAGATATTCGGCCAATAACCCGAAGAGGCACGTCTAAAAATTAAATCTTTCAGAAGAAATTCCATAATACCTGTATGTCTTTATTATAATTGCCAGAGCTTTCTGTCTTAACATACTGCTATAATTATTATGTTGCCTTATTATTTTTCTGTGTACGCAACATATTTCTTTTTCGAAGTACAATGTACTATCTATTTATATTTTTACACAATTGTTTAGTTAATGATAAAATAATATTGAAAGAAATACATTCTTCTTGCATTTCTTAAGAACTCTTATCTCCAGATGAAAGAAGTCACAACTTTCTTACGGAAAAAAAATTATTGGTAGGGACTCTGCCAACGACACGACCATCAAAGAGTCGCGCGGCCCATTTCATGGTATTCACGGTATCGCCGTCTATATGATGTTACCGTGGAAGTCGTAAGAACCAGTCTCGTAAACTATGAATAGACCGGAGAGCGCGAGTAAACGCAGCTACTTATTGCGTTGCATCTATTTGCCCTACGACGACTTCTGCGTACTTTTGTCCGCGTTAGGTGAAGCGTCGTAGGGAGTTTAGAGGAGGAAAACGCGCTGAAAGATCTCTTCTTTATCCCGTTTCGAGAACACTTCAAAGGCCGCGTTTGCATGCCATTAGCTCGAGCTTATCTCGCAACGAGCATGCGAGATTTCGACAAACACCGTTGATAAATAGCTTACCGTTTGGCTGGCAGGATTTCCCGTTGCCGAAATAGCCCTGCTTGCAACTGCAGCAGAATCCGATCTCGTAATCGATGCAAGTCGCTTTACTGTGGCAAGTGGTGGCGCCGGTCCTACAGCTAGCCGCTTGATGCATAGTCATCGTGTCTAACAGGATATATTGCTTAATTCGATCAACATCGTAAAGATAATCCGGGATAACTTTCCGGTTTTGTCTTATTATTGCAATTCATATATATAAAATGTACAAAAAGATAAAACAAGATTGTTTTAGGTTTTTGCTATTTTTGCGACGTATTAAATTTTAAAAGTTTTTATATTTAACAAGCATATTTTTATTATGTACTCGTTACCTTCAATATTATTGGGAATCTTTATGTAGGTATTTTCGTTTTCGCCGATAGGACCAACTTGAAATAGCCACTGGCCAGGCCTATTTACATTTGACCACCTGAAAACAATTACAAAGGTCCATGAATACGTCGCACGTGAATACAGCCGGCGCCTCTGCTCTCCCCATTACTCACTTGTCGACATTCTGAATTTGGTCCGTGCCCGAGCCCCTCAGGGTATACATTTTGCCCTCGCTCATGAATCCTGCCTGTGCCTTGGCATCTGGGAGACCGTTGGGATGCGATTCACCCTGAATCCACTGTATACCATTTTCCGGGTACAGTAGTTCAACAAAGGAATGCGTACCGTTGGATGATATAGCGACTTGATAAGTATTCACCTGAAAGACGACTCGATGAACGTTATTTATGTTCTCAAAGAGGTTTATTACATATGTTTATATTTTTATTTTTCCTCAATAGAGTGAAACGTTTAGCTTAAGTACAATAAAAGTTAAAGACATACCGTCAACATTTTTTCATTTTTTTAATTATACAAGCTGAAGATTTGTTTTAGCGAGAAAATAAAATATACAATATTTGATGATCGTAAAGACAATAACTTGCCTTATCATTTCGCTCATTATAATAACCAACGTCCATCCAAGTGGCCAAAAAGACGTGCGTAGGCACAAAGTTATTAGCGTTCTTAAAGGCACTTCGGATCAATCCTCCGGCTCTAGCGAGAACATCGGGAGAATCGGTTTCGCTCCAATAAATAGTTCCGGAAGCTCTCGTGTCAACGTGTGTGTAAAGAGGCGCGATGACTGGATCATCAAGAGGGAATGCAATGTTGAAAAACCTTTGCATGGCCCTAGCGAATGAGAGAACGCCATTTCCATTTACCTGAAATTGAGGAAATCGATTTTCCATTTTTGATATCTTTTTAGCTGACATGTGTTGTGACTACATTTGATTTTAATTTTATATTTAGGCCCAGTTTCACAAACGTCGGTTAACTTTTATAACCTTAGGTTAACTCACTCGTCTCTTTCTAAGAAGGACGTTAGAGTTTAACCTAAGGTTAAAAGTTAACCGACGTTTGTAGAATTGGGCCTTAAAGTATTGTGTTTTTAAATAAAAGTTTAGAAATGCATAATATATGCATATAATTATTTATAAAAGCTTTTATAAGAGATTCTATATTCTTAAGCACAATGAAATGCTCAGATTTCCATTTACAGCTGTTATTAAGAAATATAATTTCATTGAGATGAGATAACAAGGAGGAATTAAATCAATAACGTTTATTTGCAATTTTATCAATACATTAAAGCATGTTAGAACTTAGCAGATCACATTATCAGAATCTAACTATTAATATTTCAATGCTTTAACGATGTAACTTCTATTTAACCGATACTGTGGCAATCGTTCCATTTTAACGTTAGTTTTTTTTATTAACCCTTTAAAGAAGTATATCTTTAATACCACTTAAAAACTGCGGTTTATTTCGATATACGAATTTCAATCGTGAAATGCATTGATTCGGTCGCAAGTCTCACAACGTTAAGTTCTACCGCTGAGAGATGTTCTCGCGTACAACTGGAACGTGACGGTAAATCAAATTCTATTCGGTGAAGCGCGCGGAAGGTCGGGCGACATCAGCGGGTCAGCAGGTAAATCGTTGGCACGTGCTGCCAGTGAAATCCGACAATGACGTTGTTAGGAGGGGGACTTGCCCCACGTCGTCAGTCTGCGCGAGTCTCGCAATAGACACGCATGCACGTTAATGAGCGAGCGCCTGTCGTCGAGGAGTCATTCACCCAACGACGCGCGCTCGTTATAACGCCGAGGCGCGAGGACGGTGTCGCGTTCGCGTAAACTCGCGAAGGAATCGCGATGATCTCGACGAGAGAATGCCCTGCAAAGAAACCAACGACGAGAACGACAAGATATGTTTATAGGATGTCAATGATTATTTTTAAGCAAATCAGGAGCAAAAGATGTTAAAAGCTTTGACGATCAATGCATTTTCCGAAGACATTGCAACACTATGATTAATTTTTGATTCTTTAAATATGATAGTGACGAATATAATTATAAATGGTTAAAAGAAATTTTGGGACATATACACAGTTTTTTTTTTTTTTAAGATCTAATATAAGCCTAATCATGTTCTTAATATTCTGCCAGTGGAAAGTAAAGATTTTTTTATTATTCTTTGGTATATTATTTATTTTATAGTTCAAAAGAGTAGCGGATACGGTCGTATCATCTTGCCGGAGCCGCTGACTTGTTTCGTCAATTGGCTAAAATGAAGTGCGCCAAACGCGCGCACATGTTCAACGCGATGCACTCTTCGGGCTACAGCTGTTCCTTTATAAGAAAAAAACTCGTTGTCATTAAAGAGACAAAATTATCCCCTTCTTCTTGAAAGAATAGTGGAACCGCTCAAAATATTGCGCTGGGAGGAAATAATTGGTATGGTTCTCACACTGTTCGCTCTTACCGGTTTAATGTCACCTAATTTTGAAATTAAGGAAGTGATATATTATGCTACCATTCTAAATAAAGACCTAAAATGTTTTATATCTTAACTATATATCTACTATTTCATAATTCACTATTTAATTTTTTTATAGAATAAGCTATTTATTAAAAGAAAAATAATTTTAATTTGGAATAATAACATTTTTTTTAAACATATAATACACTGTCTGAAGAGCAAAAGTTGTTCATTTTCTTATTAAATACGACGAATTCCGATGTACGAATTCGTATTTTGCTCCCACGTTCTTATTCGTCGACGTTAATTTTTATGCGCCACTCAAAGTCCAAACTGGAACATCCGATTACTTAGATGGCCTATATTCTTTTCACGTGAGGTTAATATTATGGGCGCCGCATCAAATTTAACGCTCAAGTCGCACATTGTTAACCGGCGACCCGATTCAAGTGAATTGACACGAATTAGAGCTACAAAGTCATAATCTCTACTGTGACACTATTCTAAAACTACTATAGACATATGTCATAATGTTGTTGAATAGCAAGGTATTCACTTAGGTACTTCATATTAAAAATGTGAATTAAACATTTTGATCATATTTTACTATTTTTGTAGCGTAATTTTTTAATGAAAACAGTATTTATTGAAATTAAAAAAGAGTGTTGAATCAATTAGATTTAATG
Organism: Temnothorax longispinosus; assembly: GCF_030848805.1. Classification (NCBI taxonomy): domain Eukaryota; kingdom Metazoa; phylum Arthropoda; class Insecta; order Hymenoptera; family Formicidae; genus Temnothorax; species Temnothorax longispinosus. Next base: position 3,556,041 of record NC_092358.1, on the reverse strand, counting down.
ACATAGCTAATATATTGGTTAAAACTGTTTAATACGTATATGTGCTATATATATTTAAATGGATTTAATATTCTTTTTTTGTTTCTGCGGTGAATTTATTAGACAGCTTATTAAATTTTTTTCATATAATTATCGGAATATGTTCGTTTCCTATGGCAGTATAATGCCAATTTAGCTCGAACAAGCAGAAATCTTCCAATCTTCGATATCGATATTATTCGTCCCGTTATACATACGAGAGTTTGTAGGCCGAGAATCAGTATCGGTCATCGAGGCGTCCGATAATCGATGCCTGGGAATGTCAAGCCAGTATTGATAGTCTCGCCGAAGCTCGTTTATGTGCTCGGACGTTTTGACATTCGCGTAAGTCAGCTAGTGGGAAAGTTCGACGCGCTATCATTGCCGAGGCTATCACCGAGGTCGTAGGTCAGAGCCGAGCCGATGACACATACGTACACACATCGCGGTAAAACGGTGAAAATAGATAGCACTACCGCCTGGAAGTAATAGGAGGAAGCCATGCTAGCTGCCAACTCTCTTCCTGATATCGTCGATAACGTTCTAATGCTTGGCAAGTCTAGTGCAGGATTGAAAATAATTTGAGATCGACTCTTGTATCGACGAATATTTCAATATTCAAAGCGAAACTTTTGAAATAAATCACTCGACGAGTGATCGTTTTTTTTTTCTGTCGAAAATCATCTCGTAGTTGATTCTGGGATATGTTGTGCGCATACGTATCATTTATATTTATCGTAAAATTAGCTTCAGCTCAGGTAATGAACAAAAATTAACTTAGAATTAATGACTGCAATGACTTACTTTAATAACTCACTTTAATAATTTAATTTTAATTACATTTTATTTTTTTATTTCAGAGCTGCTTATAATCTTTCTTTTCTAATTATAATTATTGATTTGAGTATTTTTATCTTTATCAGTACATATTTATGTTTTGTCAGCATATATATTTTAACATATTTACATATTATATAATATACCTATACACTTATTATTGATATTGCTAATCGTAAAATAATATAATTTGAATACTTAGATTATCTTCAAACTAAAAAGATATAACTGAAATTATTATATCCTTATGGATACTATACTTCTATTAAAAGAATTTATCATTAGAAAGTTAAAATTACAGATTCAGGATTGCAATTTTATATATTATTTGCGAAAAACACTAATTTGTTACAATATTTTCTGTAACAATGTATATGGTAGAAAATATTTTTATTGTAATTCGTTTCGTAACAGTTCGAAATTTTACGGTATCACAATAATACGTAGGTACTATCGAACGTCTTGTTCATGTGATACATAGGGCCGATTGCGTCGAATTCGTATGTTAATCGCGGGATCTCGCAGTAATCCGCAGTAAGCTCGGTGCATGTACAATCGTCATAACGCGGTGGCAACCGCGAGTCAATGAGATGACGGTAGGAGAGACGGCGGTTTTGGTAACGCATGCCGCACGCGCTAACGCAATCGCGCAATCGGCCGCAATCATTTTGATGACTGCGAATCGTCGGCGATAACCGACGAAATGGAGATGATTGTCGTGTAGGAAGGTCCTCTAAGTAGACCGTTGTGTCTTCGTTCGCGGATACGTCGCGATATACATCTGTGTCAACCGCGATTTGTCACTGACCTGGGCCCGCGTAATAATGGCACGAGAATCGACCGAGGAAGCATTTGTTCAAATGTCAGTTCTGAGTCATGTAATCCTTTTCAGGCTGCCTATAGATATTGTACTTTGAATAATTTTAATCAATATTAATGAGAGATGTAAATTGTGAGAAATTACTAACTTTCCGCTCAAAATTTTTATTATTTTTTAAAGATAAACAGTGACTTTGAGAAAACACTTTGCAGCTTGCCTTATTACCGCTAAATTGTATAAATCTGATTTCAAGGTGCGTGTGTATGACAAACAGATTCATTGCATGAAATAACCGACGGAAACAATTTCTTTGAAGAGCTCTTGTTTAGTTTTTATCTCAATTTATGAGGAAAATATTTAGCAATTTTGCACAAAATAATATAATAGAATATTAATTATTATTTTTTAATGTTATTTTTTAATTACTTGAGACTAAATTGATTAAGAACTTCAAACATTTTAAATATTTCTCTTGTAACGCAGGAAGTAAAATTTCTGTCCATTAATTCATTGTCATCCGCCTTTGCGTTCGCATGCGTTGCATGTCTCCGCATGCTTGTAGTTACATTTATCTAGTTTTACATGGCACGCTCGCTTTCTTTGGCATTTCTAACAAATTGCACGCCTACGATGACGTTTGCCTAACGAAACGAGCATGGTAAATCGAGAAGGGCGAGCAAAAACTGAAATACATTTGTAAGAAAGAGCGTAACAGCAATTCTCTCTCCAAAATTGCATGTATTGAATTTCCATCTTTGCGAATGATTTCAAGGTTACGACGAGATATGTCGTAACCGGAAGTTCAGAAAGGACACTCGGAGAGACGGAAGAAGCTGTAATGAAATTAATTGAGAATTTCGTGTCGAGTCTAATTGAGCTTCGTCGGCGATGACGAAGCCGAGGACAGAACCGATCTAGAAGAATCGCGAGCGAAATTTCGCAATTCTTCCCACTAAGTCCCCGCTAACTAATGTGGGAAACCGCCAAGGCTAATTGCATAGCACCGTAAGTTGGCTGTCGTATTACTCCCTATCTTGATGCGAATGCTTAATTGAGTACAGGAAAAGATACAAAGTTTTCCATTGAATTTTACGAACTTGGTACACAAAGGTGATGAATGCCGTAAGCTGTATTTTTAGCGTGATGTTCTTCCTGATAATCAAATAGCGAGCTTCTGCTGAACGTGTCCTTTTATAGCGAGTCATGCGGCTTCTTGTATGCAGAAAATATTGGTTGCACTAGCAAGTAAGGAGATAGTTAAAATTTGTATACTCTTTTTATTTCTATTAATGCCAGATATTATTAACTAAATATTAATCATGATATATATATTTACTGGTATTATTTTTGTACTCTTATTTACACTGTGCATTCACCGCCATGACAGTCATCACTGACTGAGCTTTCCATTTACGCCTCATCGATGATCGATGAGACGTCATGGGACGATAGTCAAATACCTAATATACATATCATATATATTTTTATACAATTTAATACTATAAATTTAATTAAGTATTTCACTGTTCTTTTTAATATAAAATAATCTAATTTTATATAAAAAAACGTGAAAGAAAAGTATACTAAAATACCTTTTGTAGTGAATGTATTAAACAGACATATTATCGTTATAATATACATTTCTTTGAAACTGCGTTAAATAAACATAAACAACGAATTTTTTTAAAATAAACATATTTACATAAAAATATAAGTAATATTTAAATAAGGAGTAATAATGTAAAAATTCAAGTGAAAAAATTTTTTTTTGTTTTGTTTATATGTTTATTTGTTTGCAATTTTTATTTTTATATTGAAAAATAAAGGTCAAACTGTTTGAACAAAGGGCTCGTTCTTTGTCACGCAAATAAAGGTGAAGATTGTAGCTATGCAATGCTACGTTACGCGTTTGGTGCACGCGTATTGCATCAGCATAAAAAGATATATATATGCACGTATTATTCCATAATACCTGCAAAATCGAATCTTGCATTCTAGGCTCTTAATCCGCCTAGTCTCCCACAATTATTCGTCATTATACTTTAAGCTCGTCCGGCTGACTGGCCGGCCGAGTTTCTGCGTGTGATTTGACTCGACGCGCATCCCTAAGCGAAGCGCACGTAGTACGCATGTCATCAATAACGCCACCATGATTACGAACGTTTGAATTATTGGCGAACTTCGATGAATGGAACGGATCACGGCGGATCATGGTTCCAATACCGTATTTTGGTTCGCGGCTGCTTTAGTCACACCGATTCGAAAATGAATTTTAGTATCGATATTTGGTTTTTGTCGGGTGCAGCCTTGTTTAAAAATAAAAAGCATTGTTAAATTGTATAAATAAGCATTTTTTTCAATATATAACTTGTCACAAATTGAAAGACACATCAATTTCAATATTACATTTTAATAAATGATCATATTTCTTGGTATTTACATAATATTTACATTTTTAGTATGTAATATCTTCTTTAGTACATAGATTAATTACAGTTTATTAACGATATTTTATGCTAATCAAATATAGTTTCAATAGAGGAAAACATTTGCGAAAATGTTGATGATACGAGTTTGCGCTATCTGTGGAGGCGTAATGCATAAACGCTTCCACGTATGAGCTCATGCATCTTGATTCGTAATAAATCATTTTGGAGAGATGAATCCTTCGCATTAATCTGCACACGACTAGTCGTACATAATTAACGTTCATTCATGCTGTTACCTCTATAGTATAGTACGACGATTCGTGGAAAAATGAAATCATGCGGTGTCCTGCGGACTTTTTTAATCACCGCTGGTTTCTACGTTTGTTTAATCATTGTCCAGTGTTTGTGCGATGAGTCAAGGGTACTCAAATATTGTTCTCGTGGCCAACAAAGCAGAAACGGCCGAAATTGTCTCTGTACGATTTTTAATGATTTTTGGATATGTTGTAGAGCAGCTCGAAATAAGAGAGATTATAAAAGCTATTTTAACATATATTTGCTTACGAGTGAACGTTTTGTGAAATATAAATATATGATTATGTGAAGTGCTTTTAGCTTCATAATATTTTATTTAAAATCTCTCTTATATGTCTTATGATTTTTCCGCGAAAATCAGAGGAATAGAAAAAATAAGAGCAATTCAAAAAATAAATTTTGAGAGAAACTATCACATTTTTTTAATTTGGGGAACATTATTTAAACGACAAAAAAATATATATATAATACATGTCTCTTATTTTGGGTATTCTCGCAACAAGGTAATTAAAACCGCAGAGGGATGGTTGCGGTCGTGCTCTTGTGTTTCTACAACGTGCACTTCCTCGAGGCACGCTTTCGCTTACGGTCGAACTTTCGGCGCGTAAACACTACCGGAATCTTATCGCGCGCCTCGGACTCTGGATGCGCGTTGCATCGTCTTCCGGTTCGCGCCGCTCTCGCTCGTTCATTCATACGAATTAACGGACCCTCGTAAATTGTACGCGACGAGCGGCGCGGCGCGTCCGCCGCAATTAAGCGCGATTGTGCCGCCCAGAGAGTCGTTTGTTCGTCATCGCGCGAACGCAATGAATTCGTGTCATGCCAGAAGATGTCGGCCGGATTAGGCCGCGAGCCGAATTGAGAGAATGACCGAATGCGCGCACAGTTTCGTCGTTGTCTACCGCGCGACAAATTGATATTAACCGAGGAATTACGCGCCGCCGCCTAGCCGCTCGTCTCGCCGTCTCGGAACTTTTTCTAACCATAAATTGAAGTTCGTCACGCGGTGACTGTGCTAAGTTTCCTAATTTGTAACACGTCTGGAGAGAAATTTTGTAACTTTTTGTCGTTATGTGAAGAGATAGGGTAGATAGAGCTATGGCAGAGTGTGTTACGTCACCGTTATCTCTCTTGTTAACGAATTTGATGAATTCGGAGTAAATTTTTTTTTAGCGTAAATTTGTTCTAATTGGGGAATTTCTTATTATTGAAAGTTAGAGATAAGATAACTATAAACCGGTGATAAAATCTTGTTTTCCAGTCACTTTTAACTTTAGTTCGACAACACATTTTAATTCGAAGTTATTGAAATGCTTATAACATTTAATAATAAAAAAATTGTAACGTATAATGGTTTTATATCAAATGTTTATTAAGTATGTCTATTTTATGTTCTAGGAGCAGAGAGTTGTGTTGGATTGTTTTGGATGATACAGCAAAGAAGAGAGACTAATGCAAGGTAAGAATAGAATAAAATGTGATGTTGAGATGAAGCTCCGTTGACTGTCACGTTACATCACTGACAGCATTTCAGTGGTAAATATCTCAATAAATGTAAAAATATTGCGTGAGGAGAGATTTGCAACGGGTTATCAAGAATACTTTCAGTTCTTTTTTGTCGAGTTGATGTTTTTCACTGACGATCGGTTTACAAGCGTAAATACGAAAATAATGGATTGGCGTTTAATAATAACTTTTCTAATAATAGCTTTTCAACACATCCATAGTCGCAAATAGTCGAAAAAATAAATAACAGAGTTTCTCTAGAAACTATTGAATTTTTATAATAATATTATAAATTATAATAATTTATGACTATTTTCTCTTTGTCTCGATTTCTGTTTCTTGAAAATTTTAAATTACTTAAGAGTCAAGAAACTTCAAATTATTGATAAGACCAGAATACAATCATCGAAGGATTACATCACGATGTAATTTTTAAATTGAGAACGGTGTTAACATGTCATAATTATGATATAACTATGGGAAAACACTTTCTCCTCAAGTCATGCTTTGATTTGTGCTATTTGAGATGAAGATTAATCACATTACGTGCAATTCCGTTTTATGCATGTGTATATACATTGTGTTATTTTTGAATCATTTGTGTATGTACCTTCATACATCTTGGTTAAGATTAGATAATTAGGTAATTAAGATTAATTATATATTTATCCTAGTATAAATTATAATTACAATCCTACATTTCTCATTAGTGTTCTCATTAGCGAAAAAAGAACATAGACCTTTTTTACAATGTGTATCAGTAACATCAATCAAGATTTACTTAAATATAGGCTTGACTTAAATCCGTAGTTAATAAAAAATATACTTGGCGGTTCAAATAACTATTTTGACCATCTTAATGCTGACGAGAGTGACGAGTATCCGATATTTTAGACCAAAATCACTATCGGTACTCACGAATATCGAGTTGTAGATTTTGTCGTAGAAAACGATGGGCGTTTTGAGGAGAACCTCGGCGGATATCAGCATTCCGTTATCGGTTTCGAGGGTGTTGGAGCCCGGTCCCGTGTACTGGTATAGATCCCTTTTGGACAGGGCTACGGTGAAGGGCGCGATTAGGGCCAGCACAAGGGCCAGCGAGCCCAGCAGAATGCTCCAGCGTGTTGCGCCGCGAGCCATTCTCTCAGACTGCCTTAACGCTACTGCTGTTCGACTTGGCTACGACGTCTCTTCTTGCTGCCCCCTAATCGCCTTTGCCCGCCGCTGCTCTCCGCGATCGGCGTGGCCGCCCGCCGTTGTTCCGCGTACATAAAACGCCACGCTCGCTTCCCGCGCTCGATGATAATTTCATGACACCGCACCGATCCCTACCCCCGATTCCGCTACTAATAGGCTAATGTGCAATCGAGTGTATCTCGAATGTAAATTCTTCAGCTCTTCTCTCTCTTTCTCTCACTCTCCATGAAGTGTTCGCGCTGTACGATGACCACTTGATGCGGTGATGTGCAGGTTCCTGCCGTGAATATAAGCATGCGGAATATCGGAGCAAATTGACAAATTTTTTATTTTTTTGTACTTTTACAAAAAATATTGCGTTAAGTGGTTTAATTTATATCGATGGCAAAAGGTCTTTGAGAAGTTTAATTTTGCTGGATCAATATTATCTCGTGAAAGCGAAGTTGTTGACAAAAATCAGTTTATGCAATCATATACATCACGATTTATTTAAGCATACGTTTTAATAGAAACGTTTTATTTAAAGAAGAGTAGCGCAGTCTGGTCCGATTAATTTGATTTTATTTACAGATCTAATTTTTTACTTATCTTACGACTCGTCTTAACGACTCGTATTATACTCGCAAAAATATTCAAAGTATTACGCGAAATACGTTATTATTTTTGAACGTTATTATCTTCTTTGGGAACGTGCACGTGAAATCTCATAACTAAAAAATATTTTCGACATTTAAGCCAGCAATAATTTATAAGACTACGAAAGTGTGATTTTAGTAATAAATTCGTAAATCACGCGATACGTATGCGCGATGAAATGGCGCGTGTGCATATGTACTGCGTATCATTCGCGTATATCGTTAACAGCGCGCTTATGTCAAGTATTCTCTTCGCATGTGAAACCGTCGTTGATTCAATTGTATCTTCGAACGATCCATTCAAATGCCGAGGTCTCGCGATTACGTGATGCATATTGTAATCAGCGCGCAGATTTTAAGGATTTAATTGTGACCATAATCGTATTTTATCTGTGATAAGCATAATTGGGCTGGAAGGTTACTCATCCCGCGACTAAATTGGCCGACATTACTGACGCAGTGATTTTCAAATATTGTTTTGCATTTCAATTGCATCGTTTTTTTGACATCGATGAATCCTCGTTTGTTTTAACTATACAATTTTTTACTTAAGAGTCTTATGTTATTGTTTATATTTTTATTGTAATTTGATTTTTTTAATTAAATTCATCTCAGCTTAATGTCGCGGAAACATAATTGTGAGTAGTAGAATTATTTGTTCACTGCTATATTATCCTAATCTTATCATTATTTAAAAAGATGTGATTACTATTACAATAACCGGTCAGCTTGTTGCCCACCGTCTATTAAGGCAAATTGACATTTAACCGTCGCATTGAATTTTGATAGAGCTCCTCGTCTTTCATCCGTGTTGCATTATTATGCTCGCTCATCCGTCACGTAATTTCTCCGAGACGGTACGCGATTCATCTTGAACGTCGTGCCCGTTTTCTACGCGAAGTCGCGTGCAGCCGCGCATTGTGAAACAAAGTATCAACCTCGACGGACAAATGGAGGTGGACCTACATTCGCATACGCCGCCGAGAATTGCGTCCCCCGGCCTAGAGCGTCTCAATAAATTGTCTCAGAAATTCGTCAGGGTCGACTCTCTTTCCAGCGCTAATTCACTTGATGATATGTGAGATATTATTGTGGTAGTGACGTAAGCCACATTAAATACAAAAAAGAAAAATTTGAGATAGCTCCATCATTGTGTTATAAAGTGAGAAGATACGCATATTTCCTTGCTGTATTTTTTTCGCGATTAAACCAGAAAAGAAAAAAATTGCATATTTTTACATCAAAATACGTATTTTTGTATGACACATTTATGATAGGGATAAATGGGACAGAAGATAATTCAGGATACACGTTGTAAATTGATCTTTATTACAAGAAATTACATGACTAATTTGTACATATAAAATATAAATATAATACAAGTACTATGATACAGAGTGTTTTCCAATGGAAAAGTGGAAGTAGATCGCTAGTTACAATTAATAATTACTATCACTATAATTCGTTATTATTACTGTTGTATTTACGGCAGATGGACTGACACGCTCTTGGCAATGCTTTTAACTCAGGCTGAACTTAGACACGCGACGATAAGTAAATAAACATCACATGCGAATTTTAATGTTTAATGTTTTTACGCGATCAGCCATAAGGATATCTTCTTCAAGAAGGTGGAAATGATTTATTTCCTGAATATAGTTCTCGTTGAGAAGATGCTACATAAAACGCTACATTTTCAATTATATATAATTATCGTAGCCGATCGCGCGACAATTCGAATGATCGATTAGCATGGAAAATCGTCAATTGTGACTCTCTTGCGATAAATAATCCGTTCAACAATATATCGGGCATTTATTTTCAACAGAAGGAACTGAAAGCAATGACGACGGATTCGGCGGCGAACTCACATCTTTGATCATCGGTGAGTGAGACACGGAGAAACGAGTATATAGGATCTTTTCTATTCGTGGAATACAAATTTGTGTGCCGATCAGTAATCTGACGTCGTGAAGAAAATGATCGTTCGTGCCTTTGATCCGCATATATATTTTGTATTCAACATTAAGTGCAGCTAATAAATTTAACAATCCGTAACAATATATGAATTGCGATTTTCACTCTCAAAATTATATTAAAGATACTAGTTAACAAAAACTCATTTTAGATGCCTGCATTAATGTTAAATGCGAAATATAATACGGACCTGCGTGTACGTGTGACGATTGGTCGCGTGTGTTACTCACATTGGTATTGTTTGCATTGTGTGTACGTGTATTGTGTGTGCGCGCGCGCTTATATATTCATATACATATATGTGTGTATCATGCATAAACGAACCTCAAGATATAACAGTTCGGGACGAGAAAAATGGGTGGTTTTTCATCGATATTGGCCGTCGGTCCACCACGACTCGCATCAGAAAACTAGAATACCTCTATTTCTGCCTCGCATTACTCCCAAACCGATTTATTTTCATCCCATCTATTTTCATTCTCCCCGGCCTCATCCCCGCCTGCGCTGATATCCTATCCGTGTCCTCTCTTCGCGTAACATTCTCATGTTGGAAACGAGATTTCGGGTGTTCGTTCCTCTCCCGCCTCTCTTTCTTTTTTCTTCGTCCAGTTTTATCAATCCAGGTATGAATAGCACTCGCACGAATCAAGCGTCTCTTACGATTAGCGAAAGTTTACGGTTTACTTACTCTCATTTCTTTTCTTTTTTATCTTTCGTGCGCACGTTCTTTCTTTCTCTCACTCATTCTCTCTCTCTCTCTTTCTTTCTCTTTCATATATTCTCTTTTGCGTCTAAGTGAGTTACGGAACCCTACGAAGTGCGGTAACTGCTGTTAACGATTAAAGCTACGATAATACCATGAATTAACATGCGTGCATTAGATACATTACGTACGGCGCGTTTTGTTTATCAATTGTTCGTTAGTCGTATAAAAAGGTCTTTTTTGCACTCTTTTGGCAGTGCGTTGCTCTCATTTGGCTTTTCATCAAAACCGAAGCTCGATTTTTCCATGAATAAATTTGCATCTACTTCTAATACTTTAATGTCCGTCATTACGAGTCATTTCCATTGGCAACTCAGATTAGCCAACGTCATTTAACGATTTCTTCTCTCTCCCGGGATTGTAACCCTAACGATAACATAGAGAAAAGACAAAATTCAATCAATCGTGACTACTCTTCAGATAGCGGCCGACACTCAATTGTCGACATTGTGCAATCGAGATTGCTCGGATAACTATATATCTGATTTACAATTGTTCATGATCGGCTTTCTCGATTTTTACTCGATTTTTACTGTTTTAGTCCGCAGTCAATTGTTATTTCTTCATTGACATGATTATGATATTTATGATGAATATCGACACGTTTCTAGATTGAGATGAATATTTCTAGCCTATTGCGACAATAAAAGACTATGTGCAACTTCATCCGCTTCTATTCGTCGCTGTTCCCGATAAATACGTGGTTCGGCCGATTGGCCAACAGTCTTTAGGTCCGGAAATATCTCTTTCTCTCTCTTATAATTTACTAATGGCATCAGATAGAAAATGGCAGCGACAGTGTTCCAAATAACTCTGACGAATAATAGACGTACGAACAAAGCACCAACTTCTCACGTTAAAACCATTAAATGCCGATATAAATGCGGCGAAAACATCGCGTTCGAAACTGAGACTTGTTTCGCTATTGTAACAACCGCGAAAAATTATCTAACATCTTCGTTCTGTATCCTGAGAAACATCGTTGAAACTGAACCAACCGCGAAATCTTTAACATGAATACACTTTTCGTTATAACTCCATAATATAACTTCGATAAGACACGTGCGTGTGCGTGTACGTGTGCGATATCTCGGTAAAAACTTTTACTTTAGCTCTCTTTATTTCTCGTTTAATCTTCCTAGTACCGTTTTAGATTTAACAATAGTGACGACGTACGATGACGATGACGATACCACGATATATCATTAACAACTATTGGACGGAGTCGAGCGACATCGACGTCATTATTTGTTAATTTTATTTCATTCTATTCGGCGACTTCGCTCGTCTCGTTTCAACGATTATAAATTCGTAGGTGGGTGGGCGGGATTGGCGATCAACACGCGGTCATGCGTGCTGATCTGAGTCTACGTTAGGTGATCTGAATCTCGGTCGATGTCGATTGTTGAGGGCAGGAATCGAAGCAAGTGATCAGAAGAACGTGGCTCTTACAGGCCTCTACTCTCTTCTGCAAAATGCATGTTTCAGCCGTTAGAGCCTCCAAAAACGACGGGTCCCGCCAGTCCATACCGTCCTCCACGTACACTATTTTTGAAACAAACAATGAAATGTGTGATCGCACATAAGAGCACTTCGTGTCAGTAATAGGTGTTCACTTTAACTTTCTAAATTCTGGTTTTTTTTTTTTTAATACAATTTTGTGTGTATAAGCATTATTTAAATCGTAAATGTGACTAATCTAATCAAATTTAGTCGAACATACACAAAAATGTTATACGATTCATTAGTTCAATTATAACAAATTGATTAATCAGATCAATTGTGCACTCGTTTATTTTTGTATAAATATTGTGATATAGATTCTAGATTGAAAGACGGATTATTTCAGAGCAATAAGTACATAAATTGATGCGGCAAAATTTGAAATATCTGTATGAAAATTTTTATTCAAATATCGTTAGTAGAGGCCGATACTTACGATTGTAGTCCCAGCGGGTGTCGGGTACCATGAGGCGCCTCTTAGCGTCGCGTAGCTCCATCCTAAGAAGGCGCTGGCGCAGGCGTAGGTTGTGTATCCTGGACGTCGTTCCACGTGGATTCGAGCGCACCCGTGCGCGTCTGTCCAGGATGTCTACGTCCTCGCCTGTATATGCGAGAATCGCCGACGACGCCGCGGGCGGCCCCGGCTGAGCCCGGCAGTGGGCCCGCGACCGCCGAGGCCCGCACCCTGCCGCCCGCTGTTCCACCGCTGAAACACCCGCACAACGTCGAAGTTAGAACCCCCAGTGCGCCACCTGAGGAGAATCATCGTACGGCAGGATCGTTTTAGAGGGCTTGCGTTATCTTTTCTTAGGGATGTGAAAGAGCTCTCGACCAATGTTTTCGTGCTTTGCGTACATGAGCGGAGTTAGGTAGAAAACAGAGTGGAGTTACGTCAAGTTAAAGTAAGATAAATAAGATCGATGGAGCAGCAAGGTTTCCATACCAAGCGCGTAGCCGGAATACTCGATTGACCGCATGTATAAAGAAGTAGATTTTTCTAAAATTGTCTACTATATTTTATTTTCAACATAAATTTTATTGAATTTTCGTTTTAATTTTATTTTAGAAAAGTAGATTAATTTATTTTCTAATATGCATGCTGTGTCGCAAAGTCACTTTTGTAGTCGTGACGTCAATCGCACTTTTTTTTAACGGATAGCCAAAAGATATTTGTCAATTACCTTGATGTTCCTGTAACGCGCCAGTCTGTCGGGACGAGTCGCTGGCGATGCTGCTCGTCTCGCTGTCTCTAACGATACTGTCGTAACCGGAGCTCTCGGCACGATGTCTGGACAGTGTAGCCGGCGACAGCTTGGTCGCCCGCGGCGTTGTGTCCGCGCCGGAATCGGAGCCCTCCTTGTTTAGACCGAACGAGGAACCAAGACTAAGAATCTTGCGTTGCATTCGTCCGGAGGACGGCGCCGGAGACGGCATTGGTAGCTGCAAGGGCGTACCTCCTGAAATATAAATAAATTGCAGTGCAGTTTACTGCATGCCGTTAACCCTAGCGAACACCACACTGTGTTTAGCACCTCTACCTATTGCAGCCATACGTCTACTAAACGGCAGATGAGGCCGTTGCTGCTGCGCAGGATGGGGAATCGTAGAAAGAGAAAAAAAGTTTATTTACCTTATCACTTCGATTCCCTAAAGCCCCTTACACAATGCGAGGCGATAGCGATAGTGATAACAATAGAGACAAAATTGCCGACAAAGCTACAGCATTGAGATACACGGCGGCTTCCGATAGGTGTAAAATCTTGTCGCTATCGCTATCACTATCGCCTCGCATGGTGTAAGGGGCTTAACTTTCACTATATTGTAGAAACTGCGGGCATTTTTAAAACAAACATGGGGTGCCCAGTGTGGTGTCCTAAGATTAACATCATGGGAATGCAGTGTCGATTTATTTTAATTATTTCATCATTTTAATTATTTAAAAACGAAAATTTATTGAAGTGTGCGATTTTGTCACTTATATAAAAAAGGATGCTATAATTTAAATCTGCGTTGACGTCTCTAATTAACGTGAATCTTTAAAAAGATGTAAAAGCATCTAAAAAAAATATCTTGGAGTGAATTCGTACCTTGAATCTTCAAATCTTCCTCGATATCGGACTTTCCCGTGACCGTTCTCTCGGATCTCTCGGCAGCCGTAAACAGCTTCTTTGCCTCAATGTACTCCTCCTCGGGATCCGAGCCGGATGCTCCGTTTCCGGGTATCCTTTCGATCTCCTCCTTTAGATTAGGATTCGACGCACCGTCCGGATGCCTCAGACTGGAGATATTACAGTCACCCAGTTTACCACAGTACCTTCTGGGACTGGCGAGGTGGGCGACACTGCTGGGGTACCAGTAAGAGGCCGTGGCCGGCCTAGACATACTCTGACGACAATTATCGCAGATCTTCTCCTGATCGGGTTTGCCGGCTATGTATGCAGGTTCGCTGTATATGCTGCCATGATTGCTCGCGTTGTCGTTGAACAAGACATCCGAAAGGGATAAAGACTGACAGCGAGACGGCGGACGGAAGACGGTCGCTGCTGGAATTTGTCCTGCATTAATGTTATACTGGATGTAGACCGCAGATAGCTAGCTGTATTGCCTTGATTATAATTAATTACTTTTATAGAAACAATTTTTTATCCCTAATCAAGTAATCATGATTTTAATTTTTTTATTTCAAGTATTGCAATTTTGTTGTATTTCGGAAATCTCAATCGGATTTCTCAGATCTACTTGTCAATCGTCAATAGAATCAGAGTGCAAAAGCATTATCGTTTGAGCAAAACTGTTTTAGAACTATGTTAAAATTTCGTAGAAATCATTTTTAACGTATCACGACGAATATGTAAGAGATTACAAAGCTCATGTATGACGCGAATAATCCTGACGAGCGAATAGATAGGAAACGTCCATCTCCGGAAGGATTTGACATCGCGGGCAGTAAAGGATATTTGTCCGTCTTTCTTTTTGTCCCCGTATGGCTGACCGAACATTCAATCGCGAAACTTACATGGAGCGTCTCGCACGTTGACGGTGGAGGAATTTTCCCTCTGGTAAGTTACAGAGTTGGAAACGTTGGCGAGCGCGAGTTTGCTTTGGTAGAGCTCGTGAAGGCGGGCCAACTGATCGAACTTGTGCCTGGTCTCTTGCTCGAGAAAGTCTTCGTGGTCGAAGTACGGTCTGGGCAGAACACCCGCGGCGACCGGCGGTGGATAATGCGGTCTGTATCTCTCCGTGTCCGACATCACCGACATCGAGTCTGAAAATGATTTTGTCTGTCTCATATCTCTTACTCGTCTAAGTTCATATACCTTGCCGCGCAAGAAGCCGCCCGATGGATAAGAACGATGGAGAAAAATAATACTAGGCAGCTGTCTGCTTTGGTTTCGAGGAATGGGGGCACAACGACGTGTAATTGCATCGGGGTTTCTCTCTTCGAGGGAAGTGAATTATTGTTTTCTACCGCATGGCCTATTACGTGCTTTTAGTCGAAAAGTCGATTTCGCGCGATGATGTCGAGAATAGTTTTTCGTAGAAGTTTGTTCAAGTGCTCGTTACGGAAGCAATCGCAGGGAGACGAAAGTTTAAGTAGTTGTACGTGAAAGAAAAACATTTACAAAAGTTATTATATTGACTTGGTCAAAATTACACCTTATAATAAATTTAACTACTCGGTCTTCGCAAATTAAAAGTACGCAGCAAATGTTTATTCTAAAGTATAATCAATATTGAAATATGAGTAGTTGGGAAATTGACTGTTTTAAAAAAGAATATACATGAATAAATGCAAATTTTTTAATTGACTAAATTGACTGTTCAAAAAAGAGAAAATACATGAATAAATGCAAATGTTTACTTACCTGTGAAAGTTGATACCACAGTGAGATTCTCTTGGCTAAGAATCCTTAGAGGATGTTCTTCCTGATCGCTTTCGGGTAACGGATTCTCACCCATGCAGAGCGCAATGTCCTCCTCGGTCACCTGAAGACACGAGTCTTGCATAGGTACTGGCTCCAAATCTTCTACTTCAACGATCTCCAAAATTTCGTCCTCGGAGGACAACGAGTGTCTGGAGGGTAGAACAATGTCCTTGTGCGACAGATTCAGGCTTTCCATGGATACCTCTCGGCTGACACCGTTGCTAAGTGGTTCAATCAGCGGCAGCGGAGGTGGTACGACAATTTCTTCATCGTCATCTTCGTCGTCTGGCAGATCGAGTTTCCCTTTTTCGATGCTGTCATCCATCACCGGGCTAGCCGTCAGATCTAATCCTGAATCCGTATTAGACTTGACGTTAAGTAGATTCAGCTTGGCACTCAGTTTTTCGGTTATGTCCTCGATTTCGTTCGCTTTCAAACTATCGCTCTCCACGGTAGACAACGACGTATCGTCGTCGTCCGCGCCGCCGCAGGTTTTAAACTGAGTCAGCTCCTTGAACTGGCCGGATGACTGGCCGGAGGACATCTTCGACGACTCGAGTCGCGGCGTGGCGTGTTTCGTCCGTTGTATTTGAGACGATTGATTTTCCACCCACTTTCTGATCATGCTCTTCTTGTGACTGTCCATGAAACCGTAACCGGAGGAATGCTGATGCGCGTGCAGTTGCAGTGCCGGCGAGCCGGTCAGTTGCATTGGTCCATCGATCCATGTTTCTCGTTTGTGATGAGAATCCTTCAGCATATGTCTCGCCTCCGCTACCTTCGACTTCGAGATCCTCGGTCCGTCTATCCACTGCTCGTCGGACCCGCCACTCGGCGCTGCTACCGGTATCTTACTGCTAGGTGAATCGTTGACTTTGGACGCCGAAGCGCTTTTCGACGAGGAGTTTTTCCTGGCCGGACTCGCTTTCGGCGTTGCGCTATGCGCCGGCGAGGTCTGCTTCGACGCGGTCTGCGTCAACGTCTTCACTGTCTTCGAGGACTTGTGAGCCGGACTGCGCTCCTCCGGAATCTTGCTCGGTCTTTCGGCGGCGGAACCGCGAAGCACTCTGCCCATCGCGCAACGATTATCACCCGAATTTAAGCTGGGTATGTAGACGGGCGGATGCTCGCCGTCAGTAGCATCGTCGGCGCTCGGCCCAACGTAGATCACGGTGTCGGCCGACAGATCGCTCGAACTCGGATCGCACTCGCTATTTTGTCGAGCCGCTTCCTCGCCGGAACTGCCGCCGCTTCCGGTACCCTGCGTGTTGCTGCCGACAAACTTGATTTTTCGGCGCCGCATCCGATGGATCCTCGACGCCAATTGAACGGTGGTCAATGTCTCGGCGTAGTGCTGGGCGTTGGGTGACACGTGAGCTATCATGGCCGCGTGACAAGTCAGAGAGCCGAGGCACTCTTTCAGCAGTTGAGTCAGCTTGTGCTCCTTGTACGGTAAGTGCTTCTGGCCGTTGAAGATCGCGAGCAGAATGTTGCCCAGACCGGAGAGGGGAATTCCACCCGAGGATTTCCCGCGCTCCGAGTTTCCCAGATCCATTAAGTGTAACCGGCTTCTACCACCGGCAACTGCGCAGTCGAGGAAGCGTTCATTTTGAATATCATGCGTATAAAGCGAGAGGAAACGCGAGAAAATAACGCAAATATCATGTATATACTTGAACTCCGAAATAACGAAGGGGAATGCGTGTAATCAGCGTTTGAAATGCTACAGAGTAATCTCTTTTCCAAAGGGTACACGTTCCCGCGTCTTCAGACGGAAAGCGAAATAGCGATAGGATTTCGAGATGGAATTATTTACCTCCACCCTTGCCAGCGACGCTGTACTGGTACACGTGCAGCGTGTAAAGCATATGCGCGTCGCCGTCCTCCCGTTGACGACCGGCGACCGCCGCGTCGAGATAGAATGCCGCGCGTTCCGCCGTCGGCGCGCGGAGCTCGCTGTGCTGCTGCAATTGAAGAGTACCAAACAGCGGATCGTCTCTGAGGTACACGGCCGGTGATTGTTCCGAGTCTGGGAATAAAAGAACCGCCGGTGTTACGTAATGTTTATCTCGCATTTTTACGTCTCGTACGTCGCCAAGAAGATACGATGCGAATTTCACAGCGAATTCCTTTACATAATCTCGTATCTGTCGCAGACATAATTTTATTTTCGCCACATACCGGAAAAATTCTTCAAGTTAATACGATAAAACTTTTAATATTTTATTATTGACATTTTTTTCATTTCGTAATATAAATGTGTTCTAGATGTACGTGCTACGCTCGCGCGTGTATGTGCGCCTATCTTTTATCATGTTATATTAGCGATACGACGTGAGAGTATATAGCTATCTATAATATTTCAACAATAAAGAAATAATGAAACCCAAGCTCTCTTGGCTTTGCTGCTTCAAACAGATGCATTCCGTGTGTGCGTTCTGTTCCAAGTTCACGTAAGCTCCCTAACACATTCTCCGTTTATTTGATTCCATTATTTGGCGGAAAAATAATATCCGCGAAGGACAGGGCGACATGGGGATCGAGATGCAGGTGCGCACTACTCGGAGCAGTAAATCGGTCGAAGCGAGGCTCGAAATATCCACGGGATGCCTCGTCCTGAATTACGACGTCGATAAAACGTTGGAAGATACGTGGCAAGAGATACCTATACGTTTCGCTATCGTGCTTTATCATGCATTCCGTATCCGCGCTGGGGACGGTCGATAGGCGGGCCTATATGCGAATAATCAACGTAATGCGAAACATAATGGTAAATAGTGATCAGCGTAAAAGGGCAATTACGAAGTTGGTGAGATACGGGCCCGTGGATCAGGTGATCAGACAAAACAACCTTTCTATTGTTGTTGCTTTGTCGTGCGAATAAAACAGTCTGGTAGTAAAAGAGACAGGGAGAGACACAGTTAAAAGGATAGTTAGAGAACTCCGACAAAGAGTTCTAAGAAGATCCCGAAGAAAGCACTGCGAACTGTTAGTTATTTCAAGTTGAACACGATGGTGAATATCGCGATCGCTAATGCGAAATAATAAAATAAATTGAATAAGAATAAAGAAACCATAAACGAGAAATTCGATGACTCGTAGATTGTACTTCTTATGTATAACACGTGAAATTAAAACTGTAAAATTAAATTTTGATTCTACTCGTATAGGATGTTTTATATTTCTTTTTATTTCTGTTATTTGTGATCTATTAAGGTATATCATACGTAGGGAAAACATTCTGCAATAGTGATTTTATACATAGGAGATAAATGCAAAATAAATATCTGGAATCGATATGCGCATTAAAATTCGTTCATTGTACTGGAAAGATGTTTCAAACCATAAAATATGAAACAAAGGGAAGAAAGCGGCAGTCACAAATATCTCGCTCGTATCGTACACTTTCACGTCGTTTTTCGCGCAGGAATATTTGAGACCGTATGTCCCACGCGCGAGGGTGGATTGAAAATGCAGACTAAGGATTTCCTCGCGCCGTTGCACCAGAATCCGGTAGCGATCTATAAGAATGCTCGTAAAAAGTTGCGATAGCGAATTTATGCGGATTTTCGATCAGGAAACGCCCCGCACTCTATAAGTTGGGAAAAAGTTGTGGATGAAGACGGACAAAAGTGCTATTACATTTTCGCCAGGATTATTTACTTGTGGAACAATATGAACATTTCATGAGATGTAAATACGAAAATTTGAGTAATATCGAAATTCTCGGATATAAGCGCGTGCTCACAGCTAAAAAGTTCGCCTGAAAAATAGCTAGAAGGAACGTAAATATTGTTGAGAGCATGACGTTTGACAATATACTCTTTTCACGCTCCGCGAGACGTGAGAGGTCCATAAAAGCGCCAGTATACGGACGAAAATTTAATTCGAGTAATGCTTCTCGAATACCTAGCTTTATATCCGGAAACGTGCACATTCGTCCGTCTAAAATGACTTCACCTCACCTCACCTCACAGAGTCGGACTGCACTATCCGCGCGTGTATTTTTACGTGGTCTCCTATGCACTCGGGATACTACGACTGATACGCTGGATGTCATTTATACGGCGTTTATATACGGTATTTATACGGTGTTTAGATAACCCCCATCTCTACGTTCGCAAATTGCCAATTAGCCTTTTACTGCCAGGCGCAAACTCGTCTCCTATCACCAGGCACAACATCGTAAAGGACGCAAAGGAACGACGTTAAAGGATAAGAACGGTGCGCGGCGACATATGCCGTAGTTTATTTCCGCCGGGCCGTCTGCGACTTTTCACATCTGTTCCTGCCGGAAACCTTTTACCGTGCCTTTATACCGCGTCGAGGAAACGGCCGCAAGCCTCGCACCAAGTCCCGGCGAGCGAGTTCCATCCTGAGCTTCCGTTGAGTCATCGGCCGATTGATTTCGACTATTTCCGATCGTATTAGACGAGAGATACAGTTTGAGCTAGTTGCTTCGTTCGAGCAGTTGAGCGTGCGATGAGGGAACAAGGAGCACGCGCGAAAGCAGGAAGCAGGAGTATCCTCTAGACTTACCGGAGCCCCCTTGATTTCCGTAATTTGCGAAGTCCCGAGGAACCAACTTAACCGTAGTAGATGTTCGATAATGAAATTCGACGAGGCGTATCCGACGAAAGCGAGAGCGAGGGGAAAGGAGAGAGAGAGGAGCGACATCGGAATATTCGGGTAGATCGACGCTAGTGCGTGCCTGTTGTAGAAATTTAGATAATTCCACGGATCCCGTATACCAAAAGCCCTTAATAATAGAAGCGCGAAAGTGAGTGATAGCGCGCTAGACTTCGCGGGACTTCGTAAGAATCTGGATTAAGAGAGATATTAATATTTATGAGGCGCATGAAGTGTAACCCGAATAAGTCTGCGCGGTTTTACTGGCGGATATTTAAGTCGTTGTGATAAAGAATGGAAGAAAGTTGATAATTGTTAAAGTAGTAAGTAACACTACTTTATTGCATTTAATAGTTAGAAATGATGTCGATACGTTGTCTTAGTTTGACTTGGGAAAATTTTTAAAAATTGATTTACGATTTATATAACAGACACTTCTTGATATCTTTTTGCAGAAAGATACTTCAACGCAACGTTATTATCCAATAGTTTTAAATAAATAGGCGTTATATAAAAATATATCCATGATATATATATTTATATGTAGAACAGTAACGAGTTTTATTATTACACAGTTTTGATCTCATATAAATTTCCCGATTCCTTGACCAAGGGTCGACGTAAACGACTCCGAAACAAAGCTTAAACTTCGCAACTGGAACGTGATACCCCGAAATTCACGACAGGCTACACATCGAGGTAATAATAAGGACGGGCCCCGACGGGTCTAGAAGCCGACGTTATACGGATATATGCGGCGCGTATATACACCGCTCGTGTATAATAATTCACACAGACACGAGCGTAGAAGTACGGTGCAGAAGCGCGGCATAGCAATATCCATAAAAGGGACCGGAGGATGTAATATTACCGGCATCTGTGTCCTGTGGTGCAGAAGTACCGCGAAGAAGGAGGCGACGACGACGACGACGAGTCCGCGACGTCGACAGTGTTACGACACGTGAAGCTCGCGCAGCGGGGAAAACGAAGAATGAAATGTGGCAAAGAAAAGTGATCTGCGAGCAGCACTTTCATCCTGGCACAGAGACGCGTAATGGATGCGGTTTCAGCTTAGAGCAATTGTTACGCCCGTTCGTGGCGTCGCGGGAGGTTCGAGAAAGGAAATGCCTCCACCCTCTCTTTCTGAATAAATCGTTTTTCGACGCGTTTCGAATACAGTTTCCGAGCCCGGGTCCCTTCGATCGTAACGGTCCTCGTCGTCGCTGGGGCAGAAGGGCAGTAAAGGAAATCTGTTTCGCCTTTCCGGACGGCCGGCTGCGCGTCGGTACGCGACTTGTTTCCCGAGTTCCGCAATATTTCCACGAGAAGTTTCTCGCCCCGAGCACGCATGACGTATCGTTATGAATCAGAGCCCCTCGGGACAGTTTCATTCGTTTGCATCATTATTAAAGGCGGTCGATATTACGTCGGGATTCAGAAGTTATTGGACAATGATAATCCTTTTACTGTTAAAGCCAACAATAGCGAATTAGATCATTAGAATGCATACGACATAACCATATTATAAGATTATTAATATTGTAAGAAATTGAGTGATAAAGTAATTAATTTCTTTTTTAAAAGGAGTACGGATAATTCCATTGTTTTAAGTATCTTGATAAATTCTACCATTCTTTGAAATATAATCAATCGACAGGATATTACATAGAATTTGAACTGGGAATAGAATTATGCATGTACCTCTTTCTGGAACAAAGCAATTTTGTCCTTTACGGTTTAATAACGTCTTAGGGGTTTCAGACGGTTTAATATCCTGAAACACTTTCATTTCATGGACTCTCCAGAGAGACAAGTGACATCACGGTCATTGACACGAGTTTCTTAAAGTCTCCCTTCAACGATACGGAATATAAAATTTGTATTATATAACGTGACTCTCCCGAGAAATTGATGTTTATAATAATTCTAATTTAATTGAAATTTGTCATATTGCTCGTAAACAGTTCAGGGTGAATGTACATATCTATCATACGAGAAAATATAAAGTGCATAGATCAGGTGAATACAACGTCGTCTAGTAATATTCGACAGATGATAACTCGAAGAGTATGTTTCACGTTAAAGTATCATACATCACTCAAAGTATTCTTGTTTCTTCGTTCACTTTACTACGTAAGAGTGCATTATAGAGACACGCCACGACCGGCTTTTTTCCGAAAGTGTCAAGATTGATATATCGACTGCAGGGGGACCTTCTCGTCCCTGCACGAGAATAAGGCAATGCCCGATTCACAAGACACCAAGCGTGTTCATATGCAATGTCGCGGGTCTTTTGGCGACGAAGAAGAAGAGGCGGAGGGAAAGCAGAAAAAAATTAACGAACCTTCGGATCGCGTATTAAAGTAGAAGGAGTCGGTGTTCATTGGGAGTGGCGAGGGACGAGGTCTACATGCTTGGCGTATCTATATACATTCGCTAAAATAAGTACTACTAAACCTTTCCCGGAAACACAGTATAGACGAACGACGCTGATATGAGAGCGACATGAAAGGATTAATGAAAGTTCAACGGTGCCGTCATCTCGCTGCTAACGCAGCAAATTATTGATCGTCACCGAAATCAGACGACGCGTAAGGGATCTCGAAGAAACACTTCTCCAGAGAGACACAATTGGTCTTTTCGTAGGAACATTCGTCTTTCATTTTCGTAAAACAGTTTCAACTGTAATACGTATGGGGATGCTCGTTTAGTCGTTAACTTTATTTTTCTGCTGGCGGGAAGTCTCGAGAAAACTTTTAATGTAAACTGCACTTTTGATTTAATGCCCCGGATTTATCGCTTCTTCCTTTGAAAAATCAACAACATAGTTCCCAACTTGCTTTATTTGTTCGTTATATTCACAGTTGGATATTTTATTAAAGATTTTTTTATCTTCTACTTTATCGTTTCAATTTTGCTCACATCAGGGCGTCTGCATTACATGTACTTATATTAAACTGTAGGTTTTAATTTCTTTAGACTATTATAAGATTTTAATTTCCACAAATTGTATATTTATCATTATTTTGGCACGTTTAACAATTGCCAAATTTAGCGTATCTTTCTCCGTCATGAGATAATTCACCGCAAGCGTTTTCGTAACTTTTACGAGGGGATAGGCTGCCGGATCTATTTCGTAGCGAGCAATTAAAGAAAACCGTCGTCTTACGTACCGGGTGGCTTCCGAGTGAATGGTGCTGAGCAATGGACCGTGGCCGACTTCTCCCGTAGGGAAGGAAAACTTACGGCCATTTCGGGAACGACACGCCTTCCTTGCTCTGCCACTCGGCACTTTAACGGCGCACGCCTTTTGTAGCTCATTGTCAGGTATATGGCAAGTTGCCAGTTATCATAGTGATGATTTTAAGTCTGTCATATAAAATTGTAATTCTGAAATGTAATTAAGCCAAATTCTAATGGTTAAAAAATTTAGTTTGAATAAAATATAAAATAACACGGGAAGTTACAACAAACTGATTTAATTATAATATATTCCATCTAAGATATGTATCTTTTGGTCACTAAAAATTTATAAATTATTATGTACAATGAAACTATATAAGGATAAATATTTCTGGTAGTGAAATAATTTTAAAAATTAATGCAAATTTTACGGAATAATTTAGTGTAAAATTAATCGGAAATATATATAAATAGAGTGGATATACTATAGCTATCATTTATCTCGATTTATGACATATCGCTCTGCTATAGTGCATCGTGATTGTTATTCATAGCTTTAGTTTGATCGAAATCCAGGAAACAAGGGACGTAGTGACAACGCTGATAGTTCATCGAGCTGCTATACTTTCTGTGCTATCGAGTCGATGTGGTATCGCGGTTATTGGTATTGTGAGTATTCCGCTCGGCGACGGTTAGCAGCCAAATTGAGTATTAACAAACAATTCGTGTAATCGTCCCCACAGGACGATAGTCGGCTTAGTGGTGAATAGTCTGAACTTCGGTTGATTTTTGAAACTAACTCTCCCTAGCATTGCGAAAAACATGACGCTCTCTGCGGTATAAATTTTAGTTTAAGATTGTTGAAATAAAAAGTTAAAGGTTGTGATTTTCATTTCTCTTTCATTATAAATATATAATTAAAAGTGATACTCTTTAAAATATATAAGAAAAAAATATTAGAGAAAATTACTATCATAAGATTAATAGTCGAAGGATTTTTAATTATGCTTACGAAATTTTCTTAAATTATTTTATCATTGTAAGTATTCATATTATAATACTCGTTCCTAGAGAAACTGTTTCTCTAACCAAGCACCGTCTATTTTAAAGAACCTACGTCGTACTCTTTCCTGGAAATAGATCGATCGCATCTTGTCGAATAGTGATTTTTCACCCAAGAAGTACACACTAAAGGGAGTATGTATGTATGTACGCATTGTGTCCTGTGCAATCAAGAAAACGCGGAATGCAAAACGCGCGAGAAGCTTCCCTATTTCGCATCGCATCTTACATTCGACTTTTCTCCCATTCAGTTCATCCCTGCATTTTTTTTGCGGTTTTTTTCCCCGTTCGCTTTGCTTTTACACGTTAAGAGCTGCGCGTGGCGGACGTTTTGTTTCTTCTCTATTATTCTCCACTCTCTTCCTTATCTCTGCGAGACCGATGTGGAAGAAATATATAAAACAATAACGGATGGTGAGAATTATCACAAGCTTTCTCTCGTCGTGAGCGGAGGGAAACGGGCGTGAAATATTCTCGATTCTCTTGTTCTGCTTGCCGCGCGCCGTTCGTTGATATGCATACGGCCGATTAAAATGAATACGATTCGAGAGAATCCTCTGTTCACCACGGGGATCGTATAGAGTGATTCAAAGTTTATCTTTCCAGTGAAAAAAATTATTAGATTATAATAGTATGCTCAATGAGAGAAAGAGGATCGGAATTGAAAAGATGGAGTACTTTTAATAATTTATAAGTCAAATTTGGCAACTTTAATATATTAAAAAACATATTATTGACAACAATATGACATATTGCTTGGATTTTTTACCAAGTTGATTTATAATTACAAATTATAAGAAGTACACTATTTTGGCTAATTGTAAGAGTATAGCCTTCATGAATATTTTGACGAACAGTTTTCTTGTTTTCTAGAATCGAGTAAGTTATAGTTGAGGATGTAAATAAGACTGTCTTATCTTACTATCGATGAGAGACATACTCAGAATAAATGAATAAGATGAATAAATGATATAAAATGAATAAATAATATAAGATGAATAAATGATATAAAATGAATAAATGATATAAAATTTCAAAATCTTACATTCCTATGTACAGTTTTCGTAATTTACTTAGTTCGTAAATATTATGGCATTTTATTTTTTTGAATGTATTTTTAACGAATTTAAAAATCGATTTAATTAAGCGTATTGATATACTATTGCGAAGAACACAAGTGAACGTTGTTTATGATTTGATGAGTGTCGCCCAATAATATAAATGTTTGGAATAGACTTAAAAAATACAGAGGGCTGATAAAATAACAGGACTCGATCTCGGGACGATCTCGAAAAGCCACGAATCCAAAGGATAACTTATGACTATGTGTATAGCAAATTCTCACAAAACTGTGACAAAATGTTAGTAGCACATATAGCTATTAAACATGCGCATCAGGGGATTTCGGGTATTTTTAAGGATGTAAAAATGAGGATATATATATATAAATATGTATATAATTAATTTATAGATGCATTATATAAATAAAAGTATTCCGAAAAGTTCTTTTGTCAAGATAATTATGCGCAAACGCTCCTACATGTATCTTTATCATTAATGCTAAATCATCGCTCGCAGCGTTTAATCATATATTTTTAATGTGGTGACAGTTAAAAAGTAATAATTAAAAAGTACCTCTGAATCGTCCTGTCTATTATTTTCCTGCACGGAAACAGTTTACTCCGGTTAATGATTTATATGTATATGACGAGACATTCGGACATTATTTTGTTGTCACATTGAGAGAAAATCGTTTTTATATAGACGTCGCGGACCGATATCGAATTATAATATATTTACGCGAGTGTATATTATCGGTTTTCTCTCATGCTTATGTGGTATTATGCATACGGCCGATCAATACATTCATTGGCGTGTTTATTATTTATTCCACAACGTTATTGTAAATATTTGGCTCAATTGCAAGTAACTGCCGGATGTCACAAAATAATTACGTTATTAAATAATCAGTGGCGTGATGGAAGTTATCTATAAATGCTTTTTTGAAAAGCTATTCTCTACGGCAATAATTATTTATCGTTTGTATAATAATTTTTTTTTAAATAGCTGTCTGAAATTTAATATAAATCTCCATATTGAATATAATAGACTAATAAATATGCTTTTAGTAACCATTTGGTCAACTCGACATTTACACATTATTAATTCATGTACTAATGGAAAAAAGAGCACTCTGACATTTATAACATTAATATTTAGCACGCTTTTTAAATCATATTGAAGGGCTTCATAGATAGCGTACTATAACAGCGGACATAAATCAATAAAGAGCCAAGTTATTCATTTACGAACGTATTCATTTATAACACCTGGCGAGAAGAAGTAGCTTTATTCTAGTTTTAAGCTCGGTTAAGTGTTAAATATTCCACCGCAAGTTGCCTCAATTATTGCATTAGGGCGTAAGCTTAATTAAATATTCCATTGCATACAGTTAGAAGTAACAAAGGTAAACCTTTGCTCGGAGACACTCCCCTTTTCGTCGGCGGCACCCGCGTAAGATCCAGACGTCGAAAACTTTAAATAATTACCGGGCGGGGATTATCAAGTTCCCTGGGGGAAACGCGAACTTGGAGGGTACTGCTACTCGACTTAAATCTCGAGCGAAGAACGCGCTTGTAGCATCCGGCACTGGCGTAACTAATGTCCTTCCAGACTGAAAAGAGGTAGAAAAAGATACAAGAGAGAAAGAAAAAAGACAGAGAAAGGTAGAAAAAAGATACATAGAACAGTACCAAAAAGGTAGAATTAAAGAGTAAGAATTGCACCAGTTTTATATTTCATTTTTCTAGCACTTATATGTTATCACACATTATTATTTGAAATATAAAAGTGTCCAAAATTATAAAATTCTATATTTTGGATGCCGAGTAAAGGGACATTCTTCTAAATGTTACGCCACTGACACGTTGAAATAAGATACAGAAAAAGGAAAAGAACGCGCGAAAGAAGAGGAAAGACGAGATGAAGAAGGAAAGAGGAAAAGGTAGATAAAGGATAAATTTACGAAGTCGAGATAGTTCTATAGATATGAGTTAATTATTTAATAAGCTGGAAAATTAATTCCATCGCATTTTAATTAGTCTGGAGACCAGAGGAAAGCGGAAAGCTGCATGGCGCGATCGTTAAGTCAGCATTCAAACTACTCGTCGAACGCGAGTTTTACATGGAATGCGCGCATCGTACATACTCGAAACATTCGGTATTTACTCTAATAAATGGCTAAATTTCCATGTAAAATCCCCAAGAGTGTCTGGCAACATGGCAGAAAATTAGATTTTACTGTTCTCGAATCTACGCTATAAAATTCTGAATTTGCAATCTCAAAACTCTAAAAATTTGAATCACAGACACATAAAGATACGTTAATATTTTTAAAATGCTTATAAAGGTTTATTCAGTTAATATAACCAATGATATAACCAATTAATTAGAAATTTTCTAACTTTTTTTACGATATGATATAATTATTGTATGTTAGTGGAATATTAAAATCCACAATGCGAAAAATCTGATAACAAACATTTATTTAAAAACTGTATGTTTAGTCTGTATATGTAAATAGATCATAATTTGCGTGATGTTACACATCAGAGAGATATTACACAATTTATAGATCCCATTTTTGAAGCACAAAGGAAGATGCTCCAGAACGGATAATCTAGTTAATTTTCAGAGCAATATCCTTGAGTACCTTTGACTATCGTTCCCATAAATGCTCCGTAGCGGTTTGTCTTCCAAGGAAATAGCTTTTTATTAGTTTAGCTGTAGAAATTCGAGTCTATCGAGATGCAAGACACAAAAAGGAAGGAAAAACAGAAGTAAAAGGGAGTGAATAGTCAGGGTGGTGGTCAACATGAAGTAGAGAGAGAGAGAGAGAGGAAATAATCCTGTCCTTCAATTTTACGGACCAAGTCGTCCACTCGTCCGTCCGTGAAGACGAAACCAAATTGCGGCCAATAGCAAGTCTCATCCTACTTCCTGAATATTACTGCCGAATCCTCCGCGCATCACTCTCGGTCGAGACAGGACAATTTCGACGTTCCGTGCTTTCGAGCGTCGGCCGCACGACTGGTTCCCGTCGATTCAGAGACGTTGGAGATCGACTCGGGCGAGTGCGCGCATCAGGCAAATGGAACGTGCGAGCTATTGCAATTTCCGTGCGGAATTCTATACGCGACTTGGCTTCGGCCTAGCCGGGTTATGTCTTTAAACTCGATCATAGCCATGAAACGTTCCTATTTTCATAGGAATGTCCTTGGCTGTTCTTTTGACAATCTTAAGAACTCGAAATGAATATTCTACAGCATCGTCTTACTAGATTGCATCACAAGATATCTTAGTATCGTGCAGCGTAAAACACTCGTGATATCGTATATCGTTTTCGGAATCACGACACTTCTCGTAGAATTTCATGCTCGTAATATTTTAATGGATTAATTTGTATGAAGTCTGCTATTTTTCCGTACGTCAAACTGACATCCGACTTAAACACTTCAATAGGATAGAATACTTCGATCGAGATGAACGTATTAATAACTGCATTCATCGTTGCGTGCATTAATTCTGATTACGTGAGACTCTTCGTGCGTTTGGATGTGATTACTTGATTAGAATCATGATCAGATCTGTAAATCAATTGAGTTACCGTGGGAGGATTATATATACGGGATTTAATACGGCGTCGTCGCGACGATACAATTTATATTTACCGCCGCGCGCGCGCTACTATACGGCGTTGATTAATTTAAACGATTGTACCTGGCCGCACTGTTCGAAACATCGAATTAATTGTGGGAAATGCTAAACTCTCTATCATAGGAAAGTGAAACGCTCGAGTGAAAACGCTCGAGAAAGTTTTAGCCGCGCTCTAGAGATTAGATTCGGTTCTGTTTCGAAAGAGACCCCCGGCACTTAGCCCGTCTTATCCCTTAAAAAGGGGACGGTTCTAGACAAGTGGCTCTTAGGACACACAAGTTTCTTTAATGAGAAGCTGCGCAAGTCTGCGGTTTAACCTAACGAAGACATTGAATAAGATACCATATTAACGAAATTGCATGAAATGCATATCGAATAATTGGAACGATAATATATAATCTGTTCGAAAAGTTGCAATTTTTTATTGTTTATTTTTTTCGTAATTTCACGTATATCTTTCCTGTTAAAGCGCCTAACTCTATAGAAATATATTTTTTATTTTTATTCTAAGTAATTTCATACAGAAATAACAGAACAAGAGGTAATAGAATTTTTTTCCAAATTTTGTCTAAACTCACGTTAGATGAGTATTTGTATGAGTGTTTCTAATTTGTCGTAGATGTCTCTTGTACAATAGATTGGCGCTAAGTGGATAACATTAATTGGTCAGGAGAAATGTCAACGAAAAGTTCGAGCTTTTTCACGCGAGGATACTTCGACTAATTGGAAGATTACTTACCGTTCGCGTGCGCCGCAAGCAGATCCCTCAGTTGTTGCTGGCCCGTGGTCAATTCCACGCAGCTGACCCTGACGCTGAACCGGGCGCCGGTTCTCTGCCGTTGCTCCGAAATTCCGCGAAAGAGCCACGCTATAGCGCAAGGAATCGCGCCCAGTGTATGACCAGCCTCCGGAGTCCCCAGCATGGTGTGAGACTTACCTAAATTAGAGCGAAGAAATTTGTTAAACGTGGCGGATGCTCGCCGATTATAGGCGATGTAAACACGGGGATCATGTTGGAGGCAGCGATATTCGGTGTTTAAACATGCAATGTAAATGCAAATGGCGTAGACGAAAATTATTCACCGCAATTTGAATTAATTATAACTAGTTTACTGTCCGCTTATACTGTCCGCTTATTCATATTCTATGAAACTCATACGATTTAAATATACATTCCGGATATTTTTTCTGTACTTATAACAGAAATAGTTACTCTAATTCATATAATTAAAAATTATCGAGATAAAGTATTTATAATATAACGCAATAGAAGTCCGATATTTACCCTCGTGTCGATAGAAGCGATGACGGATCAAAGCTAATATTACGAATGATTCTTGCCAGACTGACAGATTTATTGACGTAGGGATCGAATTAACGCCCGTAACCGTGCCGCTGGTGCGACTGGTATGTGGACAAGCTTCATTGTTGATTGGCATAATCGCGATTTTCCCCCTCGTGTGTCGCGACGAATCAATTCACATGGATGATTTCGAAAATCCTGTTTATGTATATCTACGGCCGGCGCGGCGCGTGAGCCGACTTGGTGCAATAATTGCAATGCCAGATTTGTGGTCGGGCTCGAACGAGCCGCTTAATTTGTTTACTATTTAGTGGACGACAACGTAACGGCTAGGATGACAACCGGCGATTATATCGAAGTAGAAATAAGTAGACGATAAACGACGAAATGATAGATCGTTATTTCGCTTTTTGCGCGAAATATTAAAATTAATTCATTCAAATGACAATAACGAAGTACAACTTGCGCAACAAAAAATGATTCGGCTGTGTTTTTAACGGCGATTTCAGCGCGAACTTGCGATAACGGCACGTACCGCGCGAAACTTTATAGCACGAAAGTTTCGGCGAAATTGAAAGTCGAGCTCAAACGCTCCACTGTTGACAGAGAAATAAAAGAGCTCTTATTAAAATCATAAAACGGTCTGATGAGAACGGAGAGACGACTTATGGCAGGAGGGTTACGATACGGAGGACGAGAGATTGAAGCGAAAGGCGTAAGATCCTGACGGCGGAGAGAAGCCCCCGTCGGCAACGGCGGAGTAATGGAAAAGCAGCAGCCGTCGTTGAATCTTAAACGTTATTTAATTGTCTTAATGTAAAATGGTGAATTATGTTGTTATTTAATTAGAAACGCGGCGAAAGAAAGGGTCGCGCCTATATCTCGCCGCGGTAACGGACAGCTTTTGCGTCTCGGGAACTTTTCAACGATTCCACTTCGGAGAATTCGCGCTCCGCCGGCAAGATTCGAGCGGTCAAACCGCAAAAATTCCGCAAGAATTCACGCTATGCCGCCGCGAGATTCACGAGGTCGCTGGTAGAAAAACGAAGCGGTAGCCGCGCTGCATTCTCAGACGATCGGTATAACACTCCCGCATAAGGATACTTTGAAACGGATGCGAGTGATAATTAAAATTCCGCTCAAATACCTCGTTATACGCGAAAAACGTCAGGCGCCAATACAGATCGCGTGGTAGGAGTTGCGTGTATTCTTCGTATCGTTCCTCACCATTCATTTTCTGGAGAAATTGTAACTTTATGATCCAAGATGGATTGTAAAGATAATATTATTTGAAAATATAAAACGATTTATTCGTACGTGAGTAAATGTGTTTTTAAAATGCAAATTTTCGTAAATTAAATTCTGAAACTGCAAGTAATTACTTCTAATTTAATTCTCTACATGCCTTTGACTTTTAATAGCCTATTAAATTATGTAATTAATTAATTGTAAAACATGCTAAATAATTTTAATGTATCGCTTTAATACGAATGAAAATAATATACTTACGGATTGCACGAATTTGCAATCCATAAATTATGCACGCGAGATTATCAAAAATCAGATAAATCCTTTCTTGGCCGCATAAAACCAAAACCAGAGGAGCGTGTCACGCGCAAAGTATCCTTTCTTTGACTGAATCGCTTACCAAGGTTATCATTGTCAAAGCCCCGTGTTTTTGAGAGGGATGAGAGAGAAGTCTCGGTGCATCGAACACGCGTGCTTCTTCCCCTCGTCGTCGTTGCATAATCCACTTTCACGGTCCTTCCGCGATCTCAAAGGCTTCGGCGGGGTGTCCGCAGTTGTGGGATCCGCACGCGCGGGGGTAATTAGGAACGCGCTACAAAGTACAAACGGGCCCATTGTCGTCGCTATATCTGTATATATGTATGTAGCTTTATGTATCTCTGTTCGCCCTCTGTCCCTTCGTAGGAGACAAGAGTCCCGTTGCTTTGAAAGCGTAAATCTCTCTCATCCCTCGCCTTTCTCTCTCGACACCCTCTCGTCTGTCTTTCTCCATCTCTCACAGCTTCTCCGCAGACTCTTTGCATGCAATTTTCCAGACCGCGAAATAACAGACATGCGTGCGCGCGAGCGCAACGCATTTGGTTTCATCGGCGATTGCTTCGCGTGAAATAAAAGACGTGTGCTAGTCGCCATTTTAAAAATTGCTGAGCTGACTGGATTGCTCCTGTCGTGCGTATTCTTTCTCCTCCTCGTCTCGTAGATCCATGCAGATCTGGTCTTCGTCCTGATTTCTATTCCGCCTTCCTTATCCTCTTACTATTTTACAATCTCCCTATTTTTTCGTCTTTCTTTTTTACGTCGGAAGACGATGGTGTAAAGAGTTATGAGAGAGTCAAGATATAAAAAGAAGTGAGAAAGGGAATAAGAGAAAGAGTTGGAATAGCGTGGAAAACGGTGGAGAGTGCGGGGGAATGCGAGAGGAAGAAAAACGTTCGCATAGCGATGATCAAAAGCAGTTTGCTTGCGGACTTGCTTGAAGTACCTTCGAAAAAGAGAGGGAAGACGCTTCGCGAATTCGTTTGGCTTCCTTTTACACGGCTCTTTGTCTACGGCCGTTAGGTTCTTATCTTCCCGACGCGCCTCCTTTTATTTTATTTTAAACTCTATTGATTCCCCTTTCCCCGCGTTGCGAGAAATCCCGCACGACTGCGCGAACTTTGGCATTGAGAGTCGACAATTTCTCAATGCGCCGCGGAATTATGAAACCGTATCGGTCCAAGAACGATGGAAGCCAGCTAATGACTGCGCTTTGGAAACCGTAAATTTATATGACGATAAACAGAAATAGCATGTCTCTGTGCACTGCCATTTTACTCGCATGAATTTAAAATATTGAATTAATAATTATCGAAAATAACTATTTAGCAATTTATGTAGAATAAATATACTTAATTGTTGTAAATATTTTATATAGTTTCATCTAGCCAGTTCAATTAATATTTTCTTATCTGTATCCAAATATACTTCCACGTATCTATTTGCATGCAAATAAAAAAAAATCCTTCAGAAAGATATATAAATTCATAATGCCAAAAGGAATTCAGTGAGAAATATTTCACGAAGTTCAATTGATAAGTATTCATATTCACAAATTTTGTAAAAACTCGTGAAATACGCATTTAAATATGTATGTTTTGAAATGGAAATACATATTTCAATTATTGTAAGAAACTTTTTCAAAACATGCATATTATACAAGATATTCTCCATAAATCTGTTAACCTGGAAATTGTTTTCGCGCAGAAAGAACGCGCGATGATGGGCTGCGGACAGTCTCTTGGGTTGTGCTATGTTAAAATTCGAAAGGTACGAGGGAGAAAGTGTGTCCCAGTAGCATACATTATCGCTATTCCTTCCGGTCTCGCTTCTTCACTCCTCATTCCTCTATTCTTCTTTGTCCTTGGTTCTTTCTCTTTACTCACTCTCTTTCAGCACCGACATTACCACCCGAGAATTCTCTTTTCCGCACACTTTCCACGCATAATCATGCATTTGCATGCAAACTCGATATCACTACTTAAAATGTAAAACAACTCTGCGCCTCTGCCGGGTGCCTACCTTGCGGCAGCACGACGAAGAGATATCGAGTGAAGGAAGGAACAAATGCCTAAATAAAGAATTTTCGCGACATTTCCCTCAAGACAAAATGTCGTATATCAATGCGCTTGTGTATTTTATTCTTCGATCAAGGGAAATGGAAAATAGTATTGAACATCTACCCCTATCTAATGATAACCTAGAAAATCCTAAAGTCACCGTCTCATATATCCATAAAAACGGTTTAAAATCTTGATTCACATAACCAACCCTAGTTTGTTAATTACTTCTTTCTTTATCTAATGTAAGATAATGTATATTTGATTTGAGATTTTACGTAAAAACATAATGTAGATATATTTTAATATTATGTATAATCTTACAAATTGTTTTATTTCATAGTTATGGAAATTTTTTGTTTCAGATGGAATCCAAAATGTTGTTTAATTGCAACGTGTAATTGCTCTCGAAGAAACATCATGGCGAGTATCAAGTAAGTGGTACAGATGTGTAATATGGTGCGGTAAATTACACTTGACAGAGATAAAGATATCCCACGAGATAAAAACTCCGCGGAATATTCACATTTCGTATCATTATATTTATGATTCGCCTCGACGGATTTTGCGCAGTCGTGAATCGACGTGAATAAAATTTCTTGTGTAAAATGAGGCAGTTTGTTAAATAAAAAATGAGGAAGCTTGCAGGATATTGTTTCACATAAGTTAATACATCTTACTTTTATTTATGACAGATAAAAAAAAGAATAAAACAATTAAAACGTTAAATAAAATGATGAAAATTAGTACTATTAATTAGATGGATAAAATTAGGAAGAAGTATATATTACATCTTATCGCAAAAAATATCTAAACTTACCCAAACCAGCGTGTCCGAAACAGAATAGACAGCCATCTGTTCCATTAATGACCGCGTGAATTACATCTGTAAGAGCACTCGAACAGATCTCGGTCTGGAAAGAAATATAACAAATTATTTATATATATATTTTATGATCATTATTATTAAGTACTGATTATAATATTGGTTTGATCTTTGATCCACTTAGTGACTGACATTCTAAATTGATTCTAATCATTATTAATTACTAATTACTTCGCGTCGAGGCAACTGAACGAACGCGATTTTAATTACGTCTATCTCGTAATAATACTGCGACGAGAGAAAGAGGTGGAACGCGTCAAGCTTTTGCAGGACAGAACGAAGAGCCCGGCCGG
Source organism: Temnothorax longispinosus (assembly GCF_030848805.1). Classification (NCBI taxonomy): domain Eukaryota; kingdom Metazoa; phylum Arthropoda; class Insecta; order Hymenoptera; family Formicidae; genus Temnothorax; species Temnothorax longispinosus. The sequence goes on along the minus strand of NC_092358.1, from coordinate 3,520,417 downwards.
GTTCTCGTAAAGTGCTTAAGAAAGCACGTTGGCGAGTCGGGTTTAATAAACGCGTGTAACATCTCCAGAGTGAAAAGCGAGGAGAAAGACGCAGGGACGCAGGGAGAGAGGAAGGGGTCACGAGATTATGGAAGGTGGTCCTTTGTTTGCTCTTAATGTATTCATAGACTGGAAAAGACTTTTACCGCGCCGGGAAACAACGTTTGTGGGTCCGGCCCAAGTGCGGGGCCACGTTTTAAAAAGGGTATGGTTAAATGGTCGCAGCAGTCGGCCGTCGATTGATGTCGAGATATCGAGTATCGATGAGAATTGAGGGAAAGGGAGATGATGGCGGGAAAATCGGAGGGTTGCTCGTTTAGGAGGCGGGTTTCACGAATTTCCTGCGGAAGCTGCCGACGATCCCGAATTGAGCCTGCGGCTGATGTGTCGCGAGCGATCGATATAAAAAACGCCGCTAGATCGGCTGTCCTTCTTCGCTTCGACGTCGCATAACAAACGGAGACTCGGACGACGAGAGATGGAAAAACGGTCGTGTGTTATGAGAGAAAGGTACCGCAGTTTACGAAGAAAATCGGGAGGAAGATGAGGACGTGTCAATGCCTCGGCGAAACAAGATTGAAATCTTCGTGGACGAGAATCGGATGAGCCCGAGATGGAAAAAAGGGCGGATGAGAAGCTCGTGGAGAGAGAAAGCGCGCGGAGGAAGGAGAAATGTATCGAGGGTTAGACGGAGAGAAAGAGAGACTGAACGGAAAGAGGCGTAGCTCCGGAAAGGCGAAGTGCAGAATCGAGGTAAGGAGCGAGACACCTATTGCGGAAAGACAGAGAAAGAGGTCGATCGTTTTCCCTCTTTCCTTTTTTTCTCTCCTGCGCAGTGGCAAAAGGATAGGGAAATAAGGAGTCTAGTCCCTTTCCCAATATGGTAATACCAATCTGTCGTTGCTCGTTTCAAAGGGGCGGCACAGCGTGTAGCCGCAAACGAGCCTGTCGATACTGCCGCAGATTTACACCGACTTCTCGATACAGATTTAGACAAAGAAATGTTTTTTACGCGGCGTCTTGATAAATAAATTAATTTTTATCTAAATCTATTTTAAAATCAGAATCGCTCGTTAATTTATATATGGACGATCGCATCCGTAATTAAGTTGAACTGATCTCATTATCGATAAGACTATCATATTTACATAATAGGATTTATCTTTATACATATAATTAATTATTTTGAATACATATTCGATTCTCTTTATTTCATAGAAATGGAATCATCAGTTGTTCTGAAGCGTTAATTTAGTATCGAGCATATTCAATTGATGAGTAGAAGATATTGAAACGCGGACGTTTTAGCTCGACGTGGTGGATTCGTACGAAACCAATATCGAAACCGACGAGATATCCGACACTTACCACGGCAACAACAACGACAATCATAATTATAACAGGATCATCCCGAGGGATGTAACGCAAAGCAAACATATTTCGCAGATACCTGCACCCTCCGTCGCCGGAGAGATCTCGCCCTTGAACTCCCCGAACCGTCGGCATGACGGTTAATGAAATACGTGACCGGAGCCACCGTCATAATCTCAAACACTTGATTCCGCGCCCGTGCGACGGGAGAAATTGCGGAAAGGGGTCCTGCCGCGCGCGCTCCTGATGCGCGCGCGACCGAGCGCCCATCGATGTCGAGCCTTTGAAAATTTTCACCGGCGCGAGGGCCACCCTCTGTGATGTCCGCCCTCGGGGTAGACGCCAGCGCGTAATGCTGTTTAACTCTGTCTTTCTCTCTCACGCTCGGATTTCCGTTAAAAATGAGTAACAATAGCAATTCACTTCCGCTTTGATGTCCTTTTAATAATCAAAATCCCCAGAATTGATACGCGGAGAATAACCGGAAATAGAATCGAGTGAAAATTAGTTAATTGGTTGGCCGGTCCTTTGTGTCAATTGTCGCGAAAAATTTTTTTCCGATAAAATTCCTGCGCGAGATTCTTGGAAAATAAAGCAATAACTAAGGTAACGTAAAAATTACGTAAACGAATTTATCCTGTCAGAAATGACGTTTATACTTAATAGATTAATCCAGAGTTAAGCTTTCAAAGAATAATTTTCCCATTTTTGTTCACGAAACTCTTTACAATTCCGGCAATTGAAAAGAAATGACTCGATGCGAACGTGTGACATCTCAATCGCGCTTATCTCGCGGTGTTTATTTCGAGCATGGTGTAGGCGCGAATTAAAAGACACGCGTTGCGGTGTGACTTACAAGCGGCCTCGTGTCATCACGCTCGTAGTCGTTTGAATTCGGCTTGCATGACGCGTTTCGGTAACGCAATATTGGCGCACCGGACCGGAATACCAATCGCGCGGAGGGTCGGATGTTCTGCTCTCACAAGCCCACCTTCGGCTTGCGAGGAAGAATTCACGACGGAGACCTTTTTCCCCACTTTTCCCCGCTTTCGATTTCGCCATCTACGCTCTCCTCCTCGTTCTCCCTTATTGCCACCCCTTCTTCCGATACCTCTTCACCCTTCTCCGAGCGCGAAATGTAAAACTCATGTCGAAAGTTCGGAAAGAAGCTGCGTGAAACGTTCTACCCTAGCGACGCTGAAGTGAGATGAACGAGGAGGGGTTCCCTTAATGGCTGGAAATAATCGAATGATCTTTTTCCCCCCTTCGTCCGCGTCGTCGACGAATCTCTTAATTCGCAAGTTTTCCAGATGCCTCAACAGCAATGTCTCGTGATGGCGAATCGAAGTGACATTACCGTGGACATTCCTCAACTTACAAGCGACAGCACTTCCACAGTTCGCGAAATTCGTATTCTTTCTTTCGATATTCTTGCAAAACCTTTATTGACGATAAGGGTGCGCAGGAAGTTATTCTTTTTAGATTGTTTCTTATCATTTCTATAATAAATATAATTAATTCATAGGGAAGCATCTTAATATTAATAAAATAATTTGATTTTTCTCGAACAAAGAAGGCATTAATGTTTCATGTCGTTATAACAAATAATTAACGTTCTGTTAGCCAATGTTAATTTGAGAAACTCAATTTTAGTAAAGAAAATTAAAAATTACAAAAGGAAATGCCAAGCAATTAAAATTGATCCAAATAGAAATTTGTTCGCCTCTTTGACTAGAAATATTGTTGTCGTTCATCCAAAACATCAATGTAGAAGAACCGCTATTTAGCGTTGTGCTTCTGTAAAAGCATAAGCCAAAGCCTATCGCAGGCAAATTTACATAAGAGCATAGCGTATAAACGTCTCCGGCCAATGAGGCTTCTGGTATAAGCTTCACAGTACAATACAGCGGCTTACGTCGGGCGCTTCATTGGTCGACGCGTTTATATGCTATGACGATGTTCTTATGCAAATTAGCATGCGATGCTGCTGATGTATCAATATTAATATAACTATAGAAACAGTGGCAAAAGGCGACGGAACCTTATTAAAATATGCCGAGAAAGCACAATACCAGTTTAAAATTAATATTTATTAACAATATAAAACGTAATATTAAATTTTAACTGTATATTGCGTGCGAAAATAAGATCTTTAGATCTAGAATGAAAATTGAAATGTGTTTTTATTTAATTGCTGTTTTGATATTCAATACGAAACACTTGTCCAGCGTTTTCGATAAAAGCCGAATAAATGCGCTATTAAGTGGCGCGCTTTTTCGAGTAGTAGATAATTATATCATCGCTTGTTTGTTCGCCCGTCCGATTCGCAATAACAAATGCGAGTCACGTAATCTTTTTCTTCGGCACGATCATGAACGTTAAAATGGAAAAAACGTGTTGAGCAGAAATTTTGCTACCAATTGAAAAAAGACGCGATCAGCATTTTTATCGCAACAACGCTAGACCATCCATTGTCAGCATCATTGAATTTTTAACAATCGCGCTAATTACGTATATTTATTTTTAAGTTTTTCCTCGCAATGCATTTAACTTGTGCGGCTACAATTTTTCCCCTAATGCTCAATTAAAGATAATAACTCTTTAATATCAATTGTTTAATATCTGCTTACTATAAATGTTTGATTATTTTATAAATTCATTTAATAAATTTAATAAATTTTATAACTCCAATTCTCTAAGTCCAAAAATTTCTTGTTAGAATTATGGGAGTAAATTTTAGGACACTCCATTGTAACGAGCATTTTTTGTTAGGTCCCTCAAATCGGGGTATCACTTGTATTATTCAAATTTAATTACAGTAGTTGCTAGTTAAAATAAACATTAATTTATATTAACATTTATTTATATTCGAATATTATCGGAAATCTGCAAATAAATCACTTTTTCTCCGCCAATTGTGACGATTTGCAATGAACTGTCTTACGATAATTTTATGCGCCTTTATCTTACCGGTTACCGCAATTCTCGTAAGTGTCACAGTAAAGGGTTATGAGATAGCAGTATTTTTGTATGAGTAAGACGTAGTCGCATTTGCATGTAGATGCGCGAGTCACGGAATGTCTATCGCAACGACGTTGTTCGATGAAAACCGTATCAAAAACAAACAGTCCTGAGGGGATGCTTTTCGCCCTCGTATACGCGCGACGAGACACGAACGGTTAGCGATTGTAAGCTAGGTACGATGAATAGAGGGGATGGGAAGGCAAAATGTGCGAAACACACGCTCATGTACAGGAAATACCCCCACCGAAATTTACGAGTGGGTAATTCCAAAAATTGCATAGCGATACACGCTTTCTGCTCGGCATACTGTGAACTGTGATTCATTTTAATCTATTTGTTTACAAATAATTTCCACTGACGATCGAAAAATAAATGTTAAGCAAACCTCGTGAACGCTCAACGTTAATCGATTTCTAATGATTTAATGATTAATAACTAATAACATAATTTATAACTGTGAACAAATTGTCGAACCAAACACAAAAAATTTCTATTATAATTTCAAGATCAAATAAGTTTTACATTTCTATTATTCACCTCCACAGTAGAATCAAACTGCATTGTGGTACCAATGAAAAGGTACAATGGAGATAAAAAAATGAATATAAAATTATTTAATTTTATCGTACCGTAGCAAGCCATTAAATCTATAAGCTATAGAATATAATCGTATCAGAATATAATCGTCAATAATGAGCACGTGCTTGGTAAAAATCTCTTCGAAGTTGACAAATTTCCGCAGCAGTTTGCCAAATGGTAGCCGATAAATTCGGAGGAAATCCCGTCTGCGCAAATAAGCGAAATTCGTTCGGCGGTCCGCCGCTCAAACGGCGATCGCATTTACATCGTTGAATTTTCGACTCGTCGCCGACGCGCGGCGTGATAACTCTCGGGATAACAACTCGGAAAACTTTTCATCCACCTCCGGATCCGCAAAATGGTGCTTGGCAGCGACAGAGAGGAGCGAGCGCGGGAGGCTGGCCGAACAGGCGAGAAAGGGTGGTAGGGCGTCGGCTTGCATGAGCGCCCTTCCACCGCGTGATGTCGTGAAATATGTCGCGATTTACACGGGAGATTGGCGTCATTGGCGCCTAGGGAGCGAACGAGTGAGAGCCCTCCCTCCCCCTTTCCTCCTTTTCTAGCATTATCCCCTGGTCTACTGAATTCCCACCCCTCTGCCCTGATCATGTCATCCTCTAACCCCGGGGCGGGCAGGAGCGGCTTGCCGGATCAAAAAAGCATTCAGGAAATCCCGGTGTCTGTCTGAACGATGCAAAATCGGAATTGTGAGACTTCTCCCCGCACCTCTCTTTATCCTTCAGATTTGTCTCCCGTTCTTTTTTCGCCACTTATTCTATCGATGATATCCGATTTCCTGAAAAACCGGCTCTCGTTCACCGCTTTGCAAAAACCATCATCTAACAATCCATTAATCCGGTGTAGTTGTATATATAATATTCTTTTTATAATTCGAATCTAATTCGTAATTTAATAATCAAAATCAAAGATAAGCTCGAATTTTTATTAAAGAATGATTACTTCAAATCGACCGAAGAATTTCTGAATGAAAAGATTAAAAGAACTAAATCTCAAGCAATTCGTTCAAAAAGATATCTTACGTTATTATGCTGCAAACTTTAATTTTGCGCATCGTTATTCGATACACATCATTGTAAGTTTATCCCACAAGGACGAAAGTAACCATAGTTTGCCATAGTCTGTCATGGAGCGAGCATCTATAGGTGCAGCGAGGTGAAACGACTGTCCGCTCGTCCTCGCCACCGTTCGGCTGGCACCTGTCAAACTTCATCAGCATTGCTTAACACTCGGTCGCGCTACGGCGCAAATTAATCCCGCTGTAATATGGAAATACGTCATTCGAGAGGATACGATGGATAACTGGCCGAGCAGCTACGGGTTAAGGGGTAAGGAGCGCGGAGCAGAGAGTACGAAGGCGGGATACCTCGGCCACGGAACCGTATGATGGGTTTATAGATTATCGTACATTTGCTCAAGGACGGTAATGACGAGCCCCACGCCGATCACGTTTATTCGCGAGTATATCTCCTATATATTTGCGGGAAAGAATTTCAAAAGCCGGTATAGATTCGGATATTATTAACGATCTATATATTTACGCATAATTTACAGCTTATTTATAATTACTGTTAAGGAGGATCGATGCTTAGTAAAGTAGGCTAGGAAAACAATCTTAAATTTAATTATGCATAATTTTAGAAAAAATCTGTGAAATTTACATTAATAAAAATACGCCAAATAATGAAAACAATATTATATTGAGATATTCGCGTACGTTTTCAATCAGAGTAAACAATACATTATCGGTCTATTCTTTTCTAACTTATAGTTTTTGAAAGTAATTTTTTATCAATTCAACATTATTCTTCCGAGTCCGAAAAAAGAGGAAAACTTGACATCATATATAATCGACAATTTTTTTTACGAGGCAACGGAATTTCCGTGGGAGTCAGGAAGCAAGGTATCGCAGGCTTATAGGTCTCACCGGGCGGCTCGTTCAATCAGCATATCCCGGCAAATGAGCAATAGATCGGTGACGTGCATACACATCGGCTGTGTGCGCTGCGTACACACACGGACATAGATACGCACACGCGCGCACGTAATCCACAGCGTGACTATTAGTCGTAAGTCAATAATAAAGCCCTTGTCCTGCCGCGGCTATAATGGCCGCGGTGAATTATTCTGGTTGAGATGCATTGTCCTGGCTGGATCGCCGGCCGGCTTGGAATTGTCGGCCGAGCACGCACATGACGATATACGCGGTCGCATATGTGCACGCCGAATGCGTGGCTGTTTGCGCGTATGACGCGCATAATTGAGATGGATGTCGATTGATTCGCGGCCGGGTTTCGTTCGCGCGGCCTGCCTATTGGCAGCTCATTGTTAACACTCAAGTAGTATAGGCTCAGGTTCCACGTAGTTTTAGTATATGTTTTACAATGTGTCGTTGGCTATCTCATGGCGATGAAGGTGAACTGCATATTTTATTAAATTATATATGAAGTTTGCCTGTTAACAGAAATGCATCTTATGTGAAATGTCATAAGAAGTACTATCTTTCTTAAAATTATAGAAAATTGTGTGCAAACAGTTTCAATTAACCAAATACGTTTATCGATAATAATTTAAATTTGCTGATAAGTTTTCTAGTGCGCATTTCAGAAAATTTAAGTCGCGCGACTAATAATAAGTATAAGTATAAAGATATTAAAGCGAAGTAGCCAACGATACTTAAAGAACTACTTGAGTTTATAAGCGTGTCAGTTTGAATTAGGCTTCTGAAATGTTTCGTTTTGTGGAATCTTTTATTATTAAAGAAAACGTTTTTTGCAAGGTCGTTTTGAAAAGTGTAATATTACTTGCCGCGCCGCACCGTGGAGAAACACAGACTGTGAGTTTTCCGCTTCGCCGTGTATTCTTTCCAATAAATTGTTCGCTATACTTGCGAGCCGCGTGTGTCCACGTGATCGAATACGCGAAAAGAAAGTTTCGCACAAATTGCACGCTCAAGAACAATCTTCAAAAGGATTCTGTCGCGCTTCCTTCTGTCTCTTCCTATTATTTCCTGTTCGAAGAGATAAACTTGGTTACCTGATATATACGTTTTTCAATATCGCTTCTCGCTCGCGTATTTTCTCGATTTCTTCCAAGTTGGAAATATAGACCTGTAACAACTTTTAAATCAATCTGAAACTTTATCAAAGTTTATCGTGGACTTTATCAAATAATCTATCCAGCATCAAATAATCTATCTATAGTATTTACACTACCGTCGTTACAGATTCTATTAATGTTTAACTGGTTGAAGTGTTAATAATTGAAATTGCGCCTGTGACTTACTCCTCGTAAACAGTTGGACTGTAATTTCGGTTAATCGTATTTTCTTTAGCCGACGGACATTCTTGTTAATTTGCAGCCCAAATATATAGACACGTTACTTGCCCGCGGGATGTTTTATGGAAATGTCCGATACAACGCGCAAATATATAGCATATCAAGCAGATTATGTCGCTACTAAAATTACCGTCGTCGATTGAGGGATATCGATAAACGTCCACCTACTACCATGATCGGTTTGCCTGTCAATAGGAGAATGATGCGCAAATGTCAACATGTTTCCACTTATTTTATATCTATCTTTATACATACGAGCGGTTTTTGAACGAAATTTTAAAAGGAAATTTTCTATCTTCATCATTTTAAAAGTATTTTATGTAAAATTTATTTTTTTTTGTATCATTTATTTCTTAAGGATCACAATTTTTTGTTGCATTGGAATAACTGGCTATGACAGTGAAATATAAACACATTTCAGTTTGATTCAATTTTATCATGACAATTACTATTGCCTTTGTGTTCGCTCGGCATTAAAAAGAAGATTTCATTGTTCGCAATTGTCCGTTGCTAGATGCCTCGTGTCGATAACGGGAACTTTCGAAGGGCGGAGATCGGCACCATCGATCCTCGCGAGTCTACAAAAACGTCAAAGAGATCGCCGGTTTGATGATGAACGATTGTAGGTTGCTCGATGGAATGGCGGCGCGACCCGGTGGTCTTTAAAATATTCAAGCGAGAGTGTGTTTGACGGCCAATCGGAAAGGACGAAAAGTCGCGCTGGACGCTGGGACTCGCTCTTTCGAATTCGGGACTCCCTCTTTCATCCCCATGGAGCTCGCCCCCAGAAGCTCCAACTGGTTCGCAACCAGTTCGATGAATCGCGAAGAGTGGAAAAAAAGGAAAAGGACAGAGAGGGGGAGGAGAAAGAGTCTATTGTGTCTTTCAATGACAATCGCCGTGGCCGACGGCGACATTTGATCGAATCAATTGATTGGTTTCTATGGTTCTTCTAAACACAGCCGGGGCGAGGGAAAAGCGCTAAGAGAAAGAGAAGGATTGGAATGAAAGAAAGAGGGGGAAGAGAGGAAAGTGTAGGCAGGACAGTCCCTCTGGAGTACCAGACGGTACTCGCGGGTGGAGGAATGGAGAAGTAGAGGGAACGGGACAGGAGCTGTTAGAGCGAAGAGCGAAGGAGGGACTCAGGAATATCCAGTAGCTCCGGGCTCATTTGAATCCGACGCTCAATAATGTCCCTCAGGAGCACCGAAATATCTCAATATGTGTATATAACGTCGTGCTGCGGCGTGGCTTACGATCTCTAGCGATATTTGCTTCGGCGGCGCCATCCATCAAGGTCGCATAATACAATTCGTCGGGATCCCTGATATGCAGAGAAGAGGCCTCCATAAGAATTTTCAATGCGACGAATAACGATTGTCGAGTACAATTCGCCGGATGAGCACTTAAAAATCTTTGACTTGATTTTAATGCTGTATTAACAGCGCGATTAATATGTCATAAAAAAATATATAAATATACATATATAGATGAAGACATGTTTACCCAAATCTTATCAATTAGAAATATGCTTAAAAAAATTACGGATTTTGATTTAAAATCTTGAAAAACAAAAATGTATACAGCCTGATTCCAAGATATGAAGAATATAGAAAAATATTCCCGCCGTATGATAACACGATAAAGTGTCCCGAGGACGCTGCTGGCAGGGCTCGACTCGCTCGGTAGCAAACGAGGAAGTCACAGGCAAAGAGCAACATTCGCCTGGAGGGATGGATTTTCCTGTCAGAGGTGGAGTTTAGAGGTCGGGAAATTAGTTTAGTTATGCGCCCGGCAGGGACGTCTCTTACGTTTCCACTACCGACGTAAGACCTCGGCGGAGCACGTACATGTTCTAGGGTTCTCCTCCTGTCTCTCCCTCTCTCTCCGCACTCCGCGACTCTCTCCCTCTCTTTTATTTCTCGCAAACTTTCTCGAGTTTTCTCTCCAGCTAGCGCTCTCCTTCTCACGAATTCCGAAGAATCGAGCCGGCTAGCGGCCTTCGAGGAATCAAGCTGGGAGGAGCGAGAATTTTCCGGAGTGGGAACAAATCGAGCGAGTGAAGGAGAGAGTCCTCAAGTAGCATTGAGGACTGTTGCTACTTACTACTCCGGAACAGCTGGCTGACGAAGACGTCATTGACTCAAGATCCCTGGTCTTTCTCTCTCGCGTGCGCGTGCAGATTCTGACTATCGAGCGATCTTAAACGCGCTCGTTATAAGTGCCGCTTTGTTCGTTGCGCCGCGTTTGAGTGCCATTTGAAATTTAAACGTTAACGGAGTTGTGAGTGGCAGAAATTAAGTCCCGTCCGATGTCAATTTAATCTCATGGCAAAGTATTTCAGGTACTTTTTTGTAACTTTGATAAGTATCTGTACCGAGTGCGTATATTGGAGAACGTGTAAGATTCATGCTCGCATTGAAATTAAATGGTTAACGTTGAAATACATTAAAGGGTTAAAAGCAAAGTAAAAATCAAACTTTTTCGAATAATGTTATACGTAAAAGTAATACTAGGTCAAATGCCTCTGCAAATCTCTTTCTGGAGCTCTACCAAACAGATCATTTGAATAATTTAATTAATTGTTCTCTGAATCCGTTTGATAAAATAATAAAACAATCAGAGACATTGTCCTATATTTATATAATCTTATATATCAACTTACTTGAGAGTCTTCCTCGGTAAAGATGGCGTCGAACGCGAACATCTTCGGCGCCGCCACAGTAGGCCGTCGATCTTCTGCCGATGAAGATTGCCCAGATGCTGGATCCACTAATGTAACTTGCTTCTTGCGTTTATCCGCGTTGAAGAAGCTACCTCCGTCTCCGGGTGATACCCTTAGCATAACTTTTACCTGAATAACATACAGAGAGTGCAATTAAATTTTTATTTTTATTTTAAAATCAATGGTAGGATTTTAAATTGATTAAATGTTAAATCTGAAATACATTATGCCAGCAAAATGATTCCGACTTATTTGATAATACATTATATAAATATTGCGTTTTCTTAAAAAATTATGTAGAAAAATATATTTTTTATTTTACTCTTCGTCGATATCTTATCTAAAATATGTAATAATATCCTGTTTTAGTAAAATTAATCGCATTATCTATTTAGTATTGCAAGCGTAAATATAACTCTTCAACCGTGAGTGCGGGACATTACTGTTAACGATAAACTTGTTAATTATTGTGAAATTGAATTAGTTTTGGATAGACAGCCAATTGGATAGAGCGGATAGACAGCAGATTACATTTGGTGACTAAAAATAAAGCTTTCCTCTCACTTAAGTGTTTGCTGATTCCGCTTCAATAGGTTAATATTGCATAATAAATTAGCTCTGCTCTTGAATAATACGCTCATCAAAATTATCTGATAGACAGTTCCACGTTAAGTGAACGTCAGGTCTAAAATTACTTTGACCCACGTTATCCGATCGGTCATTGAACGAGCCACGATACTTACTAAATGCACACAGAATTATTCAAACAAAATTGCATTTAATAAAACAGTCACAGTTGTATCAACCTTCCGTGATGCCTCTGTCAATTATTTTATGTAAATGCCATGATTAATGCGGTAATTAGTGTAGAAATAACAATAGGATAATGTGTATAATATTTCATTATTATCCGCGCGAGATTATGCCAGTTATATAATATACAATTAAGTTATATAATATATATAATTATGTTTCATACGCACAAATTTAATTGAAATTTTTATATTGCGCTTTGAATTTTTTTTAATTATTATTATTATTATGAATATATGTGCGTGGATACACATACTCTTTGAATTTTTAATACGAAGTTATAATTTTTACCGCACGAATCTCAAAAGAATTAATTTATCATCGGTAAAAATGAGCGAGTAGTTAACAATCATAGCTTAAAAATGCCGAACGCATGACATTCAATTACGATATTCGAGCCACAATGGACGTCGGGTAATGTAATAGCGGAGTAACGCGTGTATCCAAATATGCGAGAAGATATTTGCCGGTCACTCGTGAAATCGAATATTGCTCGCAAAATGTCGAGCGAGCAGTTGAGCATTCTGGCAAACAAGTTGCTGCTTTATTAAAAACCATATATGTTGACGACCTGCGACCCCATTTATCTGTAGCCTTCAGCATTTTCGGATTTTTCGGAAGTTCAGCATTGTTAATTTTTCAATGGCAATTCATATATTTTTTCTTGCATCTGAATTATTATACGATTTATTTGATTTTTTTTCAATAACTTAATTTTTTGAAATTTTATCTTTATTGTTAATATATTCATACTTTCAGAATTTAAATAGTCACTAGTGTTTTACGTCACTATACAATGAATTATAATAATTATATTATCGCGGTACAAAAATACTGTGGTAATTAATTATTTTATAAATTCACATAGCGTACTTTTGGGAAATAATATTTTGTATTAATACAATTAAGCACAATATAAACTAGAAAAACGAAGATAAAAAAGAATAATTTAATCGATATTAAGTTGTTCTTCCCGCGAACTCCTCAATTATTTTTATCTAAAGATTTACACCATATTTTACGCTCGCGCGTGATTTAAGCGAACTCTAACGTCCCGACCGATAAGACGCGGCGCACGCGTTCGTCCGCGCGAAGTCACGGCGATGCATTATTAAAGCCACATCCGGTCCCGGTGCACCCAGATCGATGTTGTCGGTACCGCGAGAGCGGTCCACGATTTGCTCGCGCCGGCTCGCTCGTCTGTCCGTCTGTCTGTCTGTCCAGGAAATTGGGTTTGGAGATTTCGTTCAGATTGCGGTGCACGTCCTATCTCTTGCATGCGGAAACTCCCCCGTCCCTTACGACGGCACACAGGTACAAAAACAGATACCGCGCCTTTTTTGTTTCTGTCCCCCAACCGCCCGAACGACAACCCCGCCGTCTCCTCGGCATCCTTGTCGCCTCTTGTGCGTCTCTCCGCCACGTAGATAATAGTTTCGCGAAAAGACCGGAGCGCTACTGATCGAGCGACCGGAAATAAAACGGCTCCCTCGACGGTCTTGTTGGAGGAACTTCTGCATGCATTGATCGCACGGGCCTCTTCAGTGCCCTTCACCCTTTCGCGAGGAAGGGTGTCCTACTCGAAGGTGAGTCGACGACCTCTGTCCTATTCGTTCCCTGAGACCTGGCTATCTGCGAGGTGGTCCTACGTGCTTGCCCGCAGCTACCCGGTATTTCGTTACGAAGCTGATTTCGAGGGGGGATATCAATTCCGCTCGAACGGGCCCGGCCGGAGGAGGATCGGTCTCGGGTCCTCGAAGCTGGCGAAGGACACTTTGCACCAAACCAGCTCCGGTTCGCAACGCGTTACGGCCATTACGCGCAGCAATTTGCAGCGTGAAGTTCTGGATTAACAAGAAAATGGCGTTTAAATCCAAAGAAATAGTTTTGCAACAAATTGAATTCAAACGTTTGTGAGAAGACGTTGCATGTAAAATCTGTAAAACATTATGAATATTTTATTTAGGTTCTTAATTGTTACGGAGATTTTTGTTAACACGATAAGATAATACCTTCCGACAAATAATATACGAAATTTTAACAATATATTTTTAATATTTTTATATGCAATGCCATTTTTTTGTAAATCTAGGAAAAAGAGCGGAGATACATTTTTTTAAATATTATCGTAACAATTTATTATGGAAATAAGTAATATCGGTTTTTTTGTCAAAGAATGTAGTTTTTGTGGTATGCACAATCAATTATCGAGCAGAATATAAAACTATCTCATATAACACATATTGCATGGCAAAATTGAAAATGGCTATGCTGAATTTTTCATTAATTCTATTATAAATTGATGTACAATGCAATGCATGGTTATCAAACTATTACTGCAACGCTTGGTTAATTTTAATTGCAATACGATTTTGATTTAATTGATATCCATTGTTCTTTTTTTTTACATTCTTTCTTTCTTGCTCGTAACATTGAAGGGAAATTTTAAGGATGCTTCCACGGAGAGAGCGACCTTCATCATGTTCGAGAGTCCCAATGTTTGATAGACTTCCACGTACCGCAATAAAGTGCCTGAAAATTACATTTCGGGACGGAGGCCTCCGGTAAGCCTGCCTCGTAACCGTCAAAGTTCGTCTAAGTACGTACAGTCCTCGAAACGGAACGGCGGGGAAGGGGATTTTACCGCCGCTCTACCCGAATTTATGCGTCCTCTCCACGGGCTATGAATTCAGGTTTACGCGCTGGTACGTTGGAATTAATTAGTTCGCGGTCCGGCCTGAAACATGTAACTGATTCGGACGAAAGCTCGGCGATAAACTGTGATCAACGCGCGAGTGATCATAGAGATCTCTCCAAGATTTATTAAGGACTTAATCCAACGAGTAACTTACTCATTGCGCTCAAGTGCTTTTACAAATTGGACATTAAATCCGTTTTGAAAATGTTCGCCGGTATCTCTCTATTTTCTTTTGTGTAAATTTTTTAGTTACACACACATATACATTAATATTTTAAATTAATTGCATTCTTATTATTAAAAGTAGGATTTAGTGCTCACATTTTTGTGATATGGACAAAATGCAAATTTACTTAATAAAATTATTTTATTAATCATTGCAAAAGTAATGGGCTATTAAATAATATTGTTCATGCATGTGATGCATATACAGGCGCTCAGACGATGCTACCGGAAATGCTACCTGCGACGGAAGTAGCGCGTTATAATTCTTTAACGTTTGAACCGACGCCTTACGCGTACACGTTAGGTTACAACATACAAGTGTTTTATGATGGCACTCATCCTCGGAGGTATTATCTGCCAATTTACGATCATATATGGCGCGGCATGTTCGGTGCTTATAAATGAGCGATATGTCGCGTAAAGTTCCACATAAATTCTCGTCTGACCCACGACCGGGTCATCGTCTGCACGATAAAATCAAGCGATGATTGATTCGCCTGTTGGCGATAAATAACGTAATGCGACGAACGATATAACGTGAAGCAGGACGCCGTTGTAAATCACTTCATAAATTGAGAATGACATTCAAAAGTGTGAAATTATATGCGCTTAAGAAATGGAAAGTTAACAATAAAAGAAGATGTATCAGAATAAAAATGAAGAGAATACAACTACGAAAACTTAGTATAATGTATTGTATGCGAAATTACGTACAGTAATATAGACTGTTTCAATTATAGAAAATTAATTAACGAAAAATTTAAATGAATGTTACACTGGACTTTAAACTCAATTGATATTTAATAAGATTATGACGATTTGTCGCTTTTGCTATAACACATATGTATATTCTGCATAAGGGAATATGTAATCTGCACGGTAATCCCAGTCGAGCCATATGCCAAGAGTTTATAGTTTTGATTCGACATTCGCGCAAAGCGAAATTGCCATTTAGCCTAATACGAAGTTATACAAATACACATTTGAATATCAACGGTGCTATGTGCTGCTCCATGCCCGTCAAAAGTTCCGTAATGATCCCTAATAATAATTACTGAACATTGGAGAGCCAACAAAACTATGCCGGTAGCGGTTTAGTGCTACAGATAGGCAACTTGTAAGGTTTGATAGCAATCTAAGCTGTGCATTCTATACGTTGTATAGCCGCGTGTTGTATCCTATTATGTAAGATTAAATAAGTTGATGCAAAGTGCTGAGATTGATAATAACTTTATAACAAACTTCAGATCTCTTCTGTAACAATAACGATACTGAAGATAATTACAATAGATTGAAATATCTGTGGGGATATGACGCGTGGCTTCGTGGCTTTATGTCAAAAGCGACTCATATATGCCTCGGTTTATAAGAGGCTGATTAAAGAGTTCAAAAGTTTTGAATACAAAAATGTGAGATTGTAGTAGTATGATTGATTCTAATTCATTTTGAGCAATAATAAATTAATGTACATAGATTGAAATATTTGTTTCTATTATCACAGTAGCAAAAATATTTAAATAATCTAGCTATCAATGAAAGAGAATTTCACAATAATTTACAATAGTTGCTTTCATCTATCATGATTTACTGTATTGCATCATTATTTTCAGTATAACTTGACATTTTAGCTTTGATACTGCGTGAACGAAATTGATCGAGAATTAGATTACGCTCTTCTTTCTCTGATAGCGCCCTAGGGATATTGGTTGTTATGAACGAGATCTGATTGGCGAATCGCAAAGCGCTTTCACGTGAGCCTGCGTCACGAGAGACGCGAATGACAGAAACTAATTGTTGAAACTGGAGTGTGTCTCAACTTCGGTTTCCAACAAGGCGCACTGCGGTGCTCCGCAGTCTGGCGTCGTGTGGCCTTCGTTTGTAAGAGACGAGAAGCGAAGACCCGAGGGGATTTAACTTCGACAACGAATATCATCAAAGAGCCCCGCGAGCCAGCGATTGCGCGCTCTTTAACCGAAGATTATTCGCTGAACGCGATTTATTTAAGTAATCGTCATTCAAAGGGAGTAGTTATCAGCACAAACTCGATCTTCGTTAAAACTATAGTAATCTTCTCGACAGTCGCCCCGGGGTAATCTCGACATTCGGCCTCTAACGCGCACTAACCGATCTCGCATGTAAACTGGTCGTATCTCTCGTAGACAGGAAAAGAAATGTGTCACGCAAACACACGTTAGATTAATTAATTAATTAAGTTTAGTATGCGGAAGAGGAAGTGGGAGAAATGAATATGTTTTATATTTATATATATTTTTATTATTATTAGAGAAAGCTTACGTCTCTATATTTTTCTCAGCCAATTTTATTAGTGTTATTGATATAACTGATGTGCAAATTTTATAAAGTTATTATAGAAATGGTATTGCGTTATGAAAGACAAACGGTATCTTTATAAAGTAAATAAATATTTTTTTTAAATACGCTGCTTACATCGCGATTATATACTGACATATAATCCGACGCATATTTATAGCTTGGTATCGCTAAAACCATCTAAATGTCCGGCCTCAGGGCAAATTACAAGGGGCTAAAGTTTCTGACTCGGCCGTTAAGGAATTTACACCGTGAAGACCTCCGGGCGATTCGAACAAAATTTACGTCATGAAATGGGTCAGAGGTATTTCACCCCTCGCAAAAGGGTGTACTACCGACAAATTTGATTTTCGCGAGACGTGGCGAATGCAATCCCATCAGCGTCGAATTTTCCCCGACGATGAAACATCTACGGGATGACACGAGTATAATCCCGTGCCCTGGCGATCAGAAGTCAATTCGGGAGAAAATTTTTATATTTCTCGAGTTGATCTTCCTCGAACGTTAATAACATGAAAGAAATTATTTATTAACGTCGTAATATAATCAACAGATGAATTTTAGATATGCGTTTCTACGTTAATTTAAAATGACTTTTCTTGTATAATCTTTCTGTTTCACCATATAATTTTTCACGTGTTTACCGCAAACAAGATTTTACAAAGCTTGTAAATTCAATCTTGAGAAATTATTTATCAACCAAGCTGCATTAGCATCAGAATACAATTTACTTTCCACGAACTAATCTATGCGCACTTTTACAATGTTAAAAGCTTACATGTTTCCTGCCTTATAGCCTAAGAACTCTATTTCTTTGCTAGTCCCCTTCGCTAGTGTGCGCCTCGGCATACACCTTATCTCGGTCGGGCAAAATTTCGCGATTCAGTATGCAGGCACCGCGACGTGGCACACGACAAGAGCGTACCTGTACACAGGGTAACGCAATACTTCCGTGGTCGTCTCGCTAACAAAGCCGCGGGTGAACAGAGTAAAGTGCACGGGAAGGGAAGACGGCAGTGCGGCGGTGGCGGCGGTGACGGTGGCGGCGGCGACGACGGTAGAGGGTTGGTTAAGCGGACCGGCTCGCTGGCTGGCTGGCTTGTGCAAAGGGGTCCTGCGTCAGTTAGGGTTGTCAGTCAAGTAGCGATAGCGGGTATAGCAGAAGCGTGCCGCACGCTACTTTAGCCCGGACCGAGCGTCGCGCTCGCGGTGTACGCTGGTACAACGGTGTGACGTTGTAATGGCTGGATAATGGCGGCTGTACATGTACGTACGCTTAATATCGCGGCGTCAAGCGACGTGAAAAGGAACAATTTGAAATGCTCGGCTTGACTCATAGCTTGCCCAGTTACTTATAATATCTACCTCACTTATTCTTGTTGATCGTCGCGTCCGGCCCTTCTCTATCCGGTTGCTCGACTTACATTTCTAATATTTTCCGGTTGTTGATACCGCGGTAAAGATAAACACTCGCGAATTTACGATAATTGATGGAATTATCGAACGTCGCCTTCATTTGTTAGAAAGGTACAACATTTTTACAGCAAAATAATTTTACAGCAGTTGACGAGGAAAGGTTGTAGTTTTCGAACGATCGCAAAATATATGGCGCAAATATATAAAATAAATGGCGAAGAGAGCGTTTCTTCGAGCTAGAAAGTATCGCGTTTTAAACTCTAAGATGCTAAGTGCCTAGATTATAGCAGTCGGGCCGTAAGGAACACAGCTTGACGTACCGTAAAGTATGACAGTCATAAATTTCCTCGAGCCACCAACTTCCACCAGTTTCTGCCTTCTTCTCCCTTTCTGCCTTCCTTCTTCCCGGGCAAATCAGAAACACTTGATACATTCCACAACTTACGAGGGCGGATACGCGCAAATCCGCTTTAACTTTTATCGCGATAATCCAATGTTCTCGTGTACACATCGATATCAAATGTAAATGTATATGTGGATCTGGAAATGCGTATATCACGTATGTGTATTTGGAGTGAAATGGTGGATTGGTGAAACGGTGAAACGGCAAAAGTAATAAGCAAAAAATGTCAAAATTTATTAATTCTAAGCATAACAGCTCCTTATTTTCCATTTATTTCATATTATTATATTTTCTTCAGCAATATGCAAGTATGATATTTACGTATTGATTTTTCAAATGAGGTAGATCTGTCCTAATAAGCAGAAAGCCTCACTTTAAATTATACAGCTTTATAAATTAATAATGTTGCTAATTTTCTCTTGCATGAAACTGTCGAATGCCGCTTAAGAAGGCCATTTTAGAAGGCGACACTCGTCGCGTGCCTCGTTTTCTACTTGTCGCGATAAAATAGATTCGATCACATGTGTTTCTATATTTTCACAGAGTGCAACATCATACTAGGTATAGATTGTATTTAGCGTGCGGGCTATTAACACGAGCGTATTGCACGTGATGTTAGGCATTTATATTGCTCGTACAATTCAGTGCATAAACGCGAAGAGGAAAGAAGAACGACTGTATTACTTATCGTATTATCAGGCATTGATCTTTTCGTCCCGTACCGTTCATTTATTATTTTTTCCTCCCTTCGGCAATTTCGTCTCTCGTTACTCGTCGGAGCGAGCCCCTCCTCTCGCAGGAGAAAAATCGCTCTTATGTCAGACAGGAAGTGGCAGGCGGGTGGAGGGCAACGAAAGAGAAAGAAATTGGTTTCCAAAGGTAAACTAATTTCAGGCCACTTCGTTTCGACGAGAAGTCAGTCTTCGTCAGCCTTGTCCTCTGCCTCTCCTCTATATCGAATATTCTCGTTTCTTCGTCCATCATCCGTTTTCTTGTGTCTAACCCCGCTGACCCAATTACCGTCCCACAAAAAGACTAGTAACGACCGACGTTTGCATCATCGTACAGGCCAAAAAGGACCAAGAATCACGCTGTACACGATCCTTCGCAATCTTGAATGCAAATAAGACTTGGTACTAGCGGATCCTTTGAAGGATCTCAACATCTTTTGAACGATAGAGGTCGGTGGGGGATCCATTAGACACCACTCACTCGGTCTTCTGTGAAATTTTAGACGTTGATCTTAGGATAATCAAAATAGGCGTATCGAGATACGATAAAATAAAACATTTTATACCTTATTTTTAAAATGTACTTCCTAATTATCACTAATACTTTACTAAATAAAACAGAAATTCTCGATAGATTTTCAAGCGAGAAAGAAACATATCCTATGTAATAATTAGAACGTATCGTAATTAATTACTTCTAAATTAATATTTATCTGTAATCTATTATTAAAAAAGCAACAAATGTCTAATTATATTGTATTAGGGAACTTACATAACACGACTTAAATGTCTTCTTCTAATACCATTTGCCTTGGTAATAATCGCTAATAATAATCACAGTGTCTAAATAGCGTGCCGTGAGTATACCATTTCGTCGTCACTATACTGCACGTCAGGCAATTCCTCCGTACGTAATCCCTGGTAATTTCGACGAGGAGCATAGCAGTCGGGGAGACGTCTCGACGTTTGGATATACCGTCGAGCCGCAGAAACCGAACGTACGTATGTAGCGGGGAATGTAAATTGCTCGCTTCTGCCTAAAGCCGCGGTGTAATAAATCTCGGCGACGAAGACACGACGATTGCCGTCTATCGGGCAGGGATAACGTATCGAAATCACGCGTACGAGGGTTAAGAAACGTCTGAATTTGAATGCTCGCTTCCGACGAATATATCCAGTCGCGCTTGCGAGGCGAAAAAGTGCTGCTCTTTGCTCCTCGCGTTTCTTGATCAAATAATTAAAACACTCAACTTGCACTTCAATATTTAACAAGAATTAATTAAGAAATAAATAAGCATGTAAAATTCATTGGAAAGTGAAAAATGTTGTGCTTAGCTAACATGCAGTTGAATGCAAGACTGCAATCGTGTATTACTGTATTTTATCAGACGAATTACTGTTATCGATATTAAGTACAGTGCGACATAAATAGGCCATGACATCCAGCAATGTGCGATTGTATCTCGCTCGCGTAATTATAATAAAATGTACATTCCTATTTTTCTGAGCGGGTGA
Organism: Temnothorax longispinosus; assembly: GCF_030848805.1. NCBI lineage: Eukaryota > Metazoa > Arthropoda > Insecta > Hymenoptera > Formicidae > Temnothorax > Temnothorax longispinosus. The sequence continues at coordinate 3,499,190 of NC_092358.1, read as the reverse complement.
GTTTCTTTTCTCTCGGCCAGAACGACGGATTAATGTACGATTCGCGTGACGACAAGTCGTTTACACGCGTGCGTAATTATCGCTCTGCCCCGACGATATCGTGTGTTTTCCGCGGTGATATCTCGCGAAACACCGAAAAAAGTGAATAATCAAGCCGGCCGGACAAATTTTCGTGAGCGACAATGGCCGGTTTGTTTCCCGATTAAAGGAACGATTATCCAGCCGCCGCGATTTGCTGGAAAATTATAAGCAACGGCGTCGCAGGCGTCGTGCAATAAACATTAAAAAAAGAGGGAAGGGTAATTCTCTCAGGGAATCAATGACATCAGCGTGACGACCAGCCGTAAAGTGCAGCGCGCAATTATAGTCGTCGCGAGTTAAATCGCACGTGTTTCCGCGGCACGCGTTCTCCCACACACACCGTACGGTCTGACAGCCGATGTAATAAAAGCCTGAGATAAAGGCCGAACTTTACCCGCGCTCGTAATTTTCGGTTTCCATATCCGAAGAACGGTCTGCGTGACGAGCAGTCGTAACGAAGGGAACGTTGACGTCGCGGATACTTTTCGGCGAAGGCAAAGGGTTCTGCCGATGTGGGCGCGGCCAGGAATTATGCTCCGTATCGAAAACTCATTTTTCCCTGTGCCCGTTTCTGCCAAACGAACGTATTCGTTTCCTAAAACTAGCTCCGACTGATTGTTAGAATTACTCTGGCGGTCGATTCATTGTTTTCGTTGAAGTTAAAGAGGCTTCTTCTCGCATTTACGTAAAAATAATAGATCTACAGTGGCTATATGAACTTACGTTGAGCAAAATTACATCTGCTAAAAATTCATTTTCGAGAAGTCACAGTTAAAAGAAAGAATAAATGGAATTGGTTTTATTTTATATTAAAATATTAAAAGAGAATATATATATTTGAAAAACTAAGAGAAAATTAACAAATTTAAACTTTGCGTCCAGCAATTCACCGAATAATTAGAAATTATACATTTTTTAAATTTTTATGGCTTTCTCTCTTGGTGCATATAACACTCAGATCTAAATGGCAACGCGGTTCAGATTTTGGGATTATACCCTTTTATTGAATATGCATCTCACGCAATTTTATAATGCTTCAATATCATTACGTGTAATTTCATTGCTCCGCGAATGCGGCTGCTCCACTAAATCGAGTTGCAATAGAATAGGAATACCTGTCTGAAATACTAATAAACTTTTCGTTCTTTATAATATAATTATCGTATTTTCTGTAACCGGTATACCCGCCAAAAGAGAAAATATAGATTGTAAGCGATGAAGTTAATGCTTTCCTACGGCGGCCGACGCTTCTGGCCTCGATAACTTCAGCATTTTCTTTCGCGCGCGCGAGAAAATTGATAATACATCGATGCTCTTTTGCTCCTTTGTATTTTTCTCCTTTAATCTGATCCAAGCTCGCTTTAATATTTGTTATGTTCTTTAACAAATAAAACATTACTTGCATTACCTTGCATTATAGTAAATATGTATTAGAGATAAAATATAATTTATACATTTATCATTAAATAATTATCTCGAAATTGCATGTTGGTAATTTAGATTTTTGTCACACGTCACTTCCATAATTTGCTCAGCACAATTCCAGCACTATTTGTTCAGTATTATGTTTATTTCATTGTATGGTTTATGGTTATAATATTTTTTTATATTGATTTAGCATGTGCACAAGATATAAAAACTGAAATGAGTTAATTTTTGAAGTTAATTCGAACTCATGATTAAGAAAAGCGAAGACTCTCTTTATTTTTGCAAATCTGTTCCCTCTACTTCGTAATGTCGAATAATTGAAGAATAACAGCGCTTTCACTGTGCGGCCGACCGGTGCGGCGGAGAGACGAAAAGGCAAATAAAACTGCGAAATTATTTTTCACTATAGAGCTCACACTTTAACTGCGAGGATCGATGCAGCGAGAAAAAAAATTACTTCAGCCCTCCGGTACTACGCGTTACGCTTAGCATATTCATGCCCAGGCTATCCGGAGTTTTCCGGTGTCTGACCACCATCACGCGCCTCTACATATTCATAAATGAATCACGATGCATGAAGGCTGCTTCCGGTCCACCCGAATCGAACCCACTCGTTATTATAAGGAACACGAATGATAATCTTTAATCGTCGCGGAGTGAGATTTCGCGGGTATACATTTTTTTAAACCTTAATCATAATTGTTACGTCATTATTTGACTTCAGGATTTTATGAGAATATTAAAGTAATATTTGACTCGCGGAAATATTAATTCGAATTCTTATTGGTGATCAATTACAAACTGTCATTTGAAACTATAAAAATTAACACAGTTTGGGATAAATCAAACGTAACGTGAAATATCTTTTGTCTCTGCTATCTTTGGTTTTCTTTTCTTTTGGAATTTTATTTCAGCATTGATATATATGTACAGTGACAGTATAGAACGAGAAAAGGGCACGATTTCGAGAGACGAGGCGGCGCGCGGCGGGATGAGTCGAGAATCGTACTGCCGTAAGTGATACGTGCTCGTGTATGGTCAGACGGTCGAGGCTTCGACGCGGTGTAGCGCGGCGCGACGTGTGGCCCCCTATCGCGCATGTAATATGCACGTATCAATACGGACCTTGTCAAATATATCATTCCGCTCGATATACCCGAACGCGCTTTCGTGCGGCCGCCTCTCCCGCTGCGAACTTTATTCAATTTCCCGTTTTCCATCGGTATGTCGGCGGCGTGCGCGGCATAAACAAGCGCGCCGATGCAAAAAGGCGTCCGCTCCGCGTACGTATCGAATTACTATGACCCGGAAGAAACGGCAGCAACAGCTAGCGGGCAGGGCAGGTTCAGAGCCCACTCTGTCCGACCCTTGGCTGTGCCCGCACCTGGAGCTTTCAACAGGTACGTCGACGCTCGCTCGTGTGTGCGTCATGTTCGATAGTCCGACGTGGCGCGTAAACAATTACTCGACGGACTGAACGAGAAGCGAGAAATAGAAGGCGAATTATATTGCGGGTCGATATACAGATACATACGTATTTCACGCTCGTCGAAGAATTATGAGATTAGAAATTCATGAAAAGTTCACACAAATTTTATTGCAAATTTATCGTTTAAATACATTATTTACAAATCTAACGTAGAGAGTGATTATTAAACCCACAAAGACGGATTCGATTTTACTCTAATTATAATTTAAAGATTCTTTATTCATCATCAAATAATAAAATAACAATTATGATTAAGGTTTATAAAAATAAATATTGAAACTATCTTAATACTTTTTGTATCTTAAAACTTTTTATATCTCATAGAAAACCATAAGCAATAAACAGAGTGACCGAACTACTAAAATAAGCACCATGTAAAGACTAGTAAGAATCATTGCATTTTATCGATTAATCGTGATCGTGTTACACAATGCTTTCACATCATTATATTCCTGTTCTTGCCCCTTCCCTGCAGGTTTCACGCGAATTTAATCGTCTGGAAAAGAGGGCGAATACGATAAAATGGCTTTATCACGGTGCGGTATACCGAATTCATAATTCATCAGCCTTATAGAATCGTATTTACCGCGTTCGCCATAAGATTCCCGCAAGAATCGCGGCAATAACGGACTTCGTTATAGATCGTTTCACCTCCTGGTGGCCTGCATCTCGTCCACTGAATGATCCGCTCCATCTCTTGTCTCCCCCTCCGTAATTCGACCCTTGGGATCATAATCGATAAAGTGCATTCAAATGCCATTGTACTTTGAGTGCAGGGTGACTTATGGTGGTAGAGCGTAAAAGCGTTTAATGTCGAGCATAAACTCGGCGAACTTTAGCCCACATCGTACCTAGTGGCGCTCGTAAATCGTGCTCTGCCACTTTCATCGGGTAGGACACATACATATATATATATACATATATATATATACATATTGTATATATATACATATTGTATATATAACCCGCCTTTCTTTTTCTGCCTTAACATCGCTGGGAAATCCTGTTCGCTCGCACTGCGATTTTACGGTCGCCTCGAGATTGATTCTCGAGCACATGGCGAACGATAAAAAATGAAAATTGCCTCGTATTTTCCGGCTCATGAATCATGCTCGAACTGACAGTCACGTAATTGTCTCGTTCTGCCGGGAGAATGGGGCTTGGAGGGAAAATTCTTGTATCGGCGACTGCATTTATTCGTCCGATGCGAAGAACTGGCTTAGGTCGTTTTGGATTTCAATTTAATATCGGGGATATATACCTAACTTGTCATGTGATTCAAGCTTTAAAATAATACTTTGGCGGTAATTTTTTTAAATTATGCTCGCTCTAATTACCTCACCAGCATTTCTTTTCATTTGAACAGAATTTGTGGGAAGGTTAGTCGAAATTTCGAATGCAACGCGAGAAGGAATAACTCGTTTTGGATTGTGTTCCATTAAACGGACTTTTTATTGGTACGCCGCGAAAATTAGTTTGCAGTCGCTATATCCAGTCCCGGTCGAATGTAAGCTCGCCGCGAATTTTGCGATGCTTTTCCGCGTGACGCGCGTATATTATGGTCAGCGCCGCGTTATAATTTTATAAAAAAAGCAATCGGCCGCGGTTCGTTCCGAGGATAATATATATATCGTCATAAACGCACGGCGTGGCGCGGCGCGGCGCGGTTCGTTTGGATTTAAAATTCATTCGTTTGGATTATGCATCAGAGCCTACTCGCGCGTATTCAAAAATTGATTCAATCGTCCGGCAGCGAACAAAAATGCCATACCAGTTTTCCGGAAATTTAGTATTGGCAGTTTGAAACCACGTTCGAAAGAGCAATATTGCATTTGCCTGCTCAATTTTGTCTCAGGACGAATCTTGCGTCATATAACCCCGCATCTTGTTGTCGCGACGTGTTCAATGTTCTCCGCCATTGTGTCGGTAATGACTTAATTACGATTCGATTACACGATGATTCACTCGATTTGTCGCGAGCGGATGCTGCGCAGCGAATCGGGAATTAATCCGCGTTATAGCGGTAATGATGCTCGAGTTGCTTGCGAAACAGGCGACGAGCATCGCGGCGAAACGAAAATACTTCACGAATCTGCCACGATATTATAATTGAACACGAGAAAGTTTTCGCAGCTTTCGTGTAAATCGCTTCAAGTTGAATATGAACGAAATATTTAGTCGTAAGCTTTACTTCTCAAGCATTGTCGGAATAATATTTGCTTCTAATGAAATACTGAAAGATGGAATCGCAAGTACTTTACTTCTTATCTTTCCCATTTTTCTTTGTTTCTGCAGACGTAACAGATTATACGGGGAAACATCAACTCGGGAAAAATATTTTCTGTGATCTCAATATTATTTCTCATTCCATCAGAATTACATTTTTCATTTGTTAAATCATTCATGGCTCGGCTCGTCGAGTTATTTCGTCGTTGTAACATCGAACCGCGGTAATCCGTCGGTTAGAGATCTCTCCCATACGTGTATATAATTCGATTACGCGCGCAGTTAAACCAACGATATAATTACTCGCGGAAAAAAGCAGGAAGGTTTTCCCGAGTTGAGTTTCCATCGTTCCGAGTCTCGGCATTCTATCGTTGATATATATATATATATATCTATTTTATGTTTAATTAATAGCGCCGTGCGAGTCGACGATAATTGGTAACAAAGTAATGCGCTCGCGTGTTATACGTGGTTATACGCGCCACAAAGCCACGCGACGCGACGCCACGTGAGCGACGACTCGTCGAACAAGAAACGGATTACGGTTGATTCTGTATAGTAACGAGATCTGAACCGCGGCTTTGAGATGAGCGCGGAATGTACAATTTCGATAAGTTTATTGTTCTTTGACGTAGCGCGTTTCTCTTCTTTCCGTTTCTCATTGCAACGTAACTCGCGCAATCATTTTCAAGATTTAGAATATTTAACTTCCGATTGCTATATAATAAAATAAAAAATTTCATGTCGCGATGTGATTGTTTTACAAAGTATTTTACGTTTAATAAGTTTCACAAAATATGCTGAAGCGTTTTTGTTTTTGCAATGTATTAATTTTTTTTAAACAGTACAGAAAAAGCTGTCTTCACGGAGATGTCTGCATTGCTCGTTCGAGGCATACAGATGCAATTCGCAAACATATAATTCAAATAATTTTCTAAGTAAATAATTTTCTCGAGTAGATTTTTTAAACGCTGGAGTCGGATGAAAAACCAATATCCCAATTTTACTACGTTCATCTTATATATATCACCATGGCACGCAATTCGCACCGACAGTCGTAAACTGCGGCAAGCGTTTTACTCGAGAGAATTGCGCGAGGGAGTTCTTAAAACGAATTCATACCATCCGCTAGGAAGTAGTATTCATCCCCGTTGCTTTTCCAACCCTTGCTTACTCGTAGTGGATGGTCGGCTCGAATTTTCGCGGAGGCTGAACACACACGACGCGGAAGGCCCGGTAAGGATGAATGTTTTCGGGAGGAACAGGCCTCCGGGGCCTCGCGCCGCCACGCACGCAACGCGAACACGTATACGGGCTGCGACGATTAATATTAATTCACGGAGAAGGAGGCAACATTAATATCAATGCGGAGTGTTGCTAGCGCGAAGGTGCTGCTGGGCGTAGAAAATCCCACGGAGCGGATCTGTGGGAAACGGCAAGTTCCGCACGTAGACTTGATGAAGTCGGAAATGGTAATTTAGGAGTCCCGTTGTTGCCAACAATGCTGCCAACAATTTCGCGCTTCCGAACTTCCGGGAAGACCCGCGAAATGCGAGAAGTCGCAGCTGGCATTCGCTGCGAGCTCATTTTGTTAAATGTTAAATGTTAATTTTTATAATAATTTATACCTAGAATTAACAAAGTGATAATTCGAAATAATTATTGGCGTTTATTTATTATGATTATTGCCGTGACATATATTGTCAGATATTGAAGTTTGTATTTAATCGTATTGAATGTGTGTGATGCTGAAAGATAATGCCATTTGAATTATTACTCTTTGTTAAGCGGCATATTTGAATAAGCAAATCAGGAACGCAGGGTGCAGTCTACCGAGTCTCTACGGGACGATCCTCAATCCGTAATCCGCCTTTCTTCAGCGTCTGTTATCAGTTCCTGTAGACTTGCCAGCGCAGCCACCGAGGTTCTTGCTTTCGCGTGGGGAACCTTAGCTGGCTGCGAGACTGTTTTGTTTTCATTAGCTTGGGCTGTTTACTCGCGTGACAAGCTCAAGACGGAGCCCGATACGTCTTCGAATATAAGAAGTGCATTTGCTCAAGTTTCAAAGCAGAAGCGGCTACGGGAAATCTGGAAGCTCTGTAAAAAATCGATCGGGGCAAATCATGATGTAATCATGTTATGTTAGGAAGACTTGTATATGCGTGACTTTGATTCAATCTCGATTATCGTTTGATCTAAGATCAACTTGAAAAACTATACATTTATTCATAAGACTTATCGGTCATCTCACCAATCTTTGACGATTATGATAATTTAATCATCCTATTTTCTTTTTAGATTCAATAATATTACAAGAAAAATTAAACAACTATTTTTGTATCTTGAATTCCAGTTAAAATTAAGCCAACTTAAAATTCAAATAGCAACATTGCGATTGACATCCTATCATGCTTAAAATTTAAATTAAAAATATTTGAAAAGAGATAACTGATATCTAATATTATCAGTCAAGAATAAATGTGTGAATATAAAAATATATTATTAAATATTCAATAAGAATTATTCGCCAGTGATGAAATAATAATTCGGTATAGTTAAACGGCCTGACTGGCAAGTTTTATTAAGTATATCACAACGACGTTTCGACCACTAATTTGGGTCCTTTTCAAGTTATTTTAACAATGATCCATCATTGTTAAAATAACTTGAAAAGGACCCAAATTAGTGGTCGAAACGTCGTTGTGATATACTTAATAAAACTTGCCAGTCAGGCCGTTTAACTATACCGAATTATATATTATTAAGGTAGTCCCCGAATCATTGTTTGATACCTCGTTTATAGTATAGACATTTGCCCGATGTAGATTTTGTAAATAGATATCAGAAGACCAAGTTGACCTGACTATGTTAAGTCATTACTCCTAATAGAATACTGTTTTCAACCCTTTCGTGACCAGGGCGCGCAGGGATATGCCGCGATATTAATAATACTTAGGCGCCAGACTCGCGTTATTAAATCAACCGGGCCATATTGCCCACTCTGAGGAAATCTCTCTCTCTCTCCCCCCCCCCTCCCCTCCCTCTCCCTTCCCCGAAATGCATTTCAAGATGTCACCTTGGAGACAGGAACTCGACCGCGCGCCGCAATAAATAATTCACGATGCATCTTTCAGGACGTCTGACTTATGACGGATGCTTCCACTTTGCACGAGCTGCGAGCTCAGGTGTATCTCGATGTACGATGTCGAGCAACTTTATACCATTTTTTTATAACGTAACAGTGCATACAGTGTGATGTGATGTGTGTGTGTATGTGATTCAATTAATAAAATAAGTCAGAAAAAATAAATTATTTAAATTGATTGCTTTTTTGAGTGCTATTTACGAAGTTGTATGTATGTATACATTTCATAGTATATATATATTGTTTTGACATGCGTTAGAGACGGTAAAAATTTCCTTCTTTTTTACATGATTTTATATTTTAATATAACTTTATAATGAAAAATAAATAATTATACACCATGATGAAAAGTAACAAGAATCACATATTATGTTATCTTTTTTATGGTGTATTTATCGCTGACAGATTAAATCAGACTAAAACAGACTCGCGAAATTAAAATAAAATGCTTATTCAATACTCTCACGCTCTTATTGCAAAGCTAAACTACTCGAGGCAACGTACAACGCGTTTCGGGATGCTCTTTGACAAGTTTGTCTGGAATGGTACAACCGTCACCATCGAACTGTCAAGACAGGTAAGAGGACTCTTTTTGCTCCTCGTCTCCCTTCGTTGCGCGACCGGCGCTGCACTTCACTACTAGAAAAGTAGAAAGGAATGTCTCTCGCTCGTGGGAGGGTCTGAATCTTTAAAGAAGGCGCAGTTAGTAACCAGAGAAGTACAAATGGCTAGCGCCTTCGCCCATCGATTATTCACGCGGGGTCACGTTAAATATGTACGCTTCCATGGGGATCGAGCAGCCGAACGGGATGGGGATGCTGGGGGATAGCTTCCGCGATGGCAGGGCGGTAGCGGGGAAGAAGCGAGTTTCACAGTCGACTGTCTCTCGCAATGCGCCTTGACGCCTCTTCTCCGGCCCCTTTTTGTCTTGCTAAAAACGAGGGGGCGATTTCCTCCATTTATGTGCTTGGGGAACCGGCGAATTAAAGAACCGCGACCTTGACTTCGCTGACCTACATTGGGGTCGATGCACATGACGGGGTGCATATTTTCCGCGTGATCGCGCGATTAGGCGCGATAAATCGCAAAGACGGTCTTTACATATCGGTCATGTGAACATGATTGGTTAATCGAAGTCACAAATTTTGCATATTTTCAATATTCAGGAGAGATATTAAGTATCCCGATAGTCGAATAAATTAAACTCAGCGAAAATAAAATTTACTTGAAAAAAGTTTAAAAATGTAAACGATAATTTTATTTTATTTAGTTGTGAAACTACTTCAATAGATATTACATAAGATATATATACATAAGATATTACATTTAGTGCTTAACCATTTAATCGATAATACATCAGATTCAAATTAGTCGAAGAATCTGTAGGAACAATGTCGCGGTGTCTAGAACGTCCTTTTCCCAGGACAGATTATTACAGATTGTTTTATTGTGTTACAGAACACGTTTGCCGCTAAGTTTACGGCGATCATTATCTGCGTTAATTCTGCCAAATAAACGTGCCCGAGGTGTACGAGTTGCCGGTTGCCGCGCGTAATCCGTGCCGAGGCGAGCGAGTCGTTAAATCCGTCTTAGGCATCTGCGACAATCGGCTGTGCGTTTATGCTCCCTCCTCGGCGACACGCTTCGCACGGATAGCCCTAATGCGCGTTAGGCGAAGTCGGGAAGATTTGTGAGCCGCGCGGAGGGTGTGTGTCTAAAGCTTCGCGGGTGGAAAGCGTCGGCACTAAAATCGCACGCGCGTCTTGAGGGTGGATTTCAGTTCGGGGAATGGTTTCGCGCACTTTGTCAGGATCTATTATTAAGGACCACGTGTGAAATTGTGCGTGTATTGCAGTTTCACGTGAGAATTGTAAAATTACTGTTTTACAATATATTTTGTGACAAAAGAGAAAATATAATGATTTTTTTTAAGGCTATTAATAATATCATCGAGCATTCGCGTTCCAAATTGTCATGTTAATCATGCGTAATATAAGAATTATCGAAACATCTGAGTTAACATAAATAGACATGATTGATTTATTAAATGGTTTTAAAGTTTTAAAGTTTGCTGTATTGAGATACTAACTGATACAATTTGCCAAAGGTATTTTAGAATTTGTTTGTCTTCGAGGGACACGGAATGTCTCCAACTAATTAAGTTTAAGAGTGCGATTTTGAGCAGCACCTTCGCCGGCGTATTTCATGAGGCCTCCGGATTTTGGACTTAAGCTACCGTACGATTCACGCGTAAATCCACCTTCCCTCCCTATCGCTCTCTCCTTCGCTGCGCGTAAGCGCAGAAGACTTGAACGCTTATATCAGCTTCCAGTCGTAACGCAGGGCGGAAAGAAGACGGAAGAGGGGAGGAGATAGAAGAGTCGAGATTTGCAGCTCCTCCATCTGGGAATTATACACGAGGGTAGATCCCTTTGGGCAGATAGTCGCGACAAATTTCAAGAAAAATATGTCCCTCCCTCTCTCCTCTTCGCTGTCACGTCCATCCTAGACAGCGTCCTTGTTCTTTCAACCCTGGCGCTACCAGAATCCGGTCTCGCGGCCGCGCCATATACTGGAATGAACGTTGATGAGAAAAATATCTAAACGTAGATCAACCGCGGCCAACTGTCTCGTTAAACTGCCAAAGTGTTCCGGACATAGACATTATACGAGGCATCCGAGGGGGCCGAAACCCCGAAGTATCCCCTTTGCGACAAGATGAAGATGAGGAAAAAAATATGAAAAGCGTCGCGAGAATGTCAGATGGAATAGGAGGATTTAAAGATAATTTTGCAAGTCGTACCGAATTATGATATATGTGCAAAATAATCTGCGCGTTTCAATTTTAATATAATGAAATAATATATATATATATATATATATATATATATATATATATATGTATACATTTGATACATAAAATATAGATACACAAAAAATTCATCCTATATTATTACAATAAAACAATATGAATAAGTTCGTATAATGAACAAGTACATAAAAAATAATGGCATATTTCTTATTATAATCTTTATCTACAATCTGAACTTATATAGAAATCTAAACTTGTTATAATGTTTACAATAACGTAGCCCAAGAAAAATCCATTTAATCAAAATTTAATATTGGTCGACATTGTCGTAAGCGGTCTTGTGAGATGCTCGTAAAAGAGAAAGCAACCGAGGATCAGTATTGTAATGACACGCATGGATTCAACGGTCACAAGTGTAGGTCGCGTAGGAGGAAGTTAATAAGTATCTCGTGCAATCATAACTCTTAATAAGCGAAGCAAACAACGCTCTTAATGACGCTTCGTCGAGTCGTAACTCGGCGGAGTGCACTTTCGTGTTCCGGACGGATAGTCAGTCCAGCGTACATATGAGCGTCTCGGGATACAATCAACTCGTTCCGAGGACACGTCGCGGCCCGTCCTACCCTTCGTCGAAACCTCCGTTCATAGAGAAGACAGAGAAACGCGCGGAATAATCTCCGCGTTTCGTTGCCTCGACAGAGGTGATTTCATCGGCGAGCTGCCAGCAGGTGGGATTTATCATCGACCGTTAAAACGCTATTCCGCCCCGTGTGTTGCAACAACCGTACGGCAGCTTGTCAGATCATGACGACAACGGCAAAATTACCGTGAAAGAAAGAAACTTACGACATGGTTGTAAATGTTAGGCGTAAAACACGTAATTGTGTTTGGAAGAGCGGAGACTTGGAAACTGTATGATTTCTCGTATACGAGCGATGTTTGGAGAAATATATAATGGGCGCGTTCAGCAGATCAAACCGCTGAGTAGCAGTCGAACGTGATTGGCTCTTACTTTTAGAACCAACCAATCAACGCAAGGTGTTGATAAGACGAACTCAACAGTTGTGTCTGCTGAACGCGGCCAATGTAACATACAATTAATGTTTGTAAAGAATGCATCATGTAAAAAAATGCATCATGTCCGCGAAACACGATGAGACAACCGTAACATACACTTTTTATTCACAATTGTGTACTTCCCAACAAATGAATATTATAACATCAAATAATAGAATATCTTTACATATCATATAGTATGCATACAATTACGTAAATCGATAACAATTATTATCTAATTTTATTATATGTCGATTATGAGACAGCACAATTGTTCGATATTTAAAATATCGTTTAGCATACTCAGAAATAATAATCATATAGAAATACTAACGTCGCTATTAAATATGCACAAATTCTAACATTTGCCTCCGCGCTATAACAAGTCGCGAATTGAAACGGGAAAAATTTAGTACGTCCTGCATTATTTCTCTTTTACTTTTTCCTATAATCTCAACGCCGCCGCCGGCGTCGGTTTCTTTCGACCGGGCTATACTGTGAGTACGCGTTATTTCGCCATTTGTTTTTCCAAATTGCGTTCTGAATAATTCATTACGCTGGCAAGTATGAATTTATATTAAAAGTCTTTCCTTCGCAAGTAATTTCAGTCACGCTCCTCGTTGACGATGCATACCTATGCGGCTAAACAGAGCATGAGAAGAAAAAACTCTGCTTTAAATCGTGTCTTCAACTTATCGACGTTCTGGAGTAATGTGACATTTAGTTAACGACATATTTATAACATGCCAATCTATAGCGAAGTAATGTTATTCGAAGTGACCGGAATAACGGAAAACCTTAATACTGCATGAGAAACGTCAATTTATTTGGACAAAAGATTGATCCGTTATAAACACTGCAAAATCAATAAACTGTTCCGCTGAAAATGGTACCGATATAAGCAACTCTCTATTAATATTAAAATAGAATGTCAGGGATATGAGTGACATACTACCTTTTTGACTCATAAAATAATTATCTTGTGTTCACCATGTTTCAGTCTCGAATTTTATGTTATGACATACGCTCTATTATACACTGTTATAAATTTCTATGATGGATACGCTTAAAAATAGTGGAAAAGTATCAAAAATCAAATAGCGAAAAATCAATTTGAGAGATATTGCCGTTTTTGCTAGATCGACCCCTCACGAAATTTTGTCGGACACGTGACCAGTTGATGCGACATCGTCGCCCGGTGGAAGTATCGCCCTTCCGCGCTGTGAATAGCGGTACTCCTTATTACGCCTGGCAGGAGAGCACTGTACATCATCCGTCGACACTTATTGACCCCCGAAGGCTCCCGAATTGAAAAGTAGACGCGCGTCCGCACCTTCGTTCCATTTATTACTCGGCCTCTCCGTCGGCTGCGTAGACGCGTGGTGCGTCGCGGCGTTGGCGCGCGTCAGGGGCTGCAGAAGTCCACCTCATTCCCGCTCGTTTCGGGCGAGTAAAAGGGGGATGAAAAATTGCTGGAAATTTTGGCAACGCGCACTCGCGCCGCCTATCCCTTCGCCCTCCAGACTACACTTAATAAAAGGGGCTTGATCCTCGAGTGGCCTGCAAAAAAAAAATTTCAGCCCCCCCCCCACACATATACATATACATGCGTAGATACGCATACACACATTCTTGTAGCGCTCTCTCGCAATCCGCCATGCGGACAAATTGCATTACGCGGCGCGGGGGTACCATCCTGTATCCGTGTCTCCCGCTGGCGCACGGACACGTGTAGTACATCGGATTATCCGGCGATGACGCTCGCCGTATTTCACTCGTTATCGATCTCGACGCGTCTTAATTTACACCTCGTAAAATCTGCGGACCATTCTGCCTGGATTTCGATTCGTTTACTCGTCGCGAATCAGATAATTTCCCTGCCGTAAAGAAATATATTCTGCTTGATCCAAACTAAATCAGCAACAAAATGTTGTTACATTATGTTTTCTCTATTCTATGTGTATATAAAGATGGATCAATTGTACAAAATTTTCAAACATATAGAAATATGTATTTTAATGTCGAAACTTTATTAAATAATTTATTTATAAACAAGTTATTCAATAAAAAAGATAAAAAAATATAGACAGGAATGTGCATAATCTTTCTATCTCTTAGTTTCTTGCAAACTTGTCTTTGACAAAAATTAAGTTTGACTCGTTTATCATTTGTAGCAAATAATGTGTGCACACATGTGAGATATGTCCGTCATAACAAAATACTCAACCATATAGGTGCTGCTTAAACCTCCGAAAATATCGTAAACTCTCCGTACTTGGGTGAACTAAGCAAGTATACACATTTTCAGTCCGAAAGTAGATGATAATTTCACTTCGCCGACTGAGTTGAGTATCGGTGACATCAAAATCCGCGAGAGAACGACGCAGTTTTAAGGCCAGTAAAAAACTTTCCGCGTAAGTCGCCACATTCGCGCCTCTTTATGACCAAGCTTCGAATTCAATTTTCTCTTACCTTGATTACATTAACTTTCTCTGTTAAACCTCTGGAGTATATTTTCAAGCGCTATTCTGATTGCATGTCTGAATTTACAACGAATTATTGCACGCAAAGTCCTTATTTTATATACTATTGAAAAAATATGTTTTATGATTTACATACATTACTTTTAGAGATGAAGAGATGACACATTTTAAATAACACGAAAATTAAATTAAATTAACTGTGGCAGTAAGGGCTGCAATATGATACATCATCAATTATATGTAAGTAGCAGTTCCTTTGACAGCAATTGCTATCACTACCGGGAGTATACACGTGCCAGACGGTTCTTAACAGCATTCGAGAATCCATCGAGACTCTTCAAGGACCACCATCACGTACATTTTAGAGTTGTATAGCGTCGAAAGGCAGGAAGTTGCGAGTAGTATGGGACGGCGGCGTTTATCAAAAATGCATGAGGCCATTCGTTTACGCGACTACGATGTTGACGACGATGACGACGAGGCGTGCTGAAGCGTCTCCATGTGTTGCCTGCGTCTTGGGCCGTCGCTAACATGTAGTGAGGAAAAAAATGCGAAGAGACCGCACATGGTGGGGGCAGTCAGGGAGAGGGGGGAATGTACTCGAATTTCCGTGATGTGATGTCTGGTTCAACAATACGACGCCTGGTCTAAACGGCTGTTCATTCAATAGCTTCGCTGGGCCAGACCCGATAAACCGACCTGTCCTGTCCTCCGACTATCTCGCTCGTAAACTCACCCTCTTTGTCCACTCAGGTGGACTCCCCCGTCTTCTTCTTTCCCCGCTGTATCCCTTTTTTCGTGCTAGGCGATTTTACTGAAAAGTCGCGGGCGTCTTGCGTCTTTGAATGCCTTCTCTTGGATTCTAAGAGTTGGTCATACGTGGTGAACAGGAGAAAGGAGGGATATCGTTTTCCTATTTATTTTATTGCGTTCTTTATGCATATTACGAATTTGGATGCGTATTTATGCGCCGGAAATACAAGGAGGGTTAGTAAGAGAGCGTTTCTTATCATTCGATGGAATAATAAATTCCGAGCAGCAAATATGGAAGAGCATCGAGTTCTTCACGAAAAGATTTTATAACTGACATATAGGATAGGCTTTCCCTTGTTAGTAATATCGAACTAGGATATATTTTTAAATTGTATTTTAAAAATATGTATATTATATATTCTTAAAAATAAAATTTTAAAAGACAGGAGAGAAGGGGAGAAAAAGGAGGGAGAGAGTATGTGTATGTTGGAAGTTATTCTTTAATTTTTTTAGTTTATTTTAAGAAAACTTTAATTTTAAATTGAATTATAATAAAATTCTTTAATATTAACGAAAATAATTGAAAATATCGATTCCAATTTATATATAACTTTATCATCGTTATATAATTTATCCAATATTTTGTTAAATTGATTTATATAAGATCTTAGTTACAATTAATCTTTTAATATAATAATATTACTTTCTAATCATTTGTTTTGCCTGTCATCTTTTAACTACAAACTTCGCAGTTCTTGAGAGGAACTTGCAGCGTTTTGTAGACCTGGACCCCCCCCCTCTCTCTCTCTCTCTCGTAGCATACGAGCTTTCAATTCACGGACTTCTGCTGTCCAGGCTTGGTAGCGTGGACTGTCAGACGCAGACACTTCGTCCGGGTTTTCATGAAATCTTTTCCATAGAAAATCCTCATCCCATTTCAAGAACCATCCAAAGTCCCGGAAATTTTCATCTGTAGAGGCGATCGTCCCTCCTTCTCCGCCGCTTTTAAATTCCAGGAAAGCGAGCCCGCAATATTTTCCCTGATTTCGTGCGATCTATAGCTCACTTGCAATTCCGGGCTTTTATGAAATCGCTGCCTTCAATATTTCATTGCTTTCGTTATTTTTCTCGTCTTCCTCCCAACCATTGCAGTAGGTATCACGATATTTTTAATAGCAACGAATACATTTATATGATATAACATTTATATGAAAAGGATTGTGTTTGTATACATAGGTGATTGAAACTCGACGCTGTTAACTTTATTTACAGTTTTTTAACGTGAATTGTACTTTTCTAAAGAATTTATACATCTTAGTGTGAAATCGCGAGGAATCGCGGAAAATCTAGGTGCGCGGATCGCTTCATTTCCATGCTGTACGACGTGAACAGAGCAGGGAAGTATCTTTTGACAATCAGATTGATAACACGCAGTTGCATAGATATGCACGCATCCACGTAGGCTTGCGCGAAGCGAACTCTCTCCCGTTGTTCCCGTTATTTTTCTCCTGTACGCCGCGCCGCTTCACGCTGGAAAGCACTCACATTGATTTGTTCGCGCGGCTCCTAGTTTATAGTCTCACCTTATCCCGAGACATCGGCTACTCTCGTATCAGACACAATAAAAACCACCCCCCTCCTCCCGTGCTTCTTTTCGGAAGGCCGTTAATTCAAATCGTTCAATCGCTCTGAAAGGACCGGGGATCGCGCGATACGGACTCCACCTTCGCTTAACGATGTCGAAGAGGAAATAAAGAGTCGGGATCACTCACCCTTCGTATCTTATTGCCTCAACACAAAGGAAGAAGATAGATTCTTTTTTTTCTTCAAGATTATTGCCTAGTGAGCGTGCGTGGAAAAGGTGATTTACTCAATTAAGATTGCATGGAACATCAGAATACACTCTTTTAAATATTTTATTATAATGAAGAATATATGTTTGAATATTGTTTTAAATGTATTATCGCAATATGAAGTATTCTATTACTACAATATTCTTTGTTGTAAATTTTTTACAATATGTAGTAATATATTGCAATTGTTGTATTAAATTATTTTCTATTTAATGATCAAAAAATCTTTAATAATTACTTCAATACATTTTAACGCGTATTATTTAGCTTCTGAATAGTTAACAGTATACACATATTCTATTTGGAGAATTCACGGAGTTACATTGATTAGATAAGCGGGGAAAGGCTTCTGAAGCAATCTACGCCAGCGTTAATTAGTCATCCGAGACGGTCCAAGGCTATGAATGATTTAGTGAGCCGATCGCGCGTTTCACAAAGAGGTTTCCCATGTTCCGAGTCCCGGTTATGCATATTGCAGGAACGTGCCCGTCATTCAAAATCCTCTCCCCACGATTACGCGGATTGTACTCCCTTTTTAATGCAATATCAATCCGACGATAAACGATTTTTCGTCGGCGTTGCCATTGTTTTTGGCAAAACCCCGCTAGCGACCAATCGAATACATATAATATCACCGATGGTCAGATTTTATTACGCATTATGAAGCTACCAGAGAAAATGCGTACTTTTAATAACTTAAATTTTAAAATAAAAAATTTCCTTCACTTCTTGTCAAAAATGTCTTCTGCATATCGTTATTGATTACGATTACTTATAATTTCAGAATTAAAGAATGAATTAACATATTGGTAGCTTTTCCATTTCGTTTTTAAGTTTATATAGATATACAATAGATATACATATAGATATTCGAAGAAAAAGATATTAGCTAAACAATAATATTTCTAGAAGATAAATTCATACCTGGCAGATACTAGGCTACCCTAAGCGGTTTTACTCCTCGAGTCATATCCTTGCCATTTCACTTTCTCGCGAAGTGCAATCTTGCTCCTCCGCATCCTCGCCACCACCCCGCCGCGTCGGCAGCCAAGCAGTACCAACAGCATTATGCAAATGAGACGGTTCCGCTAGCACGCAAACGTTGGAACCCCATTCAGTATACTACCCCATCTGTCGCAAAAACCGTGGTTTCGCTTCAGCCGGAGCGTATCCCGATAAGGTCCCGACGAAGAAGAAAGTGACACGGCGACCCGAGGGAGTCTTTGCAGCGTTTCGATTTTTCAAATGGCGTCCGGAAAATGAAGGCTTGATAGATATCTCGTGAGAGCGTTACCTGAGATGGTACCATTCGACACCCGAGGGATTTCTGAATTCTCGAGGCTCGGAGGTGTAAGAGCCAACGAGTTTATAGCCGGGTGTCTTTTTAACATCTTTAATCTATCAGCGTATTATCTGCATATCTGATAAGGCCGTCTTCCGATGAGTTTCGTCGTACTTTATTATAATAACACGAGCGATACAATCGCGCATTTTGATCTGCAAATCTTATTAAATTTAATTTTCGTATAATATAGGATTATTTTGAAAACTAAACCATACGATATTTTATATTATAAAGAAGCCAGAAAACAGAGCTAGAAAATAAGCTTTGTCGAATTAAATAAAATTATGATGCTAGTCGAGGCATTAAACAGATGTGACTCTAAAGGGATGTAAAAAGACGAACGAACGTTTAAGGGTGGAATAAGCGCGGTGTTTTCGGCATGCCGTATCCAATTACCGATCTGACGTAACAGCTTCGCGCGGCGGCAACTTTTCGAATGACGGACGAAAAAGTTAACCCCTTCCTCATTTCGGGCCATTTCCCGTCGCGTGTTCGTCGTTGCAATTTAATTGCATCCGGCATCCAATCGCGGAAAACTTTTCGTCGGACGAGCTCAAGCCGGGAGAGACAGAACGACGCGGGGAATTAGAGAGGCTCGAAATGTGTGAAGGGTGAATGGAGAAGGGAGAAAGTTCGGAATACCGGAGCGCGGCCGAATAAGTGATCGATTCCTTGATAATTACGTTAACGCGAACGTACTGGCGGGCCGATCAGCCGCGAATAACGTAATTACGGAGTCGCATTACGGCACGCACGCGTGGGTCAGCTGCGGCCCGCTTCGTTCTCTCGCCTGCATTGCTGCATTGGTGCAACCTTGTTTTCCATCCCTCCCTCTCTCTCTCTCTCTCTCTCTCTCTCGCGCCGCGTCCCACGCCGCTCCCAGAGAGAGATGTCAAAGCATGTAAGTCAGCTTTGATCAGCGGCTCATTTAATTTACGCGTTACTTTCACGTCGCGTGATTGATCTCTCTCCTTTCTGACAAAGTATCTGTCGCAAAATGTTTGGACGCCTTTGGATTTACTTTATTACGTGCAACGTGATCTGAGCTGAGAAAAGTAATATAATTATAATTATTTGGCGACGATGTCGATGGGCATTATCCAAGTGTGAAATTTTTTACGATATGTCTTGATGAGACGGGTATTATATTTTGTATATATATTCGATAATGCGTCCGGGGTCATAACGGTTATTTTCGCTGTAATGGACATTAAACGAAATTGGATTCACAAATTGTGACACGAGTCTGTAATATGAAATTTTCTGGAAATCGGCGCTGCGGGAACGGAATCATATTATACGCGAATTGACTGTCGAAAATCATTTCAGATCGCATACATAATTTCAGGCAAAATGACCAGAATTTTTGCTTGATTAAAATTAGAACATTATAGTTACATAATACATAATTGGCAATTTTGTAAAATCTGGGAGGAACTAATCGCTTTAAAATCAACGTAATAGAAACTTGGAGATACACATATGAGCAAGCAAAACACGTTAAACAATTGTTAAATAAAATTTCTTCGACCTGTTGTGAAGAAAACAAATATTTTTAGACGTTGCATTTATTTCTTGTTTACAGTCGTCCCTTCTTTAATTATCATGAAAAAGCAAAGTGCAAACGGAAAATTACGTCAAAAAGAGGAAATCATCCTTAACGTCGTGACATTGTTTACATTTCGGAGTATTTAGACTTCGCTTACAGAGGCGTCATTGCAACAGTCGGTTGATTAACACTTCAAACGCGAAAACCACGAAATAGCCCATAATGACAGCGTTCGCAGAGAGAGGCAACCAACCGCATGTTCGATAAATCGGTGCCTCATTAGAGTGGCTTTATACACATCACAAAAGGAAAACCACCCCTTACCTTTGAAACTGTTTATGGAAAAGATCGTGTTGCTCGTGTTTCACGCATATATTCGCGAATCAATTGCGCCAAGCATCTAATTTCACTGTATTCGCTGAAACATTGTTGTTTTGCATTTTTTATTATTCAAATCTATACAAATTATAAAAGAAAATTTGACGTATCGATGTTAATACAATAAATTGCATGTATGTACTTTTTCTCGAAAGATAGTTTTAAATGTACGAGATTATGTGCAACTTGTAGAGAAAGTGATTTTGCAAACAACTCTGCACTACGACCGAATAGTTGCGATGATTGCAGAATAAATATATTGGGATAGAATTAAGCGGTTTGCAGTGGCTCAATGAACAATCTATCACTGCGCCTCCGATTCGAGTTTCGGCTGCCGCAAAATTGCGAATAGTTGAAACGCGGCATTCATTGCGGAACTACCGTTGCAGAATGCAAATAGTTCAATTTGAGTTAAACCAAATATACAACCAACAGTGTTGGTCTCTCTTGTTCACGGGGTTACCTGAATTGTTGATGCCATTCTTCGCGATTTAACGCGAGATGTGACACCGACTTTCAAACATGAATGTTAATTAGCTGAATGTGATGTGTCGCTCGACAGGATGATTGTTTAATAATATTATATTTATCTGCATCACGCGCACGATGATATTACTATACTTCGTATTGCGCGGGGCCGGTCGACGCTCGAAATATCCGCGGAATTAAATTGTGCGCGGGAGGAAACCCGACGAAATCGATAAATCATCCTGAAACGAAAGGGATGACCGAGACGGGGCGAAAGAGAAAGGGTACCATCGCGTAGTACACGTTAATGGATAATAGGATATCCGTTACGGTTCCGACCTCCAGTCCGTTCTATTCAGCCGAGCGCATAAAGATAAACTTGATATCGCGACGCGAAAGAAACCATCCAGTGAGCCATATAATTATTTCGCGTTCTCAAGCGCATTGCGCCCGTTCTCAGATCGAATATCGAGTTAGCGCGTCTGGAGAATGAGCGAGCAAATTTGATGTTAATGAAGCTTGATGTTATAACCGATAAAGAAGCTAGACAACAACCAGAAGGTTAAAAATGTATTTTTCTTTTACTTATTCATCAGAAAGACTTCTTTGCAATTTTTATGACAATAAGATCTTGTTTCTACGATGAGAGGGTGAGAATCATTGTCGAAAACAGGTGAAAAATGCAGTAGAATACCAAATAATTTGAATCATTTTCCTAAAGCTAATAAAATTAAGGAAATCAGCATAAAACAGTTTAAGGGATTAAAATTAAATCTCTAACAAAATATGTAATATGACATCCTAGTATAAAAATTTGTTTATACTAGAAAATCTATAAGACCATTAAAACATCGATGTTTCGTAAGAGCGGAAGAGTTATAGCCATTACTCGAACTATTTGTACGGTATGGGATCTGCTTTTTAACACTTCCTCATCCATACTTCTACACATTCGAAAAAACGTGTCGGATCGAAAAGATCGAACTTAGGCGAGTCGTGTGCTAAGAAAAATATCGAAAAAGAAGAGGAGAAAGTCGCGGGTTGAGCGGTGGCGCACTGAATGCAATCGTTATCAAAATAAAGGCTAAGTGTTTCGATATTTATCGGTTAGCACTTTGGCCGGTCGTTCCGCGAATGGCTGCAGAATAACGGCGGCGGGAAGCACAGGGTGGTACACGCCAGCCGGCAGTGGGTTATGTTTTTTGGAGACGCGCCAACGACAACGGCTTTGTGGGGAAAAGGAATAGGAGAAAGAATAAAAAAAAAAGAGAGAGAAACCATTTAGAGAGAATGAGAGAGAGAGAAAGGGAGAATGAAAAAAATCGCGAGATTCAATTTCCCTTTCTTCACGATCGCTCCGTACCTCCTTGATCGCCAAAAATATTGGTCCAGCTTTTGGCGATGCCTACCCATTCCAGCGCTCGCATCTTTTCGTTGGGCAGTCCTTGGCCGTCTTTCGAGGCCATCGGTTGGACCGTTGCCAGACACTTCTACGGGAAAATTTACGAAGGCCTTAACGGAGCAGGACGGGCCGGGGATGCCCGTGGCTTCTTGAGAAAATTACGTGACTCCTACGCTTTCCTATCTTCGCGAGACGCGGCGGCTATTCGGTGCGGTAGTGTTGCGCGGCTACCTCGAACGTTGTGTCTAAATGGAAGTGTCCACTGTTAAAGAACGCTTACGGAGCGTCCTTATCTGATGGCGGTTCTAT
The DNA here is from genome assembly GCF_030848805.1 of Temnothorax longispinosus. Taxonomy (NCBI): domain Eukaryota; kingdom Metazoa; phylum Arthropoda; class Insecta; order Hymenoptera; family Formicidae; genus Temnothorax; species Temnothorax longispinosus. The sequence continues at coordinate 3,476,413 of NC_092358.1, read as the reverse complement.
TGGAAGGTCGAGAAACTTGCGGGAACACTCGTTTACACCGTTTAACGCTAACTGGTTCGCCAGGATATCGCGATAAGACACGGGAAATGTTAATTCACTGTGACACCGCGCGTGACTGGTTTTATGAAATGAATATTCGCGAGTTTATACGAGGAATAATATTTATTCTTTGCGACGACTGGTCAGAAAGTTAATTGGCGTAGTATTTTGCAATCCTGATGCTTGAACGTTTATTTTAGCGATAACGTCGTATATTTAAAAGGAAGTTTTAAACCTTTAAGACTTAATCCTTTACCGAGCCGTGTCACTTTCTTTTGCGATTTGAATCTGCGAGAGAGATATACCTAAGATATTTAAATTAATATAAGTTTTCGTTTCCTCTACTTTAAATGTCTTGTTGAATAGTGAACAATTTTCATATAAAATAATAAGAAATGTATCCTATTCCCCCAATATCAAATATAAAAACACATTATTCGAGAAATGATGATAAACATATTTAATAACATAAAATGGTTATGCGCGATTTATAAGCTGCGACCACTCCATGTCTCGTCCATTCACGGCGAAATCACATATCATTGAGCGCATCCGCGGTCCGTTAATTCGCACTTTATTGCCGGCGGCTAGATTATGCGATATAAAAGCCGTGTAGTAAAGGCCATCCAAAAGCGACGGCCTCTCCCCAGCTGGCAGCGTGATTAACGTTTCTTTTACTGCGAATGTAAAGCGCTTTATGGCGACCGGCGCCGTTATCTCGAAGATCGAGGCTTTATTATGACACCCGGTAGCAAGGGGCGACTGCGAGAAAACCGACGGAGGAAGAACAGTCGTTTGAGGGGCGGCGCGGGCAGATATACCGGGTATCCCGCCCGAGGGAACATTAGTCCTGGGAACCTGGAAACATGGGATTCATGCGGTACCTGCCGTGCTACTCTCCCGCCCCCGACAGGGCCGTAACGAATCCCGCGAGTACCCCCGAGGGCTACCGGACGGCTGCTGCTGTCCGGCCCACCCTTTCAACCGCTGCTAGCAGCTGCAGCTGTTTCGATAAAACGAGAGTGTCCTTAAAGTGTGTCCGGCGTGTAGCTAACCATCTACGTTAACTAGAAACTATGCGGAGTCCGTGAAAATAAAAATAATTAACCATCCCGATTTGCGATCGCGAGAAAAAGTACTTCATTTGGAGTAATAAAATTTCAATTTTTGTACATACGCTTATATATTCGAGCATTATAAAATATCCACGTGAAACACTAATAAATAGTTTTCTTATTGATTTTTTACATTAACTAGATCTTATATTTTTTATTATTATCATTATGTTACAACATTTGGAAGAAAAAATACGAAAGTAGGGTTAGACTCTTCAATAAGAAATAATATTAATATTTTAGATATAATATTTATTTATGAACATTAAACGCATACTCTGTACGTTTACCTGTGTCATACAGATAAACAGAAAAATGCTGGCGAGCAATGACAAGTCTGGATTCACGAATAAAATATATAGTCCGAGGGAGGATCTTAAAGTCGACCGAAGAGTAAATGCACTCGCTACTTCATGGCAGCGACACGTGCGGACCGTCACGGCGATCTTCGTCGGCATTTCTTTTTTCGTTTGCTTCCTTTCTCCATCTTTCTCCCTTCTGCTATTCCGTCCTTCTTTCCCGAGCACGGTCTGGGCTCCATAGACACGCGCGGTGGCCATTAATACGCCATTAAAGTTCCATCGGGCGCACCATCTCGAGAACATTAGAAGATGCAAGATGTAAACGTTCCTCATTAAAAATGTATGACTCCGTTCTTTTTCCTTATATTTAACAGGGAGTCTTTCTTGCATAGCACGCGTCGAATTGTGACAGTATATTTTTTTATTCGCAGGGTTTATGTACATAGTGTTTAGAGTATTTAATAACTAAAGTTATTTAATTCTTAATAACGGTTAAATAACGTGACTGTTAAGAATAGCTACACGTAAAATTATAAAGCTGTTTGGAGTTACATATATTAATGTAATTTTTTATATTAATTGCATAAATTTGCATAAAAGCGCATAATATTTCTAGAGAAAGTAATTTTCTTACAAGTTAATTTTGATGACTGCCGTCAGCCTTTTGAAATACAAACCACAAACTGTTCCGAACGCTAGATATATCTTCTATCGTCCATTGTTTGCGCTTTCTATCTTTCTAATCGAATTGTTACTGAATGCAAGCTTAATCCCTGTTTTGTTGGCGGAAGATGTTATCAGCTCGAAGCAGTTTAGACAAGAAACAATGCACGTTAAGATACGTACGTTACGGCGTCTGGATCGTCGTGTAGGAAGGAGCTAAACCCCGCTGGCCGGAAGATAGTAGCGAAGGTGCTCACGATATGGATATTTATCGATGATATACAGTACGCGCTCGATACTCCCGACCTCGATGCCGACAACCGTCGGGGTGCTGCGCCGGTCGGTACAACGGTGGTTTGCGCCAGTCAGAATACAGCGGGATGGTGTCCTGAATTCACGGCTATCCCCGCTGGCGTTATGCCACGAGGCACGCGACCCTGTCATATGTGTAAATATGAACCGCTTTATGCACCTGCCGGCCGTCAAACTCCCTTGCGAAAGCCCATCCGACTCGAGCGAGAACGAGCGAACGGGACGACCGCATCTCATGCTGATACGGAACGACAGACACAATCGACGGAAGATTGGATCGTGACATAGGATAATGGAGAAGCTCTGTAGCGTTCTAAAGAACGAGGCGCGAAAAGCAAAGACAATTTGGAGACAGGAGTGATAAATGAAGACTCCCACACGTTGATAACAGATAGCGTCTTCTTAATGCAAATTTTAGCTCGTGACTTTTGGATGGACTTTAGTCACGTTTCTGCTGAAGAACTGAACTGAAACTAATTTTCAGATGTGATAAAATTTAGTAAATAAATCTCGAAAGTCGATTTTATTTTCGCGACGTCAAATTTGTAATCTCGATTCAATTGTGAGAGGACAGGAATGAATTTTTTTTAAATCTGTGTATATATAATATCGTTATCTTGAAAGTATAGAAGTTATTTTATTATTTTATAATTTAAAAGAGAATCTATCGAATCTACTTCAGAAACATTCGGTGAACATACATTTTCTTTGCAAATAAAATTGTTCTTTATTTCGATTTGTCAGTTAAAAAAAGTTAAGTGACATAATCCAGACATTCTATATTTAATGGACGTCGTAAAAAGGATACCTAAATGATTAAGATATCTTTTACACATCTCTCGGAATGTTCGTATTGCTAAAAAATTTACAATGTCAGAATTTCACTGACTAAATTTCATTCCTTTAATGATGAAGAAATCAGCGGAATATATGTTGAAACGTAAAAGTAAGAATCCGCAGTGCTTCAGCGCGGTATAATAAATTCCGTATGAAGACACGTGACACTTTCCACGTTGGTATTCGCGTTAGTAGTACGAATTGCACTATTACGGGCGCGATATTCCCATTACAGGTGCAGAGAGACGGGGGATAATTGAACGGCGCGCGATGCCAAGGAAGCGGAGTCGCGGTCGTTAGGCGGATGCTTCAGCGCGCACATATTCGGGGTGTATCGTTAGCACGCGTACGTTGCATCCGCAGGTAAACGTATTATGCAGTTCTCCACGAGCCCGTCGCCATTCGGAGACGTGGCTTCATTGCTTGCGCAATTAAACGCATACGAGTTAAATAACACGATACCCCGATGTAATGAAGCCGGTTCCAGCAAGAGCATTGGTTCAGTTCAACAAAAATTTCAAGAACCGAGAAATCGATATAATCAGTATAAATAGTATTTAGAATTAGAATTTTTTCTAAAGAGATACATATATATGTATAGTAGAAATTAATCCAGTTAACTCATTTTGTTAATTAAGTAAGGATATTGTGGAACGAAATTGAACCGATATAGCGGCACGATATTTATTATGCATCTCGATCTGAAATGCAGTAAATTGGGCTGAACTAGATTTAGAACAGATGATGATTGACTCTTTTTAATGTCCAATGCAATTTACACCGGAATTTCCATTCTTCGTGAAATTCTGAAATAATTCCCGCTTACCGCTAATTGTTTTCGCCCGCATATGTTTATGAAATTAATGCAGATTCCGTTGCAACGCGCGCAATTGCAACGTATGTTGGATGGCATTTCGACCGCACTATGTAATTTGTGGGCGATCACGCATGTTTATATGCGAGCGTTCGTTAAAGTTGGATTATGTGAGCAAACGTTCTCGAGAAAATCATACATCGGGTATGATGTATGCGGCGAACGGAAGCGCGATATCTCGCCGCGAAGACGAGACCGGGCGATATAAAAACAGCGCGAACGGAATTCAGATTAAATCTAAATGTAGCGGGTCGATTCAGGAAAACTGGAGAAGTTTCGCGGAGGTTTCCGCATGCTCTCAGAACTCGTCGCAACTAAATTATGATGATGCGTGATGCGCGTCTAAATAACGTTGCTGTAGAAGCACGCGACTTAACAAGCTTAAAGCGCATCGCGTTGCGAATATGTGCATCACGCACGTAAATTATCAGCGTGCATTATTATTCACTGTGCGAGCAACGCTATGTAATTCAGGAACTAGTTGTAAATCTTGAAGGCGTGCCATTTTATAGAATCTCATTACGCCTAACTTTTCCATGAGAAATTGGTTTTAGTTGGAACGCGTTCTATATACCATATTCGCCAATTTATGTATCCTGTAAACTATTCCACAAACTATTTCAGAAATCACTTTTGCACTTCCTTTGATAAACTTAGAATTATAAAATTATCTAAAATTAAAGATTAAAAGAGTTTAATGTGTCAAGCTTAGAAAAATATTAGCAAATATATATTCTTACATTAATTTAAAGTAATGAAATTCTAAGAGAAATTTAATATAAAATTAATTATCAAGATCGACATTTCGAATTTTTCATTTTTTTTAAGAATACGTGCATTCAATACATATTGTATGTACAACGCGAAATGTTTATATTGATGCCTTTTTTATCGCGGTCACATCGGTCATCAGTCGCGGACGTAAATTCTCGTTACAGCGATATATATAAAGCGGCGAAAAAGTCTGTATGAAAATAAAATTATCCGATACGAAAAGTTAAGCATCGACAGTTCCCTGATTTTCCACCAATTTTCCATCGAGCGCGACATCGCGACCACGTCGTATAATTCAATATACATCATCATCATTCATCATTGACGCGGTGACAGATGCGATCGATCTATTTTCTTCCGATGCTGCCAAAAGCATCGATGCGTCACGAATGCAGAGACGAGTGTATGCATCACTATCGTCGAATATATTAAGCATCGCATTTACTATTCACTTATCGAAAAGTCGAGTCACAAACGAGTGCAGAAAACATCGATGAATAATAACCAGGACAGTATTTGGGAAATAACACGCTTCGAAATATCTTTCGACCTGCCGTTAAAATTTGCTGATTTTATTAATGCATCGTTATAATGAAAATTATTCGAATATTCAGGTGACATTATTGCATTAGTATAATGATGTAAGCAATTGCTCTAATACTTTAGTTGCTGTTATCTTTAAACGTAGACTCATTAAAAGGAGGCTATTCATTTCAGTGGACAATGTTTTATTTATCCCGCTATCGTAATTGTGATAACCCTCAATTCACTCTGCACGCACTGCAAGTATTCGATACATCGCGGGGGTATCAGTGCCATCACCAGCGACATGCATAGTGACAGATTGCACTTAGTAATCGCGTGCGCGAAGCCGCGGCAAAATGTGAGCGTAGCACGACAGACTGCGTTTATACGCCACGAACTACGGCCGAGGGCTAATGAAAGATGAAATCTTTGGCGCAGACATTTTTTTCGACCTGCCGCGCGTTTCAGGCGAGCTTGATTTCCGCCCGTTATTGTAACGGCTCCCTGCTGTTCCGAGAGAAATAAACGTAAACGCGTGCGAAGTAAAAACACGTGTAAAGTGAAGTTACATACGTAAAATAGCGCCATTGCGCCAGTCGTAAATTAATAAGTGGTGTCGACGAAGTAATGGGAAATATATCTTATTAGATTTGTAAGAGACAGGCAACTGTACTGTTTCTGATTTAGAAGTTGCGGTATAAAATGTGAGCAAAGTTGAAGCTAATATTCTTGTTTTTCACTCTTCAATACACATTGTATGCTAGAAAAGGTATAAAAAGGTTATCTTTATTTTGGCGAAAAAGTTACTTAACAATGTTTCTTAACTAGTACACTCACTTATTCTTACGTCCGTCCTTAGTCCGTCCGATTGAAGCGAAGACGCGCGTAAACGCGTATTTAATTTCGAAGACAAAATCCCACCAAGAATAAGCATCGGCTTTGATCAACGTGTCTGGACTGTAGTTCTCAGCCGACGTCCCTCGAGCCTCGAGTGACACTCCGTTCTTTCATTTGGCCGCCGTCTCTCTTCTTTATCTCCTGCCGTCTTTTCGCGGCGAAAACAATGGCACGCTTACGTCGAAAACCCGCGCGACTCGCGGTACGTATTTTATGTCTGAATTATTTCGCACAAAAGCCCTCCGAAAGAGATGGGAAAAAGAGAGAGAAAGAGAGGACGGGTGCCGCGTTGCTCGCGTCCTACCTCGGATTTTGCGGGCCGCTTAACCGCGGCGAAAGTTCTTCCCGTGAAAGAACGCGCCATGGTATTTTTCGACGAACTGGTCGCGGATGTTTAAGTAATGGTATGCAATGCGCGTTGAGAAACAAAATAAAACGCGCGGTATACGCGTAAAATACGAAAACACGAAAGTTTGAAGTGCGACTTCTATGAACCGTCCCTCTTATGCAGTTTTCGTCTTTAACGTTCATATAACTACGCAAATTTTTTAGAGTATGTGCAATGGAGCTTATTAACCCTTTGTCATCACTTTGATTTATTATTCTGTATCGCTGTTGTTACTTCAAACTCACATAGTACATATTTAATTTATAATTTCTTTTAGCTTTATGTTGATTTAATAATCGTATTATTGTAACATGTTAAAGAGAATGTAACAGTCTAAATGCAAAGTAACATAAGACTATATATAATTTTGTTGCAAAAGACGGAGACAGCGGTTCGTTTTAGGAAGAATCGGTCCTATATATGTATAGCTGGTTAAACGGATTAATTCCTAGAAGATCGAAGACTCGGAACGACTTATCGCGACTAATATTTCATGATACTTGCTTACTTTATCCCATAGATAGACGGTATATATGTCAGCAACACGAGCAAAATTATATATTATGTCGCTCGATCCTGCGACGTCGCGCGACAGGTATAAATCGAACTTATACTTTATGTCGCGGAAGAGATCCGATGGATCTCTTCTGCGCGAGCCAAGTTATTCGCTGTTACTCCGCTCCATTTCCTTCGTTCGGATTAAAAGTCGATGTATTATTACAGTCTGGCGCGACGCGAAGAACGTGAAACTCTCGCTCATAAAATCTAATGCGAATAATACGCGTCCCGCGTGCCAGATATCAGATCGAACGTAACGAATAAAATCACGTAAATTCGAATCCATTCCCGGTATTTTTCGAGAGTTCTAATAGCGCCTTTTTCATTATTTGAATCTTCTTGACCATACTCGTGAATTATTTGCTACCAGAGTTTTCCAGAGAATAACGTAGGGTGAACGACCGAGAGGAATTATTCGGTAAAATATCGCTTAAATGGCAACATGTCGCATTCGTGATATGTATTTAAATTTTGAGCGAGCATAATCTTATCTTACTATGAATTTTTTATGCTGGACTGTCGCAAACAGACCTAATCCTTTCTCAATTTAATTCGTGTTAAATATATTAAAATAATACTTATAATAGTTTCACTTTGCACTTAGCTGCACTTTTTTAGCTTCAATAATATTTCAATATGAATTTTTAAAGTCAGTGTGTATGCAAAAGCAAGCAAATGTTGAACTCTTTTAATTAACAGATCTTATATTATCACAGTAATTAATAATATCTAGATAATTATCTAATCATTTTTGTAGATATTATAAATGTTTGATAAGATAAGTATCGTTAACTGTCGCGGTTGGTCTTATTCTCCTTTTGAGAATATAAATATGTATAATAGAGAATCTCTTCTAAATTAATTCCTTGAGCTTTTTTTGCGTCGTAATACAATTCGTCAATTCTCGTTCGTTATTCTCATTTTCATTAGGTATTCTTAGGAAACAGCAAACGTTGCAGTTGTAGCTATCGCGAGCTGGTATTTAGTGTGGCGGCCGACGTTGAGGAATGTTGGTAGTGTTAGTACAACTATGAAACAATGAAGTCAGCAACTATTTGTATCGTGCGCAATACAATGGCAGACATGCGGAGAAGTGGCGGAACGAAAGTTCTTCCGAACTTGGCAAATTAAAAGAACAATTTAACAATCTAGCGGGCTACAAAACGAAACGAACACTAAGAACTGCGAGTTATAACTTGTTAAAATAATACTTCAAAATGCTGGAACTTTTTGCTGTATAACTTTTGCGTATAACTTTTTCATTTGTCAAATTTCACGCATGTGTAAATAAAAACTTCCGAATATTCGTTATATGCTATGCTATTGCTTTATTTGTGATAGCTGTTTAGAAATTGTATTATATATAATGTTATATATATTATATAATATAATAACTTGTATTTCTTATTTAATTATAAATTTAATTAAATGAAAAATACATGTATCAGTTAAATAGCAACTAGGTTTTCCAGATTCTTTAGAAAAAGAAAATGCATTAGATTAAGTAAGATATTGGAAGTCTCATTTTTCAACATCTTAGAATAAAAGAGAAAATATAGTATCGATCATTACATGTTGTAAACGTTCACGGAGAATTGGTCAAATTCAGGAAAAGACATCATCATGCAGACTACTATTTTTTTCCTTGTTAGAAAAATTTTTTATAGGCTACGACACTATAAATTATATTATATTATTTATCAGAGATCATTTTACAAAAGAGACGTGTCGGTATTTAGTATCTAAGAACAACGCGTCTCTCGAAAAATCCGATTAACGCAAGCGCTCCCTCCTCTTCGAGAGCGAGAGATAATTCGATCGGCCCGAGATGAACTCGCAGAAATCTCCGGAACGTGGAAGTGGCCGGTTGTACTTCACTCGGAAGTCGGTACAGCCACCATTATTTATTCGTCGTTTAATAAGCAATCTAAATTCCGTCCATCCTTACACCCCGCGAACCGCAGTGGATCTATTCCGGCTGTGCACCATCTCCCTTCCACAGGCGATCCCCTGCACTCTCATCCCCTTCGTCGGTCGCCCACGGAGGTCAAATCTCTCGAAATCGATCTCCTTTATTCGTTCTCTCGCCCGCGACATCTGATTCGTTTGCTTTAATTCGACGACGAGATTCGATAATTCGCTGAGTTATATCAAGAGAATTCGCGGCGTAGCGGCGTCCAAATTATAGATAAGGTTCAGTGACCAGACAGATTCGGGGAAATACAATTCCGCGCCAGTTCTATATCGGTCGCCCACTCTGATGTATGTAGAACGAGTCAGACTATTGAGAAATTGATATACGCCGCCATGTGATCACTTGATCGTAATTGACAGCGAGGAATGTATCTATTATTTAAATCCGTCGAATATTAAACATTAAGCGTACATGTATATGTGTATATAATATATATAAAGTCTTCTTAGATTAAATAATTAAAGTTATGCGGTTACGTAAAAATTCTAACTTTGCGTGTTAATTTGACTGCTTTATTTTTAAAGGTAATATTAAAACCATCTCGAGTTATATATATATATCTTTATATATTACATCATTTGTTGGCATTAAGATAAGCTTCGTTTTCTTAAGGATTAGACTGTTTGGACCACGGATTTATGCTCTATATCTAAGTAATAAAAGAGAAATACGAGATTTCTCCGGCTAAGTAGAAGCATAACCAACTTACATGAATTCTACTTGTAAATCCTACATTAGAAATCAACAAATTAAATGTATATTTATTAGTTGTTAATTTTTTTAAAAATAGTAAGATGAAACCAATATAGCAAAATTATTTTTGAAACGTAACTTTTGGTGGAAAAATTGTAACAATATCTAATGCAGTTAAAGTTCCAAATATTTTCCACGGTTTAAATATTAATGTAATAACCAAATATATAGAATTTGTAAACTTTGACTGTCTGCAGAAGTCAAACGATTTATTTGCGGACGTTGACAATGTTACTTTTTTATCAGCATCACATCATAAATTAAAAAGTAGCGAAGTTACTTTAATAAACAGAATAGTATATTTTCTCATAAGAAATCACAGTGTATCAATATTTTGAAGTAAAATGTCAAAAGCACAGAATCTCTCGAGTCTGATTGGGTGCATGTTGTCGATCAGTGACACGAGCACCGTGCAAGTATTTGCAAGTACGGCCGCGCCTTGAAAAATTCCACGAAAGAAACGCACGAAGCGCGGATAACGAGTTATGGTGGCGCGCACCCTCGGTTATAAACATCGTTAGTATGCACCGTTCCATTATTACCATTCGTTCTAATACACGAAGGCCGCGTGCCCGGCCAGACGTCTCTCTGGGGTATCATTCCCGATTATTACCCCGAAAGGGTTGCCTGCCACCCCGAAACAGCACCTGAGGGTACACTACCTTCATCCCTACTCGAAGTAGCTCGAGCACGCCACTTCGCGCGCGTAACACTCTTCTCTTCGATCCTTTTATGGTTACTTGCCAACTTCTAATCTTCAGCAGCAGAGTGGAAATTGTTGCTCATAATACGTAGACGCTTGTTGAGGAATATTGGGGTGCGTTTAAACACGGTAGAACGGTACAACGCTAACACTTACTACCACTGTGTCTTTGATGAATGATGACCTCCTGCCCGAGTGCGCGGATTTTTCTGCATGAATTTTTCGCCTCAATCTCGTTAAGATGGTGTAAACTATGAACAATGTATCCAATTTTTTGTAATTTGCTATTTGACATTAAGGAAATATTTGATAATAAAGTATATACCTTAAATACAAAGAGTTTATTGCTGCTAAACTCGCTTGCATTTTTCAAACGAAAAGAATTTTTCATAATCTATTGCACTCAGACAATTTATAAATTTATAAATATCCTCAGGGATGTAGTTCTTTTTTACGAAAGTGCAAGATATGAAATTCGATCGGTAGTCAATGCGAGAGTCTACACAAAATTTTAATTTACAGTCAATCCGCGGACGAGATCGCGGCGTATTTCAATTTTCTCGGCAGCGCGTTTCCACGTCGCGCCGCGAACACCTTCATCTGGTCTCCCTTCTTCTAATACATTTTATAGCAGCCTCGAACGGCTTCGCTTCTCGGTACATTTCATCTATGCATGAATATCAGAGGATCGCCAGAAAGAGGAAAACAGAGAGAGTAGAGAGTAGAGAGAGAGAGAGAGAGAGAGAGAGAGAGAGAGAGAGAGAGAGAGAGAGTGAGAGAGCGCACGTACGCAGGGATTAGGTGCTTTCCACCCTTCGATGCGCCGTTGTCCCGAGTTCCTCCTCTTCATCTGGCAATCCAAAGCGCCTTGATTCAAAAGCACAATTAAGCCTGCACATTAAACATTTATAGGCCTGGATCTCATAATATGTCGGCGAGAGCTCACTGTCAAGTTGCTAATTTGTGCGAATGTCCAACGGTCGCGCGGACATGCACGTGTGAAGCCTCAGCGCGTGTAATAAAAAAAAGGGAGAGAGAAAGAAAGCCAAAAATTACACTGCATCAATAGAGCTTTTTCCCGACGTTGTTGTAATAAGGTATCCACTTTTTTCGCCTCGTCACCAGAGATCCTTTCTTTCTCTTTTTTTTTTTTTAATCATTGTCTATGTCAAAGTATTGTACGACAGAATCGAGTGCAAGGTTTATATTTTCACAAGTATACAAACAAAAATAGGAGCAATCTCTGAATAGATACAAAATTCACATTTACCGCGACATATATGACAGATGTTTGTGAAAAATCTAGACAGAGAAATGATTAATTATATAAAGTGGGTAAATGACTAGTAATGTCATGTAGACAAAAAGACGAAACGAGAGGAAAATGTTTGACAAGAGTGCGTTAGATATTTTAAAAAACCTGAAAGTTTATTTGTGTCTTTCGATTTGCCCTAACTAAAAATGTAGGTATTTAAAAAAAACTGAAAAATGACAGAAATAAAAGTTACAAAGTAACCTATTAGTCGATCGTAATACGATTGTAGATTCTTCATGCACCAAGTTGCACGACCCAAAATATCTCTGAAATTTGCGTCTAGACTGCGCGTGGTTACAAAATTATACCTTATTTATATATACTGACATAATTTTCTTAGCTTTCTTGCTTTTTAAACGTGTAATTTTAGTACCTTTGAATACGTTATATGCGTTTTAGGGATGCTACAATTTCGCTCATTTTCATTAAGCATAAAGTCTCCCGAAAAAGAATTCCGCAGCGCGTTTGCCCGAGCCACGATAACGAGACGTCTGATGGACACGGTTATTCTCGAGAGAAAACGGCTTCGGGGTAGACATCGGAGAGGGTTGATGGAATTGAACAATGGGTCAAAAACTTTTTCCCAGATCTCTTTTTCATTTGTCAATTTGGCGACCCCAACTATTTACATTTTAATATCAAGCTTCGATCGTCACTTTACCCTCTCTTGGTTGGAATTTTCTAATTAACCGATCTTAAACATCAGCAAATAGTGGCTTAAGAAATCACTTTGTCATTCTTCTCACTTAATACCATCACTAATTAAATTTTTTTATCTCATAGAAGTTTATTTACGCATAATACTTACAAGTATAGCATAATTCTTTATCTGTATATTCGATCACGAAGTAATATCTCATCTATATTATGTCGCTACAAAATACATGCTTAACAAAATATATAAAGAAAAAAATAAAATGATCGCACTTAGCAGAAGTAATAGCGGAAAACGTCCACAGTTAATTCAAATTACACTCAGCACATTCTTACGAGGTTCCATCCGGCCAGCTTCGTCATCCCCAAGTAATTATATACTTAACTTTTTCGCCCTTCGGGACAGAAGGTTATCTCGAATAGTGCACCCCCGAGACATCACTCATTCTTAAAGAAGGGGGATGTGGCAGTGACTGGTAGCCAACGGCACGATTAAGGATTAAACGGCTGAAAAATTTTCTAAATTTTAAAAGAAACAGCTCTCTTGGAAATTACAAAATTAAATGATTTACAGAATCGTTTTTTCATACAGTTGTAATACATCAAATCACGAATTTATAATTATCTTCGCTTATGCAGACAGTCATTCGATATACACGCACGTTGGCCAAAGTGTCATTAAAAAATTTTTCCTCTATAATGTCAAGGGGGAATGGAATGTCAACCTATACATGCATGGAATAATAATGACGGGAACCACCAGCCAAGATTACGAATGCTCTTCATGGTCTCAATTTGCGAATTCCATTCGGCCCTGTACCGTTGTTCATTGTTATCTAGGGATTAATAATACATCGAATACGCCCATTCTCGACATCCCAATATTCGACGTACAGGGGGGGGGGGTGGATCAGCATACAACACTTATAGAAAGGCGAACATCGTCTTGTGCCACGTGATAGACATAGGGAGATCCATACTTGTCCTCAATTTTTTCACGAATCTTCCTCGGGGAAAAAACGAAAATTACGATTAAATTAAATATCTACTTGATCATAAAATAACAATAAAGTTTTGTTCTTTCATCTTTTTATATGCAGAATGTTCATCCGCAAAAGTTTCTGTTTTTAATTGTTTATTTTAATTAGGAAGGATCAATTTTTTAAATTAATTCAAAAATCTGTAACTAAAATTAATATCGGGGCATTGTATATGGAAGCTTTAAATAACTCGGTATTTTCTCATTCAATAATATGTTGATGGAGAGATAGTATCGATCGTCACTAACACTTCGGAACGTATCGTTCTCCGATGGCACGCGTCATGCGTGTCAAAGCCCACAATGTGGGTGCATTAGAGATTAGGTTGCGGCACGTGCGTTTTAACCACTCATCCGTATTCTCTACATTCCGTTTGTAGAGTTTAGAAGCACTCATGGGTGACATTAGAACCGTAAGCGAATTGCCAACTAATTGCACGGTGCCACGTTACAAACGTGTCTCAATTTGTTCGTAAATGGACGCGAAAAATTTATCTGGATAGTCACCAACGTGAGGAACAATGAACACCGAGCTCATAGTCCAAATAATCAAAGCTGTCTTCCCTTCCATCCCGCCGCAATCCTGAGAGATATCACCGGTGCATTAGCAAGTCAGATAACTGTAGCTCTTCCCAAGAGAAGGAGAAAGTGAAAGAGAGAAGTGCTCAAATAGAGGAGAAACGTCCTCCCTTCCGTCCTTACTCCCTCTCTTTGTCGTCGTCTCGCGAAAGTAGCGTACATATACACTTAAGAAGAGAGGCCAAGAGAGAGAGAGACGACGGCGAAGAGAGAATCGGTGGATTTACGTTTCTTATATATCGCTCGAGGTGCCAACGTTCACCCTCGTCGCGGCAGTACCTTGAGAATTTAAAAGGGGCGGCCGGGGCTTAGACGGCTGAGTTTCCTTCTACCTTCGCCGCTTATTTACTCGGGCGCCCAACTTTTTCCATCCATCGATGCCATTAAAAATAAAAGTCGGCCGGAGGATCGCGTAAGTGCTTCTCCAATTTGAGGATTTTCCCTTTTTATTTGATCTTTTTCCTTATCTCTTTTCTCTTTCGTTGCTACGCTTTCTTGCCGACTTACCTTGAATAAAAAATTTATCGCTCCACGTTCCTTTATCGCGTAATTTTCGTGCATTACTCTAACGATTACTCGGAGAAACGGTGCCGATAAGCCCGCGCCTATGCACATTTTCTCTATGCGTATATACCGCACGTTCGGCCATTTGGATATCGAAACTGCCGGTTTGTCGGTTCTTATCTCGTTGCCTCGTAAAACAATGATATTCCTCACGGTGCTCATGTTGTTTCCGAGAGAATATTCTCAAAGCGGCTCAAAGAGAATGGAAAATAGATTGGTGTAGTACGCTGCATTACGCCGTTGTGATGAAGTATGCGAAGATCAAGATCAAGGATAGAACTCTGTTTGTGCAGACAGAGGCGGAGAGGATGGAAAAGAAAGGACGAGAGAAGTAGAGCCGGTACCAGACCGAAACCATTGTTCTCCGTAGAAACGTTTCGGCACCTCGGTAAAGAGAGTTTGTACAACTCTCTCTAAGCTGGTTGCCATTTTCAATAGAACGAACTGCCGCGCGACTCGTCCGTCCTGTGGGACGCTGCAGAGTTTCCAACATACTCTTTTGTTAGAGAACATGTTTGCGCTATTTTTCAGAACTTTGTATTGCTTTACGTCGCCCCGACAACGTAACTTAGATAGGTTCCAGGCACAATTACGAGAGATATATAAAGAACTGAAAATATAAATAGAATTATACATTGTCGGAAAGTTACGTTGAGCGTGTCGTAATTTCTTACGGCGAAAAATTCATATGATATACATTAATATCATCAGTCACAATTCCAAAACCTTCGGCAAATACGAGCGTTACTTGGGGCGTCACTCGTCGTGCAATTTACCCGCCTCGCGAGCCCCGAAAACATCGACACGTTCCTTTGTTAATTCGCATGTTATCCATTAAGTGGACAAACAAGAAGCCCGAGGCACGGTCCGACACGCTGGAAGAAACAACGGCGAAATACGTTCGCGGCTAGACAGCCACCGCGGTAGGAAGACGGAAGCAATACGGCGGAAGTTGGAGTGGAAGCGGGCATTGTTTTCCACCG
This sequence comes from Temnothorax longispinosus, assembly GCF_030848805.1. NCBI lineage: Eukaryota > Metazoa > Arthropoda > Insecta > Hymenoptera > Formicidae > Temnothorax > Temnothorax longispinosus. The sequence goes on along the minus strand of NC_092358.1, from coordinate 3,460,564 downwards.
GATTGTTCACCGGTCTGAGTAGGGTCGACTTCGTGTCAAACTGTACTTTTTGCGGCTCGCCGCCGCGGTGGTCGCGTCTGTTGCCGTCACGACGCGACGCCCCGTTTCGCCCTGCTCGCGCATTTGGCGAAGCGTTTTTCTTACGTTCGCTAACCGCTCGTCGACACGCATGTAGAAAGAAATCTCGGCACTGCCCATCGGACGGACCTCCGTGAAAAATTCACGAACAGATTCGCCCGACGGATCTACCCGGATGTGCACATTTATCTCCTGAATAGCGTAGGATTTGTTATTCACATTTACAGCGTGTTGAATTTAAATCCAATTCTAAATTAACCAAATTCTGAACGAATACGATAGTTAATACTCAAATTCTTAAATTCTTTTAGATATTGAAATTTATCTTGCATTATTTTGGAAATAAAAAAATTGCGTAGGGAAAATAAAGGGTTTTCTATTAAGATAAACCGACGAGCACTTAAAATGCGGCATCATATTCTTTCCCGCGAACCATAAGAACCGCGCTGCAATTACTTTCAATGCAATATGCCGATTTTATTCTTCAACTTCGTCCACTCGGCGTCGACTCGTTTAAACTTTTTTAACGATCCCCGCTGCAACGTACGTCGCTCCGCTACAGTTCGAGAGATCTGCAAAGCGAAGATTCGTGCGGAAACTATACAGGCTCGCGAGGATCTTCGATGTCATAAGTACGGCCTGTGCGCTCGCGCTATTAATTATTATTATCATTATTTGCTCCCTTAACGCTCGCGGAGGGAACAATGGAGTAATTGCTGGCCAGACACCCCAGAATCCTTAAAGCCACCTCTTAAAGCTCGTGCTCGGCAATCTAAGCTCCTCCGTGCCCGCGCCCGCGGTGTACGATAATAAGTAGCCGGCGCGTTTACAACGGCTGATATACAAACCTGCTCAGACTGAGCGGCTTTTATAGTAGCAGTCTCCCATGATACCACTACCGAAAGTCATCCTTTATTGTCTTCCATTTTATGCATAACGCGACCGCGTGCACTAGTCAACAATCGTGATGCTAGGTAAATGGCGCAAACAAATATATATCTAAAAACGCATCTTAGTCGCGACTTAGTCGATTTTGTATTCCGCGTCCTTTGAAAGATTTACAGCGCAAGTTTTAGAACAGTACTAAAGTTTGTATAACGTTGTGAAACGTTGATTAAGGGTTGCACCAATGGTGCTGAGAAATGTCGTTCATGAGAGAAATGAATTATTGTTTAAACTTTTGTATGTGACTGAAGAATTTAATGGTTAATCATTTTTTATGTCTATCTTTTCAATAAGTTATTAATCTAGAATACCGGTATCCGGACATATTTTTGTTGGGGAAAAAGATATATCTGTAGCTCTCAAAAGAAATAAAATACTGATAGAATTCGATATAGATATTTCGATATAGATATACATTTCGATATAGATGTCGAACGGTGTGCTTAGAGGACCTTGAAATTCCGGAACAATCATTTCCGGTCCTACTGATCTCGCGCGCCGGAACACGAAAGGGAACACGGCGAATCGCGCTCAACTTTTCTCAGTAAAGGGACTCGTTATTGTTTAATCCCCATCTCCTCGTTACAGTGCGAGCTCTCTCTCTCAACTTTTTCGGACGAGAACTTCGTGCTTGCTCGTCCTTCCTTTCGCCTCGTCGACGTTCTTCCGCTCGTGGATATAAAAGCGGGCGGAAGAAAGTGAGAAGAAAGTTCATATCGAAACCCGCGTACGTGAGTGGAAACAGGAAAGGAAGAAAAAGTGTAAGAGAAAGAAAGATCAGCGGATCGGAGGCTTGAACTTGAAAATTCATGTTTGACGACGTTCGTTTGTTCTCCGTCAGAAGTTCACTGTCTAGTGGTACTTTCCATCAAGTCTTGCAGACGACGCAATTTGATAGCTCATTTGCTAGTTGGCGCGCTAAAGTTCTCGCGCGGTGTCATGTCGTCTTGAATTAATCCTGATAAGTAGATGATATACACGGATGCAGTTATGTAGTTGATTAATTCCTTTATATAGAAATGTTGGAATAATGATGACTGGAAAATAGAAAGTATATTTTATTATGCATAATATATTTTTCGTTTCCATTTTAAAAAGTGCTACTTCGAGTAAACATGAAAATTCACGCGAAAAGCGTAAATTGCGCTTGAATAAACGTTTTAATATCTTGTAATACCTCTCGTAATATCCCTTGTCATGATATATCCTCATTTATTTATTCTTATATGCATGCGAAACGCGACGTGCGTGTGCATGTCGAAAATTTGGTTACACTATCTATGAATAAAAGCGAGGTATTTTACGAAGCACGCTTTATCCGGCGATGTTTAACGGAATGGTATTTCGGAGTAGCGCATTTTGCCATAATATTTTTAACATTGATAACCTAGCTCAACAAATTGCTCTGTGACGCGGAAGTTCCAAACGAATTATGTAATTTGCCCGCGTCGAAAGCAAAATTGCCGTATACCGAATGCATCCGTGCGTTTAATCGGTTCGGTCCTAATACAATGACATGCTCATGCTCGAATGTGAGCGTGAAACAATATTGGTATTTCAGATATTTTATTAAAGTTCCAAACGGGCCACGATCGCGCCGCGACGAGCAGGATATGGGGGTTGGAGGAAAGAGGGCGGAATGTGGTCCCGTTGGGGTTCATAGCCCTGTGAGTACGAGTACTATCGATTATTGACTTGGTGGCAAAGGTGGAAGCAATACACCTACCTCGCATTCTTCCGCCACGATCTTCTAGGAAATCCGAGCTTTTGTCGGATAAAATCGGAAGATTTAATTTCAAAATGGAAGAGAGAGAGAGAGATGTCATCAAAAATCTCGACGATAAAGCGTAGGACGCTCTTTCGTTCCGTCCGTTTTGGCTTACCTCATAAATGTGAATTTATATAGAAATGAAAAATTTACGATTATATTACGTGATGTACAAATACCCACATTTGATATTAATTATTTATTAAACTAGCATAATTTCGTGACATATAGAATCGTAAGTTATCGAAAATTTGCAAAATTATTTTGTATAAATACACGTATATTGTATACCTATTAAGAGGATATAGATCCTCTTTTAATTACTTTTTATATATATATTTCATTCAAGAGAGTTGTATAAATCCGAGTATTGTACATTAACAATACCTGCGCGTCCAACTCGTGGAAGCGATCAAGGGGAACCCGTGTTCCTCGAGGCGGAAAATCAGTTTATGCCGTCTAACAAACGAAATTAACATCAGCGGCGCCGATAAAACCCGGATAAAAGCCCGGGCAGATATCAAATACAATTTCTGTTAAAACAGTTACTTTCTCCGGCTGTCCGTCCATTCGTCCGAGACGAAGCGGCCGGTCTTGAGGGAGTCCATTAACGTCGGACGACCGGACGGGTACCGGAAGTCCCGAGGGAACCACAGACGGAAAAAGCAGCAGTGGTAGAAGCAGACTGTTGAGTGGACTGAGGAAGTAGCGAAGAAAAAGGGGGTGCAAAATACTAGGCGGGCCGACATTAAACGGATTCTGCGGTCTCGCTGTCCGCCACCGTTCAAATTGCCTGTTCGCGCGCCGCAATCGCTATTTATTATCGAAGGGTTATCAAAAGTCCTTTTCCGGAGTGTAAGGCTCTCCGGAATCGATTAAGCCTGCCCGCCGCCAAGCAGAGCGGCGCATCCCGATGTCCTTGACGCGAAACGAGAGACGATGCCTCGCGTTAATCTATTTCACGCTACTCCATTACTCTCATAACGAATTCCCTTGCCGAGATTAGCACTCGCGCAAAAAAAAGGAAAGACAAAAAAAGAAGAGGGGAAAAGAGAGGAAAACCTTTACCTTCCGCTGCTCTTTCTCTCCCCGGCCGCGTGTAAATGTCACATCGGAACGGGGCTTCTGCCTGCTCGCGTACCCCGCAGTTCTTTTTTTTTTTCGTTCTTTTCGCTCCCTGCCTCCCGGAGGATAACGAACCGCCTTTTGCCCGGTCCCAGCTAACGATGGGCACTTAAAGTTTAATCTACCTAATTAATAGTGCTCGTCTATTACCGGGACGAGTCGCCTCATATTTTCTGACCCTCGCGAGGTATTCCCGCCGGGTATAACTCCCCCTTCCTTATAGGAGCAAAAAGCGACCCGGCTAATGTAGGGAAATAGCTGTTTCCTATGTTTTCAACTTTTTTTTTTCCTGTTTGTGCCTTCCACCCTCTGACACTTTTGCCCATCCCCGATGTATTTCTCTCCAGATTGCACGGCTTTGAATGCGATTGAGTAAAATTCTCGCATTTACAAAATTATTGCCGATTGTTTCAAGTGGCTAATCTAATTTTTACGAGCTGAAACTGAGATTTTAAAGAAGTGAGTTAAGTTGAACGTTTTTAGAAGAAATCGTGGAACTGTAGACAAATAATTTAAATTCAAAAATATAATATTTAAAAAATTTTAGTAGAAAATTCTATATAAATGTCTGAAGTTATTTTTCGAAAAAGTCTCAATTTTTTTTTCTCAAAAATTTTCGATTTGGAGTATTAATAAAGAAATAGTTTGATTAGCTAGTTTTTTAAATACAATTATTTAAGCCTGAAAGGAATATGATAAACAGAAATTTCAATTGAAATTTTATCCCGTTCCGTAACGAAAGATGGTATTATCGATTAATAATTATAATTGGTCGCTCAATTAGTTCGCGTAATAGTAATTCATAGAATCGTATACGTTTGCAATTGAATGAATGTAATTATGTTATTCTCTGCATGGTTTAATGATGCGATAATGGTGTTTAATCACTTCGTTAATTAATACATTTAACGAGTTATAACAGCGTTACAAAATAGGCGATGAAAGTAATAGAATATTTGAATCCACAAACATATTCAAAACTAGAATTATACGTGGGCGTTAATTAACTTCCAAATGTAATTATGAGCGCTAGCTTAGTCTCAAGATGATCGAAAAGTATCCTGTCGAAGTCAGAATCATCAGAATCAGAATCATCATTTATTAGACGCTCTGGGACTACGTCCCCTAAAGCGTCATGTTATATAACGTTAAAAATACATCGAATCTACCTATTATGACATAAAATTTTACTCGAATTTTTTATTCTTCATTTAACGCAAAACTATTCGAGTTTTCTATTAATAAAAAATTAATAAAGAATTAATTAAAGAGTAATAAGTAAAATCCATACATAAAATAAAGCTATTCTGAGATTGTATTTATATATGATCTGCTTTAATTAATCCTAACAGAAAATCACGGAATAGGTTTATTCATGTACGAAATATCGTATTGGAATCGATTTCGAATGGCTTCTATCGTGATTAAAATTCGACTTCATACATCGACTTGCATTGTTCCATTGCGCAGAGGGCTACGTATTTCTCGAGGTCTGCGAGAATTGATCGACACCTCGCATTAGGCTCTCGCGTTATCTCGATGCGTCTTTTCTTTCGCACCAACTTGCGCGCGTTTTCTCTCCCCGCCGGCGCCCTCGCCACCGTCGTTCTGTCGATATATCTCGAATCGGCGGGCAGGACCATTAATTTCATTTTATCGTCGCGCGGGGCTCGAAGCGGCCGGCACGGTAATGCGTTTTAAATGTAAAACAGGCTAAGGCCTACGGCACTAACGGAACGAGTTCGCGATAAAATTTGATTCAGACTCGTCCGCGCATCTCTTCGTAAACTTCCCGGGCGATGCTATTGTTAAATGGCAAATGAGTGAGCGCCGAGAGGAGATGAAATGATTTCACAAGTGATGAAAATGTGCATCACTCTAGATTACAGCATTTAAACATCACGAAGGCATCTCTAATGAAACTTCATTCTTTGATTTTATGGACAGAACGTATTTTAAATAAGTAAACCTGGAATTTAATTTGACTAAATTCAATATTAAAATGTTACATAACTCAATATTAAATCACTAATATTCAATGATTTGCATTGTGTATTAAAAACTAATATATTTAGATAGTAGTGTTTTTTTTTTTTTACATTCATCCAAGAGACAAGTGATAAAAAATCGCGAAAAATTTCGCGTGATTTATAACACCTAATACGATATTAATTTATTACTAGGTTCGTCATGCATCTATAGTAAGTACATTGACATAAATTATCAAACGCGTATTCGAGATTCAAATACAGCCTGCACTGGCTGCAAGAAGGTCCCGGGTGTGGGTTGCTCATGAAAATGGACCGATGAGATGGGTATCGCCTCGTCGTTAAGCGGCTCAACTACCCCACCATCCCCGAAGTTCCTTCCCCGCGCTCTTCCGCCGCGAAGGATAGGACGAGAGCGCTCGTTGGTCGACTTTATGAATATTCTCTTTGTGGCCATCCCTTGATGCACTCGTTCACTCAGAAAATGTCAGTAAGCGGGGCACCTTGCGCCGGCAAATGACCGTCCTCGGTACTATAACGGAGCGACAATGCCTTAATGGAGGAAGGATTATTTTGCGGATAAATTAATGGATACTTGGCTGGCGCGGACGTCGACAAAGTATTATGCTCAAAGAGGATAATGTATCACAAGCCGCGTTGTTAATAAATTAATATTAGATGTACAATGCACTGCAACCATCTTTATCGTAGACTATTTTAAATTCGATCAGTTTAGTTCTTAATATTTTATTAAAGGCGGAATTTGCTTCTTATCTGTAGTATCTACAGATATAAATCGAAATTATTTTACTCCTTAGACTTAGACTAATTCAATAATTGCGCCACTATTTGAATATTTTCAAGTAAACCAATTCGTATCGCTAGAGAATATCCCGTTGGAATTCGATAGGAACCTTGCCAAACACCCTGTATACACATCTTCCTTTATCACATAGTCGACATCTGAGCGCTTTAAATCATCCCGTCAAGCTACCAGTGTATCAGTGCAAACTGCAAGCAAGTACAACGGGCCACTGAATATGTAAGTTGATGTTTTCGGCTGGTTGGCTTGCTGGCTATCGTGAATACAGGGTGGGCTATCGGGCCATTCGAATTGCGCGAGCAGTCAATGTGCACCGTGAGGTCAGCCGACGGTAGGATTAATTATGCAGCGAACCTCGGGTCGGTGCAATGTTCGCCTGTCCACCGCCCAATTAACTCCGAAAACATCCACGAGCCACGAAATCCAAGCGGCCGGTGTGTCACTCTGGAAGGTGGTCGGGGAGAGCGAGCGGTGCGGGAGAGTCGCTCGGTGCGTTGCCGATGCATCTTCGCAATTTAAATGAAAAAGCCATTACACAAATAAACGCTTATAAATATCCGAATTGACGCTGCGAGGGCAATGACACTCCTGACGACAATATCGCGAGACGCACTGTTTCTCGAATCCAATATAATATGTGCTTCGGCTAAATCGGTCACGAGATCGATTTATGTTAATCCGTTTCGTCGCGCGTAATTGATAATTCCCTCATCGATAGCCAGCGCTCGCGTGTTTTAATAATCAAGCTTCATTATAGTCCGGCTTTAATCGCGTTCGAACTATGTGAATTGCGAGAAATATTTTGCGATAATGGACAGTTTACAGGGATATTACGTAAATTAAAAGGAAATAGAGAGAAAATCTTTTTATCGATAATATATTGTAGGATTCACAAGATAATCCTATAATAAACGCATACTCATCAAATAAATGTATAACTCCCTTATAGGCTAATGTATTTTTCCACAATTTTATTTACTTTAAATTAGAAATCGGTCTGGTTGATATTTTCAAGTTTTATACATTGCACACACACACACACACACACACACACACACACACACACACACACACAGTTTTGAGACGTGAAGAATTGCAGCAAGAAAGAAACACGGAAGAAGAGCCCGTGACTCGAAGAGGGTATCCTTAGCGAAGTGACATAGACGAGACCAGGGGCAGCCGTTGCCGGGCATTAATCCCGTTCAGCTGGGTTTATCGTGCGCGCGAAGTAAATTGGCAACGGCCGTCGCTAAATACCAGGAATACGGTTTCCATCGGCAATGGCGATCATTCGTTCTACCCCAATCTGCTTCTACAAAGGCTGTTCTGCTTGAATTCAGTAGCGAAATGGATGCGCGTGTGTATATATATAAATATATGTATTGTATATATTATATATACAATATATATGTATGTATGTATACCAATCAATTAATTTTACGTGTAACATATCGTTCTGTCGATTTTTACGACAGTGATGCGTCTATGATAAATCTGATAGAAGACTTAGAGATCTGATTCGTGTGTTATACTTTTGAATCAAAGAATATTAATACTAATATAACCTTCACATGAATATTTTGAAAAATTATGTAATAATGCGGGCCTTATGAAAAATAAATATAATTAAAAATAAATTACTTACTTACTAATAATTATTTTACTTTAGTGGAATTTTTAATTAAGATTATCAATATGTCTGTTATTGAAAGATTAAGAATGATACTATAAAAAGAAATGCGAATAAATTTTTACTAAATAAAGCGTAAATTGATCCACCTCTAAAGAAGCTTGTAGATAATGTATTTCGGCATTATTAAAAAATACTACTTATATCATTAATACCGGATATCAGACGACAAGATTAAAAACAGCTGATCTAAATATATTTATCCATTTTATCTACTCGTCACTTTACTGACGTGTCACGTGAAATCAATTTCTCCACTTTCGATACTGCTATCGTTAATTCAGCTTACGGCATGATAGTCACGTAAATTTGAATCTCGTATCGGTAATTAACCCGCCGCGCCTTTATCATCGCTTGCGCCTGTCGAGGAACTTCTCTCCCCGAAAATTATACCGACACGTCGTCGTCGTCGTCGTCCGTAGTCCGATCGTCCCATCGCCGTCGTGTGTATGCGTGCGTTACACGCACGATTGCACACCGACGATACACTGCGGGCTGTGTGTGCGTGGCACCAGCCGAACGAGGGTCGGAAGGTACACAGTTATTGCATTAACTCATCATTGTCATTTTTATCACGTGCCCACTTGAATCAACAGAAAGCTCCTGCTGCCGGTTGGTGCCCTCTCGGTTGGGCCCTCAATGCATCCCCTCCCTCCCCTGACCCCTTCTCTCGTCACTCATCTATACGGAACTAAACCCACCTCTCGCGAGCCCCAAAAAGCTGTCCTCTTGTTTTCGCGCAACTCTTGAGCCCGCGCAATCCGGGAGGGGGGGGGGTGCACGCCGCCAACGGTCCGAAACGTGTCCCCTTCGTCCCCTATGGCGGATTAGCCACTAACGACTCGTGTTACTCGTTCGCGACGCAATTTTCCCTCCGTTCCACTGTTCCTCTCACCCGCTCTCGCCACCCTTCCCGCGCGCCACCCGTCTCGCGGCCCTGTGTTCTTCTCGTATACGTTTGGCTGGGTTCGTTTGATTTGGATGGTTTTCCACCGGAACACTATTAATTTTCCAACTAATCCAACTTTATGCATCTGCTAAGTTCAGCAGGTCCTCTTTGAACCAGATATGATACACTCGAAGAATTCTCCAGATTGGTTTTCAATTATTTCAGTTTTAATAGCCTCTTTGAATTGATTTAATTTTATTCAGCGTACGTCTTTTAGCCAAGTGTTTATTTCTCGAAAATTATATACTTATACAACGTTATTGAATATTATGAATTGACAATATAATGTAAATAGAGATATGATACGATAACTGTGTTTTTCGTTTAACACTTTCAATATCTAATTCAATTAATAATCGTTTACTTAGCGCGCGTGCACGATAGAATAGTGTGAAACCGCGTAGAAACAAGAAACTGTAAGTCCATAAACGAAGTCGTGGTCGAAGTTGAAATCAATTTATTCTCCAATAGATTCGCAGTACAATATGAGTTCAAAAGGCTGAGAGAAGGAAAAGGAGAGAGAAGGAAACGAAGTTGCAGTGGGTCGCGATGAATCTAAGGGCAATATTGCAACAGGAACTTATATAAACGCATTTCCATTATTCGGTTGATACACGTTTGGCGAGATCATCACCGACATTATAAACAGATCAGAGAAACTCAATTTTCCCGATTTTATCGTGTCTGCTTAGGAAGCGTATTAGTCCTGAAACTGATTTTGTATATTTCACGTGTGTTCATCTTTACGCAGTACTGGCTAGCGCTGGCACACCGTAATAAAGTTCTTGCTGAGGCTTGCCGAGGCAATATACGACTCCGCACTGCCATAAAGAGACAGATTCAAAGGGAATGCGAGCGCCAGGTACCAGTCACGTATGAATCCTTCAAGGATTATGGGCTAGCTCGTATAAACATCGACGGTATTGTTTATTCAGAATCTCAGTTGCATATATACAGCATTCGCTGTAAAATTCAACGACACCTTATATCAATAACGTTGGTCTTGAAGAAGGCTTGTCATATTCGCGAAATAACATATTGAGTAAATTTTCGTTCTAACGTAAAAGAAAAAAAAATTATAAATATTACGAAAAATAATAAAAAGATATAAAATACATTTTTTATACATATTTTATTCAATATTTTGAGCTTTTGATTGCCAGGCTCATCCACAAAAATTGAATAAAAACTGTTGAATGAGATTTGTCTTTATACACTGCCGACAAAAAGTTTGAGACCACATAAAAAATTTATGAATATTCCAGTGAAACATTATTTAAAAGTCTGAATCATACACCTTACTTTATATTTTTTCTTAACGTGCAAATAAATAGATATTTAGCACAATTGTGATTAATATAGCATTATTTAATTTCAAGAAAATGAGCCACGATCATAAACCTTATTTTCTAATACTGAGCTATGAACTAATATATTTCAATATTAATTATCAAAAGGAACGAAAGGTATTAGAGGAAAGTTCATATATTTCAAACATTGATGTTCCTTGACAGAAAATTTTCTGAAATTTACCTTATTTTCATATCTCTAAATTCAAATTAGCTATCTCGGGTTAAGTCACCCGAATTGATGTCCTCAAGTTACAAGCAACGTCGTGTTAAGGTATCAACACGATGATGTTTCTGATAGACCCCGGTCGAACATCTGGCGGACGCGCCGCAGGCCAATGACCGGGATTAATTACGGTCGTTTGTCCGTCGATTTGTGCCGAAATCAAATCGCAGTGATCGCGCGCGCGCGCGCGCATCGACGCTGGCAGCAGCAGTGTTCAAGGAACATAACGGATGGGCATCGCGAGGTATAGTAACCTGGGGAACCTGTTATGTCGAGGGGGACCCATTGCGCGAACCCGTCGACCGCCATTACTAAGCATTGTGTCTGCGGTTCCGGGCGATTTGTACCCTTGCCGACCACGCGTCAGGGACATTTATTAAACCGGCACTACCGCCCCGCCGTCGCCGCTGCCGTCGCGTCCTCAGAAGAGACTGAAAGAGAGGGTGTCCTACGAGCTCTCCTGAGGACTGCGGTTATCGAAAGGCTGAGGACCGCCGCGGACATCGCTTGTGACAATTTACGTCTCGGCCAATATTCCTTCTGATGGTTACAAATGTCTTCTTAGTTCTCACACACACAATTTTGAGTCTTATTGATAAATATTATCACATTCAACACTATGGCTGAAAATCGCCAGAAAGAGAATTTATTTTATTTCATAATATACTTCTGTATTGGATTTGAGTAAAATGCTGCAGCTATGTAAATAAATTCCGACTGTGAAACACGTATTTCTACACTGAGAAAGAAATTTTCTGCACTTTAGTAAATATTAGTTTGCATACAACTGTGACAGTATATTTTTTTCACGTATACTAATAAAAAGGAAAATTTTCTTCATTTTAATAAATGGAGTCACAGTTGTATGCAAACTAATATTTACTAAAATACAGAAAGTTTTTCCTCAGTATATATACTCGTATTTTTTTCGTCTATATGATCTTATGTTTTAAAAGAATTTAACATTTTATCAATTTAAGAATATAAAGAAAAATGTTCGAAAAAAGTAACACGTTTATCAGATTTTTATGTTCAACAACAAAATTTCAAAGAAGAATCAAATTGGTTTCGGATAATGGTGACATTATCCCTTATATTAGTAACGCATTTTTCATAGACATTTTTATCAAGATCAACATTGAAAGAAAATAATCCTGAATTCGGCTGTATAAAATAAATATGTGATATCTGATTTTAACCTTGCTTACGCAAGATGATAACGATGCAGTCGCACAAGTGAAACTAACACAGAGATTTCTTTCTCTCGATGATTCCCTCATACCAGACGAATCGTCTACAGTGTGAAACAACGGAAATGTCGAATGCGAAGCGAACGTGTTCGCCAAAATTAAACAGCGTTTTCTCGATGGCCCGGTGGTGCGGGCCCCCAGAGAACGGCGCGCGCTCCCGTTCTACCGCATGTCCCGTTTACACTGAGATATTCATCGGCCGTGCAAACAGAAAGTGGGCAGACCGATTCGTCGCTCGTGCCAAAGGTACTTTTTCGAATTGCACGTGAGGCGTGAGAGAGTGCAGGCAATGCAAGCGTATACGCGTTATAAAAGCGAGAGGAAAAAGAAGGAAAGGAAGAAAGAAAGAGGGAGAAAGAAAGGCAGAAATCTAATACGGAAACCTTGCTTCAATTTCGGAGCTGCGCCGATTATCTCGCTATCAAATAACATTGTCAGGAATAATTCCACTATGTGCACGCGATTTTTCATCACCACACTATCTCTATGAGCGGATTTTCTGAGAAGAGAATTTTCTGTTTTGCGGTACTCCTCGAAAAATATCTTATCATCGGTAGCGATTTAAGTAGCTCTGTATAAATTATTATGATGTGAAATTATCGCATAATATATAGCTTTCTGAACGATGTGAATCACGTATTTATCGCCAAACAAAAGCATCCGCAAATACTAATTCGCTCAGCCAACTTACGCTAAACAGACACTAATGGATTCGCTATTTAGGCAAAGTGGTCTCGGCGACGTAACTTACACACGCATTTAGCCTAAGTTAATCTCGGGACGGCGGGGACGATACCTGACGGTATATTTAGTATATACCGATGCTCGTTAAGTCGCTTAGAAACGTGTAATTATGACGGTGACCCCGGAAACGAGCATCGTGGGGCGCAGTCGATCCCGGACACAAGGACCGAAGAACTAATGCGCTTGAGGGTTGGAATCTCGCTTTCTGGATGCGCAACACAAACGATCCGCTCTAGCAAATCGCCGAATAAGCTTCCAAATGCGCCTCGATAGCGATTGCTACGATTTAATCGCCATATATGAACGAATGTACTTTATGCAACTGCAAATTTCCTCCAGTAATTTAACTACGATTTCACGTTAATGTTTAACATCTTTTGATGAATTAGTTATTGTTATCATATCGCGTCATGTTTGTTAGAAAAGGACAACAAAATAATAATGCGTGCATGGGCTTCCCGAATTAATATAATCAGGCATTTCAACGAATACATGTCGCGCTAATAATGATATCGCTATAATCTAAACAGTGATCTTGTTTACGAATGGTTTAATCATATGTTGTAATTGCGAATAATTTGCATTCGAAATATTAATATATACACGGTGCAAGCGTATGACACTCACACCATGCCGGAAATAATTGCGTATCTATAACATATATTTTGCAATATGAATGTGTGTTTCTTTGATTCTTCCTCTGATATTATCCTGACACAAAAGAATGTATTGATGTCTCCACTAAATGATCGCGATTACTGCAGTTTGTGCACGAAACAATATCAGAATTTTTCAGATATAAATGTTTCACTCTTATCGCCATGGTGAAATAGAATTGACCTCATCGATACAGAGTCAGACGGGCTCATGCGATAATTATTATTTCGTTTATTTAGCGCGGTGGACTTCCCATGGGAGAACTCGCGGGGTTTCTCGGCAGCTGAATTAAACAGGCATTTGTTTTGAAACATTTGCCCTAGTGGATTTTGCGCACGCTAAATATCGACGAGAAGACGTACGAAGGACTCCTGATGAAACGGACTATTGACCCCGCACGATATATTCGCGAAACTGGCTTTAGTCTCAACCTATTCTGCATAGTAATTTTAGTCACATAAGTGACGTAAACATTACATATTGCATTTTTATTTGTAAAATTATATTCTTATTGACAAAGGATTTATGTACGTATATAAAAAAAGTATTAGTTCGGAAGATACGTTCTTTCTAGAATCTTTTTCTCTCGGCATTTAAATGGATCGCGCGTATAAGCTAATTCTTTTAATTACATGTATAACAAGAATAAAATCGATTTGCATTGCACAGTATATTAAATATACAAAAGTAAGGAATACATTGTTATTGGTCTTTCGGTATAATCGAAAGTCTGCAGTTGATAGGTTACTAATTGAATGAAGTCATTAGACGGATCATAAATAACGAATAACAGGATATAGCTGAGTAAAAGAACATTAATCGCGGTGAGTTTCTTTCGTGGTGGGGATATTCGTAAAAAAGCACAAATTGATAATACCGGTAGCTAACAACGAAACAGTTTTTATCGTACCTTCTCTTTACTGGCAGTTTTCTTCTACCGCTAATTTGATTTTCTCTTTCTATCCGATCGAAGCCTTTTTGCTAATTAAATGCCAATCGTACCATCTCTAGAACATTTATAGATCACGTGTTACGGTCGCGTTTAGTAATAGATATATACATATATCCGCAAATATAATAGCCAGATTATCTAAAAAAAAAACACGGTTTAACGCTATTTATAAATTAAAAGCGAAATATAAAGATAATAGATATTTTAAATAAAAAAAGCCTTTTTTACTATAATAAATATGTTATATATCATTTTCAATAATTCCGAATATGTATAATATTTTCAATAATTCTGAAACACACAACGGTATCCCTCAATTTATCTAATATATTTGATTTAGAAATAAATGCAAAATGAAGTAAGATAAAAATCTAATTCTCTGTCTTCACTATCATAAAATATATTCACTATCTTGAATATGTCTTCGTAAAAATGTATCCTTATAATTAAATAATTTTTTTTTTTCAAAAATTTAAATAAAGCTTCTATAGGAGTCTTAAAATTTAATTTGATCTGAGCAACCACTTATATGAACTCGTGAGTTACCATCGTAGTCGTAAAATACGTTTAATCGCCCGACGATAACGCCGCGGTTTGCGCAGTATATCACTATAGTCGCTATTCCTTAATTACTGCACGACAAATCGAAGCAGAAATCCGGATAATTATGCGAGTCAAAGCGTCGAGCGTGGCCCGTATTTAGGTGCTCCTCCAGAATAGTTCGCAAGGGACTCGAGGAGTCCCTAAAACCGCAGTGACCTCCAATTATCCTGTGGATACCACGTGGCCCACGTGGTCTGGTAGTCCCTATGGACTGTCCGCAAACACCCCTACTTCGCCTCTTCCTGACGCCTGTATAATGCCTCCTAGATTAATTCATTATTAAAATAACCCCATCGCCGAAACCTTGTTAACGCCGCGTATTAGAGGAGCGCGTGCGGAAAACGAAATTAACAAGGGTGTGGATAGCGTCGCACAAGAAAGGATCTATAAAAAATAATGCAAAATTTTTTTACAATATACGAGGATAAGTAATAAGCTATGCCTGGTGAAATTAATCTTCTCATCAGTATAATCCATTCCAAGTGCACGTTCAAGCGGAAAAATACGAAGCAGTCTTATGAAAAATATAATAAGAAATTTTTAATTAATTATATTTTAGATTAGAAATTATATTATAATCATAAAAATAGCGCATAAAAGTATTCTTAGAAGTTCTCTGAATCTACACACGTGGAGTTATTCTCAGAATTTTCTTTCGATAATGAGAAACTCGAATTTGAAAGGATTAATTTTCATTTGCGTATATTTTATCTTCGCCGGAGAAGCGTTGTCATGTAAATTTGTGACTACAAGGACTGCCATCGACAATAATGAACTCCAAACTCGATCTCTGTACTTAATACCACGCGCGATTGGCTAGGATTCGGGGTGCAACGTCCGGTTGGGACTTCGGGTAAAATCAGAGGTCCTCATTAGGCATTCTAGGGTCAGGAAGGGTGTCTAGGGCGGGCGACTTCCCTTTCGTCTTGCTCGTAACGATGTGACCGAGGCGAGAGGGAAGCCTAAGACCGGACATTTCAATAAAGCTCGGCAAATGCGTAAGGTTCAAACCGCTGACCGCGACGCGTTCTGGTCAGCAGCCTCCTCGGACAAAATTGCGCATGTCCTTTCGCCGCTGCCTCCGGGGCGGCATGGCACGTCAGAATAACGGCGATCGATCGATCCTCGCGTGCGTCCGCGTCGTGATAGAAATAAGAGATTCCGCGGAGATTTCCTAATACGTCGCTTATTAGGCTCGCTGCGAATGCCCACGCGAAATTGATCTCCGCGATGTTCATTTCCATCGACAACCGACATCAGCGAGCGACTCGTGTGTGCCGTTCATTATGCGAAGTATCAAGAAACATGCAACGATTTCTCCCTCGCGTGCTGTTACTAATGTTTTATCGCATATGAGATATAATTCTGCTAAATTATGCATAAGTATGTATAATCAAAAACTGTCTGGAGTTTTGTAACAATATAAATTTTATTTCTTCTTCTTGTAAATAAAAAATATATATAATTTTTATATTTTCTCTCCAATAAGAAAATCACAGATGATAATATCATTTTGATGAAGTTCGAATATGTGGGGGAGAAAAGATAAAAGTACTTACGTAAATCAAAGATTTTTCTAGCGTGAAATACGAGAGATACGCGTATTTCTTCTAATATTAGAACGTTTGAGTATATGTTAGCTGCCTTATCGTTCCTCTCGAATTAAGAGAACAATTTCTCGGAGGTTTCTATAGCTTTGTGTATTGCGCACGGGATCGCATTCTTCCCCATAAATCTGCCACCCTCGCATCTTCGGATGTATCCGGCTCGTGCTACATGTGGTCTTTTCCTGATCTCCCTTTATATCTCCTTTCTCACAAGTAAAATTTGATCTCGATTTGGGACGACCAGTGAAAATAATGAAGGCGGAAATGAATCCCGGGATTTCATTGTGTACCTACCAACTATACTGTGATCAAATAATTCCTATACCAATAATAATGGGTAAACATGAGTGAATGATATAACGCATGAAATTATGATCTGGATTATATTGAATCATTTATGAAATGAAATTCAATTGAATATTCAATTGAAGTTTATAAGTAACACCTTTCGCCTTAGTATTTTAGTTTGGACATTTAGTTCATCTTGTTGTAACAATTGCAATGCAAAAATTTATATTAATTTAAAAAAAAATAACGTTAATAATTAAACTAATAAAAATATAATAATAAATATAATAATAAAAATAAGAAATATGACATAGGGTATATAAACTTAATGCCTTCAAGAAATAATTTACGCAAGAGTGGAAATGGAAATTCACAATCTGAAGCAATATTTAATTCCGATCATTTCTCCTACCAACTTTTCAAAATAGATAACACTTTATATTAAAGCTCATCACCTGTCTGACGTATCGTAATGTCGATCGAATATCGACATATGAATAATAATTGTGATCGAAGTAACTTCGCGTATCTCGCCGCATGATGTTCGCGTTGAGATACCCGAGCCACTAACTGGTATAATATTGCAGCTTTGTCTCGTCTCTGGTTGAAATGACACGCCGCGATACTCTGAGCTACAAATTGGAATCTGGACAGAGCGGGCCGAAAGTACCGCCAGAAACAGAAACGGAGATAGAAAGGGAACGGGATTGCGGCGGCTCTAAAGTCTCTCTGACATTCTGGCAAAACGCGCTCAAACGTAGGCGAGCTTAGGGACGAGCAAGCGCCCACTCGTAACTGCAGACAACTCGTCTTCTAAACGAGAATGAAGCTAAGGTAAAGCATCGTGCGCATCCTCCATTTTGCGCGAATGCTTTAACTCGCAAATCTCTCTCTCTCTCTCTCTCATCTCTCTGTCTCTCTCCCTCTCACTCTTTCCCTCGGCGAGGACACTAAATATCCGACAGACCCCTCGCGAAGCAGCTCCCGCATGTACGGTTCTACCGCTTATTGTGAAAGTGGTAATTACCGGCGGTAAGTTGGGATCTATTTATGAGGCCGCGACATGTATATATTACATGTATAACTCGAAGAAACTGCAAATTAGATGCATCCAGCTTGTGTTTAACGTTCATGAAATAGTGAAGTATCCAAGCTACTCATTGAGTATCTAGAATGTGTTCGGTAAAAAGAATATAAATATTAATTATAAATCTACCATGTTGTGTAGAGGAATTAAAAACCTACCAAAAAGAAAATCGACTTAATTCCAAAAATTGTACAGTCAATAGAGAGAATGCATTAGAAATTATAGTAGTTATATCACAAATTTTGCACGAACTACAAATTCGCTGAATTTCTTAATTTACTCGCGTAACAAATTTGTCGTAGAAATGGGCAGATAACCGAGGGGTTGAATAAACCGAAATCCAAGGAATCGACATCAGATTGCGGAAAAGCTCGTTAATTAATGCAAGTCAAACGCGCTTAGCGCCAATGCTTTCAGTGGGCAAACTTTATTTCCCGCTGAAGGATATTTCCTTTCAGAAGATACCGCACGGAGGAAACGAGAGGAATGGAAAAGCGAGCGACTTAGTTCCCGGAGAAGTTCACCGCGTAACAATATGGCCGGTCTACCGAAGAAACGCCCGGCGCTTTACCTCCGCATCCTTCCACAGTCGCCCGTCTTCTCTACTTTAATTAGCCTCGCCCGCCAGTAAACAATAAGCCGTTATTTCTGACAAATTAATTCGAAAAACAATTCCGTCTGTCGGGTCGCCGGGCTATGCGACGGCGCAGCCGCCAGCTTTTATCCCGCTGGGGGATGCGCGTCTCAAAACATAACGAGCATCCCTTTCATGTAATACTACACCGTGGCCCACGCTTCGCCGGAATTCCTGAGACTCGACCGTGTTAAGCTCCCTCAGGATCCTCCCCGGCTGCAAGAAAATCAGTCCGTCGTTGTCGAAGAGCAATACATCGCACGGCGATCAACAATCCCAACATAAATTATAGAAGCAACCTTCATCATACTCTGAAAAAGTTACTTACGTTAAGTATCTTATTTTCAGAATTTTGTCATTTTAACAATTGATAGCGCTTTGATTTTTCCTTAAAAATTTCTAGAATTTCTAATACATTCCGACAAGAATTCTAATGATTAAGTGTAAAAGGTAGGGATCCCAAGATTCACGATTTTTTAAATAAATCGGTCATAAATTCTAATACTTTTTGATAAAATTCTTAAGGCACTACATAGAGAATATACCTCTTTATATTTTAATTCAGTTTTTCGCGAAGGTAAAGCTGATTTCAAATTTGCAAAGATGTTCCTAAAGTTTAACCGTGGACCTTATAAGTCCCGTATAATTCGATCATAATTAAGTACCGTGGAGAAATTTCCTGTTCATCATATCGTGTCCTCTTCCTCGCGTACTTGCAGAATATATTTCTCGCGCGCTAGGAGATACGGGCGGTTACGTTCAGACCGGCCAAATCGCTTTGTCGCCGTCGCGTGATCCTCGTCGTTATCCACCGCGCAAATATTTAAGCATACCGCGTCCGTACACTCTGGAGATTATATGGAAAGCTCTCTCAGTTCGTTTCGTCCGACTTCATCAACATACTGATCAAACTCGTTCTGTTTCGCCACGCGCACAAACTTAATACAAAACCATCATGTGTCGCCTTTTATAATTTGTCGCGTGCAATAAAATCGACAATCGAGTGAACCAGCAAATAATATGTAATCGAGAGTCTTAAAGGATTATTCTTTCACAGGTTCATATATGTTATATATGAAATACGTTTTGCAAAAAGAATATTCAATTTTCTTGCCTCATATTTGCTCAAAATCTCAAATATATCTTATGTAACTTTCATTGTGGAATCTATAATACTTTGTTAGATATGAATGTTGATTTGCACGGACAGCTTGCATGCAGATAAAGTGCCTAGGGACACCGGAGACGTACACGCAGTACTGGCTATATCAGCACCAGTCTGCAAGCGCGATTGAAAGTCGAGAGAGCTCTCGAATAACCCGATTCGCTCCGCCCAATCTCTATCTTCACCATCTCTATTCGCGTTTCGAGCGCGTTTGGGCGAACTTGGGACCGCTTCCGAGGGTTCCGTTGCGGATATCCAGTTTGATAGTTTAAACCGGATATTCGACGCCTGCCCCCTCCCTGCATGCTCTTCCGCTGTCTCTCTCACCGACGAACGGAGAATGGAAATGGCGAAAGGGTTGTAGTTTCGGAGCGCGCGGGGTTGCAGCGGCACTCAGGCAGCTTATAGCAGCGCGAGACGCTCATCTGCATTTCAAATCGCACGCCCGCACGAAGATTTGTACGCGCGCGCACCTTTCTGCGAGCGTGGCTCCAAACGTGTACAGCATCGTTCAGGAACGGACGATCGGACGATCGCACAATATTAAAAACTGGAAAATTAATGGATAAAACATACGAGATGTGTCACGCTTTAAAGTTGCAGTCCACGTTCCATCGCGATATAATTATATATCTACGCGATTCAATAATAATACTTCCGTCGATCGACATCTCGTTTTACTAAATTGATAAAATATATATGTTGAAAGAATATATGCATATATATATAAAAAATTAGTTTTTCGTACTATTAATTTACCATATTCGAATGAACAAATAAAGAGTATGTAGGTATGTCGTGTAAAAGCGCAAGATAGATTTTTGTTGCACTGTCTAGATTAAATTTTTGGCCAACGTTACTCCCGTACATTATGCAAATACATCTGCAACGTATATTCTCTCGTTGCTTGACGGACGCGCGCGGGTTGCATGTATACGCTTGTGTATATCAAAGATGCGTCGCTCCGTGCATGCCGTGATTGTTTTGGCCCCGCACATACACGCACGCCGAGAGATAGCGTGCACATAAGACGGAAATTCCGCTGGATAGCTGCGGGGTCCCGCGTTCTTCTCCCCCCGTAGTAGAATTGAGCGGCCGCGGATTTACGGTAAGCGCCGCGCAAACGAAACGAGCGGAAGTCGACCGTGCTTCCGGATCAGACGGCTAGGCGAAAGTCTGCTGCGGGCTCTCTCCTCTGTCCCGATTAAACTACGCGGAAATCCTATCGAAGTGCAGACGCCATTACCATATGCGATGTGTACACGCTACATCCGCGTGCTTGATTGATTAATTCGGACGAAAGCGGCTTATTTTGCAACCGGAATAAAATGGATTTTTTTTTTTAATTCGGCTTGCCGAGCGATCTTAGCTAACTAATTCTGTTTAACATGTTCTTATTCCTTCTTTCAAAATAGATTTCTAAAATATTATATAAATAACGTTGGACTATTTTTCTAAAGAATTTTCTTTGTAATTTGCATACAATTTTAGATTTAAAATAAATCCCATTCTTTTATTTTATGTTGAATCTCCTAAATTTTTATTTAGAAACGTAATTATATACAAGGTGTGTATAATATGTACAGGGCGTCTGATTCAAAACTGTAAACCTGAAAGATGGATTGTTTGATCCAATCTACCTCCACCTTTCAGATTCATAATTTCGGGTCAGACACCCTGTATATGCATACACAAGGTTAAATATAAGACGAAAAATGTCTATATGGATTTCGCCGTTGCTGTGATGGAAGCGATCGGCTGGAGAAATTCATGGTCGGGTATTTTCCGAAGTAGCGACTGAAACTTCGTCGCCTGCGCCCGAGGCTGCAATATCGATAAGGGCTTACCTTGCCGACCCCGGTGAGCTCCTTTACGCCTATCCTCCTGAGAAGGGCGGGTGGTGCAGGAGGTGGTGACTTGAGAAGCAGCGCGGCGTATCCATTGGGAAAAATGGGCAACTCGTCAGGTCCGATGTTTTCGTCGCCGGAACGTCGTCTCCGATGCGGGCTCGACGACAGATTCAGTTTCTGTGCTGCCCTGCGACACAAAAATGTCCGTAATTTAATATTGCTATCCTGTGGTATATATTTTAAACACAAAAATATTTTCTAAAAATAATTTAATTAAATAATCATATCGTTTATTGATTTCTCATTCTGCGGTGCAAATAAAATATATTATATTATTAATATTATTAAATTGCACGTCTGCGACGTGGAATGTATCAAAAGCGTCAAACAATCGAGCATCCAGCCAGTTTGCTTTCATTTCTACTTTCTCGGGCGATGCCTCGGCAGACACGGCAACCGTATACCTGCGGAAGGGTCGCCGTATTCCGGAAGGTATGTGTCTCGAGGGTGACTGGGTGACATACTCCGCGGGGCGGGCTTGGTAATCAGCGAAGGTAATGTGCCGGAACCTCCGGTCGTGCGGGGTGCACCGAGGTAGCCCGCGTTTAAAGGGGTGCACCGGGAACGAGAGCGCTCGCTGGTGCCCGACGCCGGCGTCAGTTTTGGCGGTGGGTAGGGAAGTTACGCAGGGTGGTTGCCCTAACTTCTCTCCACCCCTCGTGGGCCTCGTTAACCCACGCTCTGTGAAATTGGAAATACCAGCGACCTCTCGCGCATTCGTTCGCCCCCGAGGTCGACTCAACAGACGGACGCCTCCCCCCCCCCCTCCTCGCATTCCCGCGCTCTGCGGTAGACGCCTCCGTCGGATTGTGGAGTGTCATAAAAAATGGAAAGTATGGGGGAGACGCGACGAACCGTCGGATGGTTATCGCCGCGAGATGCAGTCGCTTTGCTCCCGCGCCGGCCGCATCGCGTCCGTTCATCAAGTGAATCACGTCGTTCGCTGCTCTTTCGCTTCCGCTCGAGCAGGTGCGAACGAACGACGCGTGAAACGACTTACGAGGATTGCGACGTGTGTCGGCCGACGATTTCTTTAATAGATTTCGGAAAGTTGATCTTTGGAGAGAAAAAGAGAGACCGGATGACTTTATCACGCCATTCGGAACCAATCCCTTGAAGCACAGTGAAATAATAGGGTAATTTTGGGACAGACGACCATAGTTTTTGAAATTGATAGCTACAGTAAAAAACGTTTTTTATCCTTCGCTAAAGTAGCGGTTCTCAAAGTTCCTAAGTTGAGTAATACTTTTTATAGGAGGCTAAGAAATAATGTAACTAGGCTTTTTTATAATAAGTTAAAAACAAAGTATGTGTGTGTGTGTAACCAATAAATATTTATATTTTATATAACTAAGTAAATATCAAATACACACACACACACACATCGATATCTGCAGTTGAAAAATTTTTTTATTCTCTCTCTTGTTTCCTCTCTCGCTCTCTCAGCATTAAATTATATACAAATCATAAATAATAAAAGAATTAATCCTCTAATAAAGTAGAACTGGGAAATAATTTCTGCGAATAGACAAAATGCAACGCCACGCGAAAAAAGAACGCCTCAAAGTTAATTATAAAACCAGTTAAAAATTGTCAATCCTGTCTCGGATGGCCAGAATACGCACGCAGCGCGAGCAAACCGTGTAAAACCTTTAAGGCAATTATAGTACCCGGCAAATATCGCGCAAAAGCTTTCGGATGTTTTTTATTTGGGTCCAACGATGCCGAATTCGCGTAACGCGTGCGCACGGCTCGTCGCAGCCGCGTAACATCCATCGACAAGCGGAATGTTTTGCCGGCCCGTTCAAAAGGATTGTTTTCGCGCACTATCAACGCTGTTGCGCGCAATAAATGGCAGCGACAGAGGGAAAAAAGCGGCTGCAGGAGATCCACGAGGTCGCGGCTCGTCGTGCCGTTTTAACGAACACGGACTGCCTGCGAGGCTGACGCGTAGTATTACGTTGTACGGAATTTTATGCACTTTTTCTACATCGGGCGAATGCAGCCTCGCGGAACTCGGGGTTTTATGCTTGGTTAATTATTTACTGTCTTT
This sequence comes from Temnothorax longispinosus, assembly GCF_030848805.1. Lineage (NCBI taxonomy): Eukaryota > Metazoa > Arthropoda > Insecta > Hymenoptera > Formicidae > Temnothorax > Temnothorax longispinosus. Next base: position 3,436,673 of record NC_092358.1, on the reverse strand, counting down.
TCTCGGAGAGGCTGAGAAGAGGCGGGAAAAACGGGAGGGTTTATGGAGCAAACTTTGACAAACGAATTATCTACGTCCGAACTTTCGGCCACTTTTAGAGAGCACTCCGCGTTTTTTTAACGATGAGAAAAATGCAGGTGTTTTCTGATTCCTCTTTTTTTCAGCCATGTAACGACATTAGTCATACACCAAAAAGATAATCGCATCAATGCATCTTACGTTTCTTCGTCGCAAATATGTTCTGGTTTGTTTTAAACCTTGTGGAATAAAACCACCAGCAAAACAATATCAAATATTACTGCGCGTTCTTTATGTGATGTAGAGTGCGTAATAAAACATGACTGATCCCGGCGAGATATTTCTGTAATTAACGCAGACACAATTAAGCAGCCTGTCTCATTAGTGGCTTGAGAGCTTCCAACGAGAGTAAGCTCTTTCTCAACATTACGCAATAATAAAAATTCACCGCAGAGGAGAGTTGATAAGCGCATGAAAAAACAGCTGAAAATTTAATAACATTGCATTTAAAGCGTATGTATTATCACATTGATAAACATTTATGAAATATATGGTATTTAGCAGTATAATCTCGTAGAAGAAAGAAAAATATATTTTTTATACAACATGTATATTGTTCTAACGTACTTAGAAATAAAATTTAGAATAATATTTGAAAGTGTTAGTCGATTAAACATTTAAATAAATTAAAGGTAATGAAAATTATTTTTAACTACTTTTAACTACTGATTAATTACTTTACGATAATATGAGATATTTTATAGTAAAAGTAGGAAAGCAATTATATCATTCATTTAATGAATACAAAAATTAATTTTTTATAAATCCGTGTCAATTTTAAAGTCAGATTATTTCATGTGTCATTATTACTATACACAAGCAAAATGAAAATGCTACGGTATTTTATCGCGAGCTGACAGTCGTAAGGTTACGAAGCAAGCGGAAAGCCCATTCTGAAAGTAATGTATCTTCTATACTTCGCAATATGTGCCTAAGGAAAATCCAAAATAGAACGTGAACAAATGTGGTAGACGCAGGTGCGTGTCACAAAGGCGCAATCTATTTCATCAATCAGGAGGAACAGATGCGTACTGGGTCTCATACATGTATTCAAAACCTCCAATGAAATATCGCCGAAATCCCCATATTTACCGTTGTCATTGACATTTAATATCTTAAAAGCGAGGCACAAAATGCCGATATGAATGGAATATTAAACTGCGCACATAAAAATATAATGACTTTGCATCGATTTCCATAGTTCATATTGTAAATCTATTGTGTTACTCGTGTGGAATGTATTTTACACTCCATTGTTATATCTCAATTTTCATTATTCTCTTTGATAATTTACAATTAAATAAAAATTGATAATATTTTTCAGATAAATTGATTTTTCAACTGAAATTCAGAACAATTATCAATAACCAAAAATGCTATTCTATAATTATACGCGAAGGATGTCTCCTACACTCCATGTACTGTTTTTTAATTCTGTCTGTCGAATACGAGTTTTTAGATTAAGTAGCACAGCAAATTTAATTCAATTTATAGGTAGTTAACAGCATTTTATCGATAAAAAATTTTTATTTGGTTAATTTTTAGTGAATTTCTAGGACTGAGGTGTATATTAGAATCCACGCGACTAATAAAAGATTAAGGAAGTTTCGAAGGAGTACAAACGTTGACGACATTCCGAAATACTATATGAAAAGATTTGATTTTTATTATTTTAGACTACTATTTCGTCCAATTGTGCGGTGGTATCTATATTTCCGCTTTATAAAGGTTATTTATTTGTTCGGCTGTATTTGAAATGCTTTTCGCGAAATGACTAATTTTAGCCATATTGACTGATTTTCCCAGCGGAGATTTCGATGTATTAAACATTCGTCATTCGGCTGTGGGCAACGCGTTTCACGGTTCGTCGCGCCGCACGTCGAGCGATCATAAATTTTTTTGCAACGCGCGCTTTTACAGTAATAAAAGTATCATATACTATATAGAGCCGACAAAAGAGGGAAGGAGGGGGAGTGACCCGCGGGGTTCGTTCGTAATTCGCGTGGAAATTACACGTTTAATTCGCGATGTTATTTACGAGCGAACGGACACTCTCGAGCGTCGACCACCCTCGGGGGACCGGCCAGAGGGGAGGGCGAGGTACGCCCGCCCTTCTTGGCAATCCGCCACGTATCTCGGCTTCATCAAGGAAATTATGGCGCGAATCGCTCTAAACGTCCGGCCCCGTTAGTAAGGTCGCATATTTCGCGCCCGCGACACGGTTCGATATCATCAGCGCGGCGCGTGAATTAAAAACTTTTGACGAGCCGCACGTGACGAGGTTTTACGAGCCCGTAGCAGGGGAAACGAGCAGGTCGGCCGCGAGGAATTTTGTAGGTGGCGGATTAATTAAACAGCGCAAGACCGGCGCACACCACAATCGACCTTTCTGCCTGGCAAGACCACGAATAAACTCGAGGGTAAACACCAACAGCGGCGATAATAGCAAGACCGCTAAACAAACGTGCCTATCATACGCCGTGGTATTGCTGTTTACGAACAATCGCCGTGGAAAACTATCCGTGCGGATATATCCGAGAGACCGCTTTTTATCGGAAATAAAATAGAACGTAGTAGCGTTTAATCTTTCTCTTATTCGTGCACTCGTCAATATAAAATGTTACATAACAACTTAAAGATCATTTTATATTTCCATGATTTCAATGTTCATGAATCTGTCTTTTGCAGACAAGCTCTTCGAGGATGGAACGATATAAAATATCTGTAAAATTCGCTTCTCCAATTGGGATTACGTAAATTTTACACTTTAGTCATCTGCAATTGAAGATTATACTGCTGCTACACCGATAGGCATAACTTTATCAATGATATCTTGATCCGTCTCTCGCAAGAGGGTACGAAAGGGTTTTGATAGCCACCAATGACGTTGAAAGTTATAAGATTCACCGAGCCACGACAAATTATTTGTCGAGACTGGCGGCAAATGAAATTTCTTCCGGACGGATTAAATTTGCATCCTCATTAACTGCTTTTCCTGCCTGCAGAAAGTTACAAAGCTCCCCGTCGTTCTGTAAACACCTTAATGGACGGCCGGTGAAAAATCTCTAACACTTTTATATCCGCGGAACGTTCCACGAAGAAAGTCCTTTTTTCTCTCCGAGTATTGTACGCGAGAGTATCGACACAGCGTGCCTAACGTTATCACGCGCGTTGCACTCCATGGTATCTCACAGCGGGGGGGATAATTGTAGTTTAAATTCGGCTCTCCCCTACCCGTTGCAACCGATATCAGTAATCGCATTATTACGTGAATCCGGCTCCCGACCTATTACTAGTGAAGTATTATCGCTCGAAAAGTTAAGCCTCTTACGCTGGCTCTACGATCTATAAATTTTACATTGCTCTCGCTTCAAACGCGCTCGGCTTTTGGACGAGTCTTCCTATGGCAATCCACAGAATGGCAAAATAATATACTCGGACACCGTGCGATTTAGAATTCTGGATTGAAACTAAATATATGCATGAGGCAGAACGGTATTTTTGTCAGAGATTTAAAATGACGGGTAATAACAGAGTTACAGAAAAATCCTTTAAGCTCAAGCCTAAAAAAAGCACGAGAGAGAGAGAGAGAGAGAGAGAGAGAGAGAGAGAGAGAGAGAGAGAGAAATTGAGATAAAAGTCCATTTTATACGTATTTTAGTATACGTTATGAGAAATTTTATTGTTTACTACATTACAAACATTGAAAAACCTGTTGATTAATTTTTCCTTTAAAATACATATCTGAAAAAGATCATCGTTCATTTGACAACATCTCTTTTCTGCTCTTTCGATCACCCCTAAAATTCGCTCTTCGCGGCTGTGCTCCATATCACTCTCGATGCGACAAATGTTTGAATAATTCCTCTCGGCGCACACACTTGAGAGAGTGCAAATCGTTACGCGATCGAGCCTGCGGAGCGGAGGATGAGAACACGAGCAACGAGCTATGTGTAACCACTCCATAAATTACGTAACAGCCCGTTCTCGTCTCTTTTTACTTCGCACCCGTGCCCGAAGTGCGCGACGCGGTGGCTCGGCAAACTCGCCAATCCCGTTCGCACCGCCGCGCCGCGGTCGCGTCCTCCTTTCCTCCACCTCCTGCTCCTGTCTTCTCCATCGCTCTATCCCGTTCCACCAGGACTCCGTCACGCGCACCTTTCTCTGTTCGGTTGCCCGGAAACGGAAAAGAAAACACCGGCCGGGATCCCGCCGGGATAGATGGAGAGCACATTCGAGAGGACGTCGCGCCGCTCTCTCCGGGGTTCTCTTCCGGATAAATCGCGTCGCTCCCACGTCGAAACGACAAATTCCGCCCGCGCTCCTACCCTCCTGATTGAATTGCCATAATCGATTCGTGAAAAATCCCGACCGCGTATTCAACAGCCTCTCGCATTACCTCCAACCTCCCAGTGTTTTTCTTAGCCCGGGCCCCTCTTCTACTCTCGCCTCATCCCGGCGAGATAATCAAGAGTGCATTTGCTTTAATCCTTATCAACCCGTCTCCACCTTCCGCTACGTACTTCTCCGCTCGTCCGACTCGTCTATTTTTCGAGATTTGAATCGACAATCTTGCATTCCCCATTTTTCAACAGATAAAATCTTGTTTATTAATAATCTCGAGATGATTTCGATGCGAGTCTTTTTGTTGCTTTCATTATTTTATTAATACATGTGATAATCCTGATTATATTCTTGTTTTGACACAACGCGTGTTTTATTCACAAATAATTTATTATCTTTCAAAATGTTAATTCTTATAAGCAGTTTCTTATGATTTCTCCATTCTAATATGCTATCAACGAGTAAAATGTGACTGGCTGCCACATTTACCATCAGTTGTTTGATTCTATATTCCGAGAAGTGTGTACTCGTAAACGAGAATTTATACTAGTATAAAAAGAGCCATCAACAATAACTCGCGACGTACTTCGTTCTTGGATAAGCAAACTTCCGCGCGTTTCCTCCCGGGAAAGACTTGACGAGTCGATTTTTTTTACCAAGCACGTGCAGCAGCAATTCCGCTGTAGGCGTTTCGTGAAAGTATCGCGCCCACGAGAGAGGCTCGTTTAACTTACATTGGCGTACGTGCACAACTCTCGCATCGTAAATCATACGAAGCATCGTGAAGATCGGAGCAGCAGGCTTTTGAATGTTATGATCGCGCGCTAGGGGGTGGAAGGAAGCTCAGATGTCTCAGCTGGTCGATGCTGCAAAACTCTGATTGAATTGCCCCCGTTGTTTGTGTATGTAACAAACCGGCTGTCGTAGGCAATAGTCTGTGCAACGCGTAAGGTTCGACATGGGGAAACCGTATTGCGAAAGAGATGCGAGGAAAATTGTGAGGAAAAGAAGAATAACATAAGAAAAAGAAACGTGGGAAATCGTTAATGTGAAAAAACATTATTTATGTACCTGATAAAAATAAAGCGACTCATAATGATGACATCTGTTATGGTAGATCCACATTTCTGTGATGATCGGAATAAAACGTGTGGAAATAATTTTTTTATCAGACATGAACGTTGTTTGCTTTAAGATGCATTAACGGTAGAATTTCACGCGAAAGAACGGTCGGGTTGTTCCTGAAGCTTCACGGAGCTCTCGAAGATCGGTACTGAAATTCAGGAACGCCCTGTGAACCCTCGTTTCAAGCCCTACACCCTCGTCTGCCTCGCCGCTGTCGAATCTCGTGAGGCGCCGTGCCGATCGCGGTGGAAAAAAAATATAAAAAAAAAGACAAGAAAAGAAAAGCGCCCATTGCTCGTCTCGGTAGTTTCCGTAAGAGCTGTCGATATAATTTCCTTTCTACATGAACGGTTGCGGGAGAAAACATTTCGCCCCCGAGGCATCAGGAATGCATCCCTGTGATCCACGAAGGGATGCGGCTTTCGTTACTTTGCGGAAGGGTGGAATTCCTGACGTTTTTGACGAAACATCCGATGTCATGAGGAAGACGAGAGTGCGCAAGCGGCGAAGTAAATTCGTCCGCAATCGCGCATGAATAATATTTATCTTGCGACAAGCATTACTTGCTCTCTGTATTCTTGCACTTCTATGTATTCATGGGTACGATATATTACTTTGCGTCGGTTCTTTCTCTCCTTCTCTCTATCGCTTGTAGACGATGGACTTTTTCAGGCGAGATATGCACATGCAAAGAAATCGATATTGATTTCAGATTACGGGGTCTTTGTAACTGAAATATCAAAGCACAAATAGCTTTCAAGTTTTTTTACGGAAAGATTATTTGCGATGTTAATTTAAACGTACGCATACTTCTTGTCCGTCAACAAGACACGAGGAAAAATGACCTATTCAATTCTGCGTGCAGCATAATGTAGATAGCTGCTGACGCGTATTACGCAGAACATGATGAGAAGCTATACACTAAATGCGGTTGTCTGGTTCTCATCTCGCGTTGAACGTTATACTATATTAAACAAATAAAACTGAGAATCGGACGGATACATTTGGCGCCTGCTAGTAGACTCAAGATTCACATATTCATCAACCATGGAAAATTGACAAACGCGAGAGATAAAAATGAAAAATAACATATATTATCACAAAAGTAAGCATGAAAATAATTCTACACAATGTAGATTTTGTTTTTTTCATTTTTGCACAAGATTTTTCCATTCCCCAGTTTAAAAATATGCTATCAGCGTTTCATTTAATAAACGTATCACACACACATTCGCTGTCGTGTAATATATCTAAATGGCAGACATAAAATATTCACAGCGGTTAGAAAAGAAGGGAGGACGCAGTGATAGGTAGGAAGAGAAGAATGGTTTAAATATAGGAATCCCATGGCGATCATGAAATACGATTATTGCCTTTTGTGCCGAATCGTGGCGACCCGGTTGACGAGCGATCGGTTCATTTCATGGCACGTTACACGCGTAATTTTTGGAATATTGCCCTGATTTATCGTCGTATTAACGAGAAAGGCCAAAGAACGCTCGCTTCTACCGACGACAAGACGATCTTCATCGTCGATGGATTCGCGAGAACGAGAGCGAACCCTCTCGACGAACGGCCATAAATATTCAGGAAGGCGCCAACAAGGAGCACAGACCCTCGAAAAAGCGCGTGATCCGGCCGTGCGAGGAATCGTGGAAATCTGATTTGTGTTACGGGAAAGTTTGATTGCCGATGGAATCGGTCGGGGGCCTGCGAGTTTCTTTTCACAGCGCTCCGAATTCCTCCAACTGGGAATCCTTTTCAAAATTACGTTGTTAGGAAAGTAATAACTCGCATTAATTATAGAGTTAAGAGTTGCCTAACGAACTAATATTAATATAAGCCATAAATAAAGATTGAATTATATATAAGTATACTAAATAATGAAAGATATCTCAAGGTTCAAATATGAAGCAAAATTAGTGAAATACGAAACCGAAAGATTCCATATAAACTTACTGCAATTAATTGCACTCTTTAAACTATAGATTGAAAACAATTTAATAATTTTGATAATTTCCCATTCTAATACCATTGCTAGTGTAAAACGCTTGATGAGTTCTGGCGAATTCCTTTCAACGTTAAAAGTTCACGCGGCTAAGAGCCAAAGATTAAGAACGCATGGCGTCTTGCAGGCATCGGAAGGATGCCTCGCGAGTCACAGCGAGCACGTAAATACTCGCAATGTTCGGATGCAAGTTCCTCACGAGCGTGGGAAGTTCGCAAAAGTTCCTCGATGCAGAAATTTGCACGCTCGCACGTCTGTACGTCTACGCTGCAGAGGTATAGATACGAGAATCTACGACAATCTACTTGCTCTTCTGCGGCATTTACTATATACTTGGAATCGGAACGGAGGGCCCTTTCTACAGGCGTCATTTTCCTCTCCGGCATTTAGCAAATTTCGCCGTGTTCTCGTGGAATCTTGACGAAATCGCGTACCGCCAGATTCCACGTTGATCGAATATTGGATCGGAACAAAATTATGTTCTCATGCCGTATCGTGTAATGAGAAGATTTATATTCCAAATAATGGATTCCGCGATATCTCTTGCTCGGGGTGGGAGGAATAGAAAGTTACAACTATAGATTCGCCAATAGACGTTCCACCTTTGGAAACCAGAATTTTTATTCTAACATAATTCTTTTAGTATCTGAATAAAACCAGACGATGGCGACCATTTCTCATCGCTCGGGTGGGAGTTAAAAAAAAAGAGTTAAAAATACATGTCGCATAAATTTGTTAGCTCGCTCGCAGACCTGGTAGTGGTCTTGCGGTATTTATCCGTTTTTTCATATTTATCACGCCCGTGCCGCAAAAATAGCCGTAATGGGTTATAGGGAACGCTGTTAGTTCTGACAACTTGGATTTGACTGGATCTCCGCACACCTAGATCTCCGATATCACGAAGTGTCGGGAGTAAATCGACGCCCCAGTGCATCGTGCAAGTAAACCTATAATATGAAAAAATGTCTTCGATATGGAATATACAGCAGGACTAAAATCATACGCCGCCGTGTTTTCGCTGGTCTTTTTAATGCGGCTTGTTCGCGACGCGACTGCGAGTGTATGACGTATTGCGCGGCCAAAAATTGCGGAGCTGCTGCATAGATTCTACCCGCGGGTGCAATGACATTTTTACGAGTGCCCCACTGTCCAATGAAAAAGCGTTTGTCTGCTATTCTTTCTCCGGCTCCTACCACCTTTCTTGGCCGTTTCCCGCCACGCGCCATTTGTCGCGCACGTCGAACCATTATTGACGCAATATCGAGTAACTTTCATTTGCGAGCGCCCGCGACGACGCTCGCTAGCGGTTGTCGGTCCTCTTCAAAGCGGGCGGCAGTCACGTGTCGGTGGGAACGAATAAATTTTCGATAAACCGACGTCGACGGGCGACGATATCGCTCCGATTTCGCTCTACCGAAATGGCGCGGCGGCGGCGCGTATCGAGTTCCCGTCCGCGTCGTCGAAATAACTCTGAAATATGCCACGTGTGTGACAGGAACACGTCTGAGCAACGGATAATACAAAGTAATCCTTGCCTAATGCCACGAATGCGCTCACTCACAACAAAACTGATGTGTACGAACGTCATCAAAGTTATAATGTTTCTCTTTATTAAAAAAAAAAAAAACAAGTTTATTACTGAAAAATAAAAACAAATATCAGAAAATTTACGAATGCGCGATGTCGAATATTTAATCTACATTGAATATATTATATTTTTAAAATTTAGAATAATCGAAATTGAAAAATCGTTTATAATTAATATTTTTGCTTTAAATCTTATATTATAGACGGATAAACCGGAAGGTAAATAGAATTTAAAATTAATACTTCACTTATCGAGCCACCTTCTGCTTGAACTTGCTTATATTAATTCTCTCGATCGTCGTAAAAGCAGCTTTTGCTTTTATCCCTAGCCACTGCTTTCTTCCCGGGATGGAAGTTTCTAACTCGATTCATCCAAAATCCCATTCATGCGGCACACGGGCGGATTGTAATCCGGATAAGAAAAGGTTATCAGCCGGTATCGGTTCCGAGGACGATAACTCACGCCGAGGAAGGACGAAATCTCGTTCCCATCGTTCCGGTAGCCCTCGCGCCCGGGTTCCCTCGGGAGCAGCGGGTTTGTAACATTTTGACAGTTCGAGGGTGTTTCGTCCCGGGAGATGCAGCTTCTGGTCTCGTAAGCGTTAACAAGTGGCAAAGAGAAAGCGTAAGAGAAAACGGGCGAGAGAAAGAGAGCAGACGAGTAGAGCTCGTAGATCAACGCGAGCGACGAGCGGCTCGAAATATCGAGGGTCGGAGACTGGTTAGCATAATGTCAGCCCGGAGCGACGGCGAAAAAACGGCGGGCGACGGATGGGTGAGGACGGAAGTGGTGGAAGCGGGGATGGAATTTCTTAAAAATGTCAGACAGAGCCCTGATGCACCTTCGGGGAGCCGCTAGTCGCGCCGCTTTACGCATCTCGCCATAAAATTCCGGGTTATCGGCAGTTCGGGATAAAGCGGGAGTAGGCACGGAAAACGACGTAGACGAAAAAATATTCCCCGAAGGCGCGAGCGAGTTACGACGAGAACTGGAAGTATTATTGAACGACAGGCGCGACGCAATTTACGCGCCGCGCAATTTTTCTTTCCACAAACCTTGGACATGCGTTTTTCATCGCACGAAAGAATGTTTCGATGAAAAATAGCATTTTAAATCGTCGTACAAAACATTCAACGCGTTTGATAAAAGTTTCAATGATTGATATACGTGGATATCGCTGTTAAAAATACGCGCGATTTACAATCTATACGTGCGAATTTAGTAATTTAGGTTTCGCACAACTTAATTTTCGATTGTCCGAGCAACGTGGAATTGTTACACGATATACGACGGGTATTATAAAATCACTTATAAATTTTCCAAGCAAAAATTTCTCACGGAAAACGTTATTAGCTTTTTGTTGGATCAACTACTGCTTTTTCTCGTCGCCAAGTACGTCCAGAGAAAAACTTTGAAGTAAAGATAAAGCTTATATTCGTTATTTTAACGCGGCCAGTACCTACAGACAAAATGCTCTTCCGATTGTCACTTCGGCTTTGTGGCACTGCCATGTGACGGAAGATTTTCTATGATTTTCAACGATCGTGCTCTTTGTCCGCCGTAGTTTGTATTACAAATGTAACTCGAGAATAGTGTATTCAACCTGTGTGCATCTATATCTCGTGGTAATAGCTGCAGATGCAGCAATAGCCGGAACACGCGGCGTTCGGTCATTCCTTCTATCTCCGCTCTTCACAACCAACCAATTTCTCGTAACCGTCCCTTCCTTTCTTTCTCTTTTACACCTTCTGTACTTTCTATCTTCCCGGCCGGAAAACTCGATAAAAGTGTCAAGACACGAGACCGTCATTTTTTTCATGATGAGGAAAAGTGGTACACGCGCGTCGGGCTCGCCATCTCGCGCATCGGGCGCTTTATAGCTCCCCATATCGTCGCGCCATTATTGGACGCACGCGAAATATGTATTTATCCATAAAAGATGTCGGAAGACTTACGTGCGCGGGGTATATAACGGGATGTATCTCGCCGATAATCCTAACCGGCGCCACGCCATTTGCGAGCGGGCGGGACAAACGCGATGTTAAATTTCATTCGCGAGACCAAGGCGGCTAAGTTCATCCAAATGGTCCAGCGAGAATGCATTATACAAGATGTCCTATAGCCACAGGATATGTCGCGTAAATAAACAGCATTTCCGCATTCACGCCGCGAGCGCACGTATTTCGCTTTTCCTCGAATGCACTCTGTGAAATATGCTATCATCCAATGCGCGAAAGGACCATTCGCGTCGGATTCGATCTCGATGAACGTTGTACTCTCGTCAAATACAGCTTACTGAGATCAATTTTCTGGAAGGACGCGATTTTCTCTTCTCCACCAGGAAAAGCAGGAGGAAAAAAAAAGAAAAGAAGGCGATATCCTGTTATCCGCGCGTCGCACGCAGCCTCAAATCCGCTCGTCTATACGCGGAGAATATGTCGTCTTTGAAAATGTTTCTCTCCTTCTGCTCGCGACGATTTTTCCGGCTACCTCCGAGGCTCGAGACGGACATCGCCGATAATGCGCCTCTTCTTCCCGACGTACATCTCTCTCTTCGCATCGACTATCTCTAGCCGACGTTCGGGTTCCTCACGCAATTATCCGCCGAGAGGCTCGTTCCATCCCTTGAGAGATCGTGGACTAGTCGACCGGACGGATCGCACTGGCTAGCTACTCTACTTGACCGCTGCAACGATGAAGACGATATACGATGCTGCCGTGAGCCGCAGTGGTACAGACGTTGTTGCGGTCAGCCGCATCGGCTTCTGAGTAGTTGCAGCCAGATGGGGGCTGACAGGTGCTCGCTCTCGGACGGACAGCGGAACCGGTAGCGAAAGGAAGCTTATCCTTTAAGTGATTTGCGCCGCGCAAGAAAAGCTCGGCCTTATCGTCGCTCGTTGATCAAAGGAACAAATTTTTTTTTAAATTTGGAACATAAAGCTGAGCTCATAGGTGTAATTCAATGAATCATAAAGGACCACATAAATATCGATGTTTCAATGATTTTCAGCAATAACAAAATATATCGCTGAATTTTAGAAAATACGTGTATTGATATTTATGGACGTAAATATCAATAGAATTTTATTGGACGTATTTCGTTCAAATATTAATATTAATTTAACGCATAAACGTTAATATTAATTAAATATACATATTAGATGTAATTATTGTGAGGAAAAAGAGATAATTACTATTATAAATATAATTTAATAGGTAGATGCTACACTATATAAAATTAGAAATACATTGAATAAAAATGTCTTGAATAAAAAATTGCTGTTTACAACGGTCCTTAAATATATCTATATTACAGATCGTTAATGATAATGGCTAAAAGCAAAATAAGAAAGTCGATTTTACGGCTAAAGGAATAATCGCGCGAAAACTCATTAATCTTTTTTCATTTTGGAATTTTTCTCAACAGCATAGTACGTAGGATGAAGTGTATCGTATGTAACTCTAAGGGCTCTTTTATTTCTGCTTGTTTATAGCAGTCTATCCCTAGTTCTTAGAAACGTAACTAAAGATAGATGTCCTCAGCGAACCGTAAATACCGTTTCTTACTTTATTCTCTCTTATTTCCACAAATAAAAACTCAACCAAGTAAAATCAACACCAGATAAAACTTAGAGAAAAACTCAAGGAAACTCGAGGAAACTGGATAAACATAAACTGAAAAACGATTAATATGAAGACTAAAAGAGTGAACGTGCGCAGTTTTGTTTTTGCTTTCCTCATTTCTGCTTTCTTTATCTTCAGACCTTATCATAATCACGATAATTTGCAACGATTTTCACGAAAATTGCAAGTTTCGTTACATTAAACGAGGCACGTCAGCGGAGTCTTAGCGTCACTCGAGATTTGAGCGTATCGAAAGTATCGAGCGACCGTCGCGAATATTACGATCGCTACCGTCTACCGCATACGCGATCTTAATTTGCAAACTATTCCCATAATGCCGTACGTGACGATAACCGGGCATAGTTACGCGAGCACGTACACATGCACACACGGGCACGCCGTTAACCACCGTCGGGCCTCGTACGATCGGCAACGTCGAGTCTTCTGGACACGCAACGTCTGCGTGCCGGTGCAGGAAACTATGCGACTTCAAAAGCCACCCCCGATCCCCCCGAGCCATCCGCTGCTACCGCACCCGCCGGCGTTAATATATACGGGTAGTGCCTGACAGGTGCCTCCTCGCCGGACGGAGCTTTGGGTTACGTTGACACTAAGTTCGCAGTTTACAACCGCGCTGCCGCGAGCGATCGATCGCGACCGTATCGCCTGCGGATCTAAAAACCCACGCAGGCCACAGAAAAATCATCTCGCGCAAAATTCGCGCAGAACTGCAAGCTCAACATGCAATTTCCGACTTTTCATTCCGAGTTGCTGGAACGCACCACGGCCGATTGGAAAATGTTAATGCTTGTGTAACACGGAAAAGTGATGGCACGTTGACTTTTAATTAACGTAAAAACAGAAATAAATCTTCCTTTGATTATTATATAGCATGAGATATAGATTACTTATCTCCTCCATAAAATAATTATTTAATAATCAGACTTGTCCAATATAATAATAAACAGACTCGAATCAGGAGCTGGGTTGTTACAGACAAGCTAAATCTTTGCAAGACTTTCCAAGAGCCGCGACTCCGAGACTATTCGAGGATCTTAAACTATTGGAATGCTCGATTGCAGTTGCGCGTATATCTGTATAGCGCGGAGCAATAACCAAATCGTGGCGAAGAGGGGGCGAATTATGGTATAAGAACAGTCTCGCGTCAGTCTGCGTGTAACATTTCCGACGTGGTAAGCAATCCGCGCTGTGAGTACACAACTCCGACTCGGTGCAAGTTTCCGACTTTCCTCCCCTTTCCTCTGCTGCCCTCCTCCCGCCTCTCGCAGCTATCTCTAATCCCTCGTCACTCAAGCAATATTAAGCCAAGTTTTCAAGAGTCCTACGCGAGTACACGCACCACAATTCTAGTGCGCATAGAATCGCGTTTGAACACAAAGCAACGGTGGAATTAAGTTTTGGTACAATAGAGAATATACAGGCACTCTACCCCAATCGCGATACCCCAACACGAAAGCAGCTTTCAGACAAGATTTAAATCCCAGATTTTTCGCTTAGCTCGGCGGCTTAGCAAACGTGGCTTTATGATTATATTGAATGCAATAAATCACCTCGTATTTAAATATGACATCTTCAGAAATCTCATAATATTTGTCATACAACCGCCCTAAAAATATTCTATCACATCTTTGATATATAAAAAAAATAAAAAGTAAATTTAAAGCATACTTTTCTTGATAATAAAATTGGATAAAATTAAGTTCAAACCTAAAATTTAAATGCGCTTTCAATAAACAAAATATTCTTTTAAAACGCACAAATGTAAGGAAGCTGTGCAACTGGAACTATACATTGTTCTTTCACAGAACTCAGCATTATAACGGTAACTTTTGCTTCACGCTGTATAAAATTGCAGCGATGACGCCCGTTGCAACTTCGCCCGAATAGAGTCCCGACTTTTCGTGAAGCTCCTATTTTCGCCGCCTCATTCGCCGACAATCCCTCATCCCTGGACCAATATGCAGCCTGTGGAGGAGGAAGTTTGCGGCCAAGTATTCGCCAAGTTTCGATGAGCCTTACGTGCCCGGCCTCATCACACCCCTCTCCCGTTCGCCGGACTTACAACGAGCAACAAAGGATCGCTTCTCGCTTGTTGCTCCATAATCCTCCCAAAGAAAACGAGCAATGGCCGACGTAAGAGGATCCCATTCACTCCATCTTTTTCTTTCCCTTCCGCCCCTTACGTCAGTAATTAACTCGCGAGCTAAATCATACGAATTGTCTTGTCCTATTTCACGGAGAAATCAGAAACTTGCACGAGAATTCCCACGGGAATTTAGACAGAACGGTGTCTCGTCATGTAGTGACGTTGCGATTTTTTTTCTCAGATACGGAAAATTTATCTGGGTGAACATTATTGAAATATTGCCTTCTTGTTGTTCTAAGTTCCATATTGAAATAACTATAATTGCAAATGGAGTATTATAATTATAGTTTAAGAGAATAAAAAAGACAGGCTAAATCTATCAATAAGGTATAAACATGCTATTTAAATGCAGAATAGATTGAAGAATAATTGTATGTGAATCTCATAAAAATGTATAACGTTGTATCGTTTCACTAATATCCGCTGTCAACTCTAAAAAAAATCGCTCGCGAACAAAGAAGGATTTATTATGTCACTTATTACGACATTTATCAAAGTGCTTTCTGTTTTAACGTTTAACTTTCGTGATTATTTATTTTGTACGGCGAAATGGCGAGATTAAAGGGAGTGCTGTAAAAAGAAGACTGAAACGCGTATCTTCTCTTTTGTGAAGATAGTCAGGACACGTACGAGTCGCTCGGTAGTTTATTTTTAATCGAAGTGTTTCGAAGCGCTCGCCGGTAACGCCAAGTCATGCTCCAAAGGGCAACGGCGTGCCTCATTTGTGGAGAAAAAAGGACATTATTTGTCACTACGTCATTGCTGCATGTCAGATAAAAAAAAATGACAAGTCGCTTCGCTGAGGCGAACGTTAATTAATGAACTATGGGCCCCGCCGATAATACTCACGTCTTGCTTTCAGCGAGCTATCGAACGCATTCACGAGCATTACATGCGCAATTTTTCTAAAACCAGATAATAAAATTCACGGAGCCACTGTACGCGCGTAATCGTTAAACCAAAAATGTGCATGTGAAATATTATACCTAATTAGAATCGTAATTAGAATTGTAACAAAATAAAATAGTATCGTAAAAAAATGTAAAAATAATTTATATAAAAATTCATAAGTCTATAAGCTTCGGTTTTAAACCCGGTGAGATTTTTGTTGGCACTTAATCAAACTTTTACTGTCAAAAGGTTGTCTCAAGAATCCATGAAACATTCATTGGGAGTTTCAGTCGCCTCGAAGATCAAAGGTTCATCATGGATCGCTCCGCACGTGACGATAGTAAATTCCTCACAATTAAAATATCTTCGAAGGCGCCGTGCATAACTCGCCGCCGACTCCTCGTCTCTCTTACCGCGTGTTTTAAATCATGCACTGCGTGACGGAGATCTTTCGCGGACCTCAAATTAAAATTATTTACCGACACCTTGCCCATTAAGGGCCCATAATTCATTTCTCAAAGGAATACGTATCGAAAATAGTAAAACATGAACCGCTCTCGTGTCTCCCACGCTAATCGCGACGAAAGCATGTTAGTCGTTGCAAGCACCGACTGACGTTGTCACATGTGGGTGTTAATTGCCTGACCAAAAAATAACCTGTGTGCGATCTGTTATCGTCGTAGAAACGCGTGTTGATTAATGCGAGCACATATGTTTCTTTAAAGTTAGCACAATTAAACGAAAGCTACAAAACGTCCACTTATTTATGATCTGCTATGTGAACTGGAATTTTTGCTTCTGATCCGCAAAGTGCAAAATTTATGTAATTGGTGTTAAATTATTATATTGCTAAATGTTGTTAAATTGTTTTATTATTGAGTATTAAACAAGTAAGAAAATGTATAAGATGTAAACTGAGAAGTTAAATTTAAGACAGAGCACGAACGAAATGAAATACTCTCTTTTGAAAGACATTTTTTCGCCAAGCAGCGTAAAAGTCATAAAGTCAAATCGGGTCCTCGGAGCCACATCATTTATATGAAACGAAATGGGACTGCGATATTTTTTTTACGGCGTGAAGAAGGGGAACAAATGTCGCTTCGCCCGACATCCAGGTCGAAATCGCCAGAGAGAAGAAGAAAGATATCTTCCCGCGCATATTTCTGAAAGTGTCAAGGCGACGCGTCATCCTGGAGGTCACGTCAGTCTTGCGGCTGATGCCGCACGGCCATCCCTAGAGACAACCCGGGATATTCTGGAGCGGGAGCGCGCGTGCCTGATGTACGTTCCGACTGTTCTCGTCACTATATGAATGTATATCTATACGTGTGTACATCGTCATGTCTTACCACGTGCACACGCGCGTCCACACAGAAGAGTTTCGCACGTCCGGGAACGTCTGAACATCTGAACGCCGTCGACTGTATGATGGATGCGTCGGGTTTGACGTAACGTAATAGGTACAGACACGTCAGGGAGTGCGCTCGCGTCCCTCTCTTCGCCTCTTTGTTTTAATACACACCGCGAAACGCGCATGTATACGTGCAAGTGGGCCTCGTTTCGCCGGAGGAGACATCGCCACCGCGATTTAGGGGAAGATACCGTCGATCCCGGAGCCGGTTCTTCGCAAAGTGTACCTCGAAGCATCCGCCGGGGCCTCGAGACCGGTTATAAAACAGCGATGTGGCGCGACGGGGGAGAGAGAGGGCTGTCTCGTGCAATTTGTTTATGACATATATCTGAGAATATATATACTGATTTTTTTATGCGGACAAGTTTTATGTATGCAAACCACCGTGACAAACTGTGAGCTGTTGAGCTAAAGGTGGATTAATTATTCGCACGGTAGAAACATTTTTGCGAACTCAATGCTGACACATTGGTATTAAATGTTATTCATGTTATTCGGGATAAACACGCGCGATAAATAAAACTAAAAATTCGCCGTTTATATATCTGTAGTTAAATGATAGAATCCCAGATGTTGTATGCAGAACTGCTTTATCGATTTGTCCTCATAGTTATATCCGACAAATCGACAATACTTTTATACAATTCTGCCGACTTGACTACATCTCGACCTACTCGCGCGTGTTGGTATAATTCAGACTATAGACACTGCTCAAGTAGATGTCAGTGACGCAAAACGCTTGGCTTCTATCCACGCGATTATAATTCTTATGGCATCGTTCGTCTCGTTTCCCATGTCTTTTAATGTTCTCGTAATATTTCTTCACATTTTCATGTTGACAGTCGTTTCGTTTCGTTCGCTTGACGTACAGCGAAAATTTACGTTCTTCACTGAATAATCAGTGAAGTATCGCTGTCACAATCAATATCTGGTAAATTACATCTGTCGCGTTTGTATTTTTGCCTTAACATACAACTTAAGTCACTTTAAATCTCGCGTCACGTCACGTTGAATAGGACAGCGACGTAACTAAAAAATAATTTTAAGAAAAACAAATTTCAAGTTTTTTTTTATTTTCCGAAATTTGTGGTGATATATTTAACCGATTAAAATTTTCAAACTTTCCGTTTAACGCCACTTCTATAGGCAAACTCATCGCTGTCATATCTTCCCGTGATACGGTGCACGCAATCTGGGAATGCGCTTAGCCGCAGATCACTCAAGTTATGAAAAAAGAGCGTAAAGAAATATGGCAAGCAAGAATAGAGAAAAACACAGAAAGAGAGTACAAGATCGGCGTATCACCGATCAATAAATCAGGGCGTGTACACCCCTCCTGCTGGAGTGCCTGCGAGGGTGGCACCGTCGTCGTCGTTGTCGTCGTCGTCGTCGTCGTAGTCGTCGTCGTCGTCGTCGTCATCGTGCGTGTCTTGATGGCACAAATAAAATACGACCCCAATTTCACGGTGCAAACCGCGAAACAATGGTATTGATTTTATTTCCATATCGGTCCGGTGGGGGAGGTAGGGGAAAGATAAGCACGATGTGGACGGAGGGATTGGTTGGATCGGCGGTCTCAATCGCGGTAAGGAGGGCTGAAGGGAGAGAGGGGAAGGCAGATAAAACAATGGTTCAAAGGAAGAGGCGGGCGCGTCCTGGACCGGAAGGTCCTGGTGCGTGCGAGAGGGGATGCGAACGCGGTTCCTAAGGGTATATATCGAGCGACGAATGTCGGACGTTCAGCGTGCACGTCACGTAGTGGTGGAATCGCTTGCCGAGGTGAGACGAGAGAAACGGAACAGAGACGTCGTCGGCGACGGTGGCGATGGAATGAGGAAAAAGGACGAGAGGGGAGGAAAGGGTGTAAGTAGGATAGAGGAACCGCGGGAGTTACAGGGCGAGTTTATCCGACAGCCCTACGCACGCTAGCATAATTAAGAAAGTTCCGTCCGGGAGTTTTTTCCCGGTGTCTTCCGCCATTGTTATTCTTGGGTAGTAACGGCGCTAATTAAGCCGACTGTGAATAGCGCAATAGTGAATTCCTGACGAAAAATTTACGGCCGACATCGGGTCACGATGTCGCGACTAAGCTGGGATCAACGTTACAAGATTATGTGAATCGCTCGCGAGAAGACGTACGCGAGAACAACACAGCCAGCGAGCGATATTAACATTCAGTCGACACGCTTGCCTCGGCAACGCGTTAAATTCGTCGTATTACGCGAAGATATTTTGTCAACGCGCGGAATGAAAAAAATCTATACGGTTACAGAATCCTCAATGCGCCGTGAAAATGAACAAAACCGAACGCGTGTTAGCTAACGTAAATAAATTTCCGGCGTTATCGCGTCGCTCGCTGTTGCGAAATCAGCTGCCAGCTATATGTTCTCGTATAAAAGCATCGTATTACATTCATGCGCGCCTCTCGTAAAATCACGTGGATACTGTTCATTCTCGTAAATTCGCCAGCCTAACGTATAAATGCGCGGTATACGTGAAAATGGATTACTGCAAAATCGCGATTTTCGTAAAATACGATTGCACATATAAATATTTATATGCATACGCATATGTGTGTATATCTATATGTGCATTACATATACATAATAATAAAAACTGTACACATCTATATATAGTTCTTATTATTTTACTTATGCATACACATTACACACACATATGTATATAATTATTATATACATTTATATTTATAAATATATATAACAGACTGCACGTTAAGTTTTTAAAGCTTCACTGAAATCGATGATTCTGTCGCCTTCCGTAATGCATCAGTAATGTTGATTCCTTGTGAAGTTCGACACAATATAACGCGTATGTCGTTAAGGCGATCTTGTATAGATCTGACCATCACCCTCGGTGCAGTCTCGGTCCAGCGGTCGATGATTAAGCGGACAAGGAGATTAGAAACAGAGGATGCGCGGAAATAAACATCGAGCGATCGCTTTGCGCGAAACGTTTTTTCGTTCATCCTACTGTCGCTCGTGCGCATTGTGGTCACCGAGTCGCGGAAGCGAAGAAATATATACCGTAGAGACGTGTTTTTGCGAATAATCGGCTTTCCGCAACGGCGCAGAGGTAAAACTCCGCCGAAAAAAAGCCATTGGTCATTTTAGCGGACTTATCCGCGCTTCTCGATTCGTACACGCGCCACCACCATAGTCGTATTTCGAATTGACTTCTATATGATCGATGTATACGCGCGATTATATTGCATGCCGGATATAGAGAATTTTTTTCGATTAGGTACATTTCCCGTTGCTTCCTGTATGAGAAGTTCGGCTTTCATCCCGTAGAAATCTCAAAATGAAGCATTCAATCGAGTATAGGCCAGATATTTATTACGAGACTTGCAGGCAGAGTTTTTCAGGTTTTTTTTAATTATTATTATGAAAGAAATCATTCTGGAATCATACATATTTTCAAGAAATTTTAGACGTAGTGTAAAAATGAATAATGAGTAATAAATTACTTAAAAAGAAAAATATTAAGAAAAAGTGGTAAGATTTTTATTTTGGTTAAGTATTTTTTAGAAAATTATAACAAATCTTATTAGGCAGGATTTTTTCTAACAAACCTGATTTGAAAAAATATCGTAATTCTAAAGACAGAGAATAAAAAATTTGGTAGTCCTTATTTAAGGGACTACCTTATCCCATAAAAGCTATTATTCGTGCATAAATCGTTTGGCTGCTTCTTTTCAAATTATTTTTATTGATGTTTATTTTTATGTAAAACGCTATTATTTTCTTTTTATAGGACACGAAGATGGCGAAGATCTCGGAATAAAACCGCAGGTAGTATTTTTCAGTTTTAATACTCCGAGCGCGTGCATCGCATGAAACAAAAGTTCGTGCCGCAGGTTGGACGAACTGATAACTATGGTAACTACTTGCGGCAGTCGGTTAACTGCGGGATTCCCATGCATATCCGCGCTCGCGTAGTTGAATACAATAAGGTGAACGCACTCGACCTTGTACATATTGTTGCGGGGTCACGTCGAAAACGCGGATATTATACAATACATCAAGATGAGCTTCCGAAAGTCGCTCACACTAAACATTCATGAAGCCCGTGATATTGCCATTAAATCGACATGGGAATACGACTTCATTCGCGTACGCGATTTAACAAAATACGCATGCTATATTCACGCGGCATTTATTGGCCGGCCGTTTTATATGCCGATATTGTTGCCAATAATACGGCGGATATTGAAGCGGCACCGTAATGTACATTTGTTCCAAAGACCATTAATATTAATTCCATTATCGAGTGGCGCTGCAATTAAATGACCTGATCAGTTTTTTCTGTTTTTTCTTTTTTTTTTTTTTTAATACTACCAATAATTCCGGAAATATTTTAACTTATACCATTTTACACGTACACGTGCTTCATACGTCGAACTTCGAACAACACATACACGCGCGCGAAATTTCCGCGGAAAATAATTCTGCGAGACCATCAACGAACGGGAAATCTTCGCCGCAGTGCTAACCGTGCGCGAGTTTTCCGTCGGAAAGGCAACATTGATTTAAGATAACGCCGAGACGCCAGGAATTGACAAATTGCCTGAGACTCGAAAACCGACGCGGATAGAAAGGCATCGTAAGACCGGCCGAAGGTGAAGGGTAATATGTCGCGGATGGAAAAGAAAGGTTCTCCGACATGAGATCGACGGCGGGCATGCCGAGAGACAGGGAGAGAATGAGGGGAAGAGGACAATAGGACCGATAAATAAATCCGTAATCGGTGGTCCACGGGTTTACCCTGAATGGCTCGATTGGCTCCTAAAGGTGATTTCCAGGAGGAAACGCGGGTTCGGGGTAAGAAAAGCTCTTTCACGCTCTTCATCTCTCTTCTTGCTGCCGCGCTCGACCATCGGTATATCTTGCCGAAGGGCTTTACTTTTGCCGCGGTACCTTCTCTCGTCCCTTTCCACTTTTTTACACCTTCCCCTTTGCTTCACGGTTGCTCTCTGTTATTTGCCGTCGATTCGTCGTCGCCGGATGAATCCGTGCACGTGAAAAATAATGACGAGAAAGAGGAGAGCTTGTAATTAACTTCTCGCCTCTTCGCCTCGCTTCATTAGTCTTCAACATGATGCGTGTGCATAAATATGTAATATCTATTTACGAAAAATCGAATGTGCGGGATATATGTTAGATTTATATGAAATATGTTAGATTTAGCTATATAAATATATAATAAAAAACTATATATTAGGTTTCGAGTGAATAACGTATTCAAAATATTTGGTTAGAGATCGAATCCCGTCATTAATTAAATTTGATCTAACGTTACCGCTTATCCTGCTCTCTCTCTCTCTCTCTCTCTCTCTCTCTCTCTCTTTCTTTCGCGTTTATTCCCATTTACGTTCAGACTACTTCCGTAAAAAAAGAGGTGAATTAAATGACTATCGTGCGACTGAGGTCGCGTGCGGTCGTCGGTGTTCGGGTCTAATCGCCGAATCTGTTAGCGTATCGCCGCACGTCCGCGCGACTCTAAATTCACTGCGCGAGAAAGTCGAATTAGCATGCAAACCGTAGTACATTCCATGAGAAATACGACCCTAATACCTTACTTTCATTTGCGTAGAAATGAATTGTCCGTATCGCCGGTCCCGCGCTAAGTACAGAGATAAGCGTAGTAAACGAGTACCAATTACCGCACTCACGGATTCCACTCCTGTGCGTGGTATATTCGCGGACAATCACGCTAATCGTCACCACCGATGACAATGTACAAAGTGTCGTGGAAATAACCTGACACCCTTTCAAGCTTAATCACTACGGAAGCAGACTAAGAGACTTAATCTTCAAAGTCTTTATCCCTGCAAAATTAAAACCTCGCGGCAGATAATGAATCCCGATAAAGTTTTTCATTAAAAAATAACGCAGTTTGAATTTACCGTAGACACTATTATTTACTTATAGTTATAAGAAGTCGGGGTGATCCTGCAACACCCTATATATACTCGCTTAAGATTATTTCCTGGTACGAGTCGCGTGTATTGCGTACACGCACGCGTATGAATTGTCGTTCATGATTTCTTTTCTTAATCTGCCGGACATCGCATGAGTCGCGTAGTTTACGAGTCGGCGTCGACCGCCATATGCCCCGTGCCTCCGTCCGCCGGGCTCGTTTCTTTCAATAATAGAGACCATAATCACGCGTATCCCACTTCCGTTTAAGCTGGATAAGCCGCGACTCGCCGCTGGCGAGAAAGAAAATACCTGGCGCCGACGGCCGACCGGGGAAACTTTTTCAATCTGCCGTCATTATGTGCGAGTTTAGTTCGCGTTGGTTCACCTCTGGTTAACTACTCTCCTCAGCCGTGCGCGGCTCTTCCTGCGATGCTCGAACTAATTTCCAAGGAGACGGGCGATGGACTTCGAAGAGCTGCGAGGTAGCCACGAGGGAGCCGCCGTATTCTTTACGGAACTACCTCCTGCACCGAGCCGGAAGCGAAAAGTAATTCATTAAAGTGTACGACTTCCGAAGACACTTTATTCGGTCTTTAGCGTGACTGGGAACCACCCATAATCCCATGAATATCGTCGCATGGCGTTTGCGGTTGATAGAGATAGGTTGAACGTGCGGATTAATTTATATGACATAAGCCACAACCAGATGTACGCGTCGTGGTTTACGCGAGATATATTCACGTTGCGAAAAAAATTATGCAATTTAGACAATTTTGAAATGAAATGAAATTGTATCAATCCTTAAGCAAGTCATAGAATTAATAAATTTGATATACAGAGATAAGTTTCTTGAAATTCTCTCCCAGAGGCTTTATACGTGTATGAAAAGGTTCAAATTAAGTAAACAAGCTTTAAAATTAGAATAGTAATAATTTTTCTATGCGAAGATATCACATGATTGCGTGATATTTTAGTGAAACACGCAGTTGTCAAAAATAGTAAGAATACTATAAGGGGTCTCGATAATAACACATGTATTTTCTTTGTCTCTCTCTCTCTTCCTTTTTTCTTTCCTTCCTTACAAAGAGGTTGCGGGTTTAATTATCGTGCAACGCATATATTCAAAAATTGAACGTAATTGCAGTCGTGGAAAATATTAATCAATGGGACTTCTTGAAGATTCATCCACAGTTCGGGGGGGGGGACTTATTCTCCTTCCGGTCGTTGAAAATGCATGCAAGAAAGAAAAAAGGAGAAAGGAGAAACGGCCAAAGGAGACCGAAAACAAATTACAGCAGTCTGTCTTCTTTCGCCGCACGCAAAATCCCGCAGCGTAATTTTCTCAGCAGCGAAGCCTCCCCGCCAAGCTTTTCCTCGTCTTTTCAGACCGACGCTGACGAGACACTTTCCTTTCTATAGCGAAGAATCGTTCGTTAGTCGTAAACCGCTGTCGAAAAGACTCTCGACGAAATACGTATTACGGCGATGTGACCACGACGGGACTATAAAATCCCGCGGAAAAGTTAACATCTCGTCTTTATGAAATTTCGCTAACTTTGTGAACCTGCCCGTTTTTCTTTGAGCGAACTCTCGATTAGAAATTCGACGCTTATTTCGTCGTACAATCACTAAGTTAAGCCGCACTCCGGGGTTCTCGCCGTTAATTCGTCCCGCTGAATAACACGAGATGCGTGAATACTTGCGAGATTGAATTAATTTGTGAAATTGAAAATGCGGGATAAGCCATCATTCCATTTCCATGCCAATGTGATACCGTTACAACTACGCTATCAATTCCCAGAACATTGTTCGGACAAGAGAGAAATAAATTTAACATATTCAAAAGAAAATTAATTAAAATTCGGAGAAATACAAAATTCTAATAAAAAAAATAACATTCAACACACGTGAATAATACGAGATATTAATTCGGTCAGAGTATTCTAAAAAAATTTCATATTATTTGTTTCATAAACATTGAGCTTTCTCCAAGAAAAATAGCACGTAATCAGGCCGGATATGCATAACAAATGGACTCGAAATTTAATTACATTTCAAACTAGACGCTAATTAATATCACCATACGAAATCATTACTAATATTAATAAATTTGGCTTTTCAGTTTGACTGAATAACAACGCATATAATATTATCTACGTTACGATACGGTGCGGATGAATATTATTTTACATGTTAATTTTCAACAAAGGGTCTGATAATTCAGTCGGATCTGCGATCATCTCGGTGCGCGACCCTGTCCACTGACATATCGAACAACCGAAACATCCAGACGAACGACCGGCATACGCTTTTGCGGCGAATAAAGAGCAACGTATTTTCATTGCCGCTGGCTTTTCGTGCGGCAATGGAAGGAGACGGCGCGGGCGGCAGCAAGGAACGGCGGGATAGGAGAAGGAAAAGCCGCGGGAAAGCTGCGAGCCGATGAAAATGACAATGCCTCGCGGGCACACGTCCGACGTTTTCCACCGCCTTCTTCCACCTCGCCCTCCTTCCTCTTGCCGTCCTTCACCTTCCGCTGAAAGCGAGTTTCGTAATAACCGGACGAGAAAGAGCGAGAAAGAGGGAGAAAGATGATCGACCGTCGCGGTTCATATAATATCCGGAATATTGGGTGGCGAAGGGGTGGAAGGGGGTTCGGCTTCGGAGAAAAATGACGCGGGATCATAATAAGTAAAGACGAAGACGCAGAAGGCTGGATGAAGGTCGCCATCGATGGAGAAATCACGATGGTCTTTTCTTTGGCATTCTTCGCTATATCATTGTTGCCGGATAATGAAACGCTATATCCCCGCTCGTGTTTGTCAAGTCTGGCTTCCGTGATTATTTTCGCCCTGATTTTTTCAAAATCAAGGGAAATGCATGCGCTCTATCTGCAGTTGATGTTTCACTCTGGCTTCGGAAATCCAACATGTTGCTCTTCGACAGAGATACAAAGGATATTCAATGTTATACGTTTGTATGCAATATCATAAGAAATTTCTTATGTACTAGAATTGGATTGTTATATACGCGCACGCAGAGAAAACGAGAGAGAAAGTGTTTCTTCTCTTCTCTCTCTATCACATTATTTAATATATCATTTATTTAATATATTATTTAATATAATATTTAAAATAATATAAAGTTTGGACAAAAACAGTCACGCGCGCATAAAAATTTTCTATTTTTCTCTATAGGATCAAAATCTGCTTTGAATTTATATCTCAAAATTCGTAATTCCTCGAAGAAAAAAATTATTTCACGAGTATCTCCTTTTCACTCTGCGAAAATTGCAATTTTATCACATATTATCCGGCCCTAGGATTTTGATTATTCATTGTACATTGCGCTGTCGCGCGCGTTTCAAGCTTCAGTAGCGATTTTACGCCCCGCACATTGGGCGAGCGCGCACGTACCACTCGACAGCAGAGTGACGCGTACAACTGCAGACTGCAGGTGCAAGCGCATGATGGTCAGTCACGTTCATAGACGCCTCGACACACATGGAGCGCGTCATAATGTCGTGATACGTGCCGCGATTACCGTCGCGAGTAGATAAAAAAAAAATCTCTCCCCGAGATTTAATTCCGACGTATCGGTAAAAAGAATCCTCGGCTCATTCGCGCGTGTCATCGATAACGCGCGGTGGTATAAATACAGTTTTTCTTCCCTCGATTTCCCCATATTGAACTCGTAATCATAGGGAGACGCACGCGACATGCACGAGAGATATAATGAAATACTAGTTGGGATTTAATTATCTATATCAGCTATTAATCGCACATCGTGCTAATGAGGCTGTTATTACATTAAACCGAACGAACAATTCCGTTAATTACAAATTCCGAAAGCTTAAACGTTAACGAATTGCAGCATTATTGTGCCTTCTTTCGAAATTTTTTCCGAGAAAAAATCGACTTCAAAAGAATCCGTTATTTATTATCGATATTTAAAATTCTGGGATGTCACATTACTAATTGAGTTAAACGGTCATTAAATAAATAAGTGAATCATTTGCCATTTTTTCCTTAGTGCTTCAACGGGAACACGTATTCAATATGGCATGAACACTTCTGATTATTTGTATGATATTTGTATTTATCGAAAGCAATACCTGGGGGATTCCTTGCCTTCGTGACCAGTCGCCATGTCGTTCCGCCAGTTCCAGAAATCTTCTACCTCAATTGAGATTTTCAACCTTTCCAGAGGTATATTCCGGAAGTTCACAATTTTCTCACGACACTTTCACAGTTCGCCGGCGACGTTCGACCAACGACCCAAACCATCTAGAGTCTCAAAGTTCTAACAGTCATAACTTGACGCAATTGAAAGTGCGGTTTGTCACGACAATCTGATATTACATGCACTCAAACGATCATTCTAACGATTTACGATGGGCGATATTACACTCGATTCGTATGATATCTTACAAGTAATATCGACAAATATTGAAAAGTTTGAATATGTTGGATAAAGTTCTCAATGATGTCTCGACAGGCTTGATCGATTTATTTAATTGGTATTTAGTGTGCAATAGGAAAGTAAACGTTGCAATAATCGGCAACAATTGCCACGACATGGCACAATGATGGCGAAAGTAGCTACAAACTGGTGATAATTCGAGAATGTGCGAATATACGATTCGACATCGATCCGAAATTGCCGTAGAAGTGTGACACGTGCTCCACCGCAGCTCGCTCGCACGAACCGGCGATTTATCGCGATTTATTCCGGCACGAGAGCCGCGAATGCACGTTTCGCGTATTGAATACCGTGTTGCACACCAAGTCGAAAGAATAACGACGTCGACGGCAGGTCGAAAATATTCTTCAGACGTTCTCATGAGTTACATCGCTGCTCCTTCGCACATTTTTAATTTTTTAAATATCATAGAATTTTTGTAAATATTATTTGTGTGCGTAGAATAGATGAGAAAGAGAGAAAACATGTTTCCCTCAATATCTCTTTGCCCAAGAAGTTTCAAGGATTATTAACTTCAAGTCCGAAAAAGTCATTGTATAATTTAATTGTTCATTTTTCTTCACTCTCTCTGACATATTGTCTCTTGTCGTCGATCATTTCTGCGAGCTGTGACTTTCAGGCCATCCTAGCGACAAATCTTCGTACTTTCACTTCGCCTTTCCTCGATGAAGTTCAGCGTTACGCAATGGTGAACTTCACACACTCGTTCATCGCCGATACATTCTCGGTCTCGACGCCGATAATCGTATCTTCAGCATTATCCTCATAATTAAACTCAATTAAAAAATTATTAGAAAAGATGTGCTCCAATTTAATCCAAAATATACGTAATTGGTTATCCAATATCAGAATCAATGTTATTTTGATGATTTTTTTTGCAATTGTAAAATCCGAAGTTTTCACGTGCGTTTCGATATGTGGCGATCGATCGCGAATTTTTCTTTATACAGTTTCTTAAGTGCGTTCGCAACGTCTGGCGGAAAAAAAAGGAAAGAAAGAGAGAGATTATTAGGTAAAGCTATCTAGACAAGAACGTGTGCGGCTACGCGCACTGCATGTGCACGCGCGGCTCGATGAGGAGTAACGTGCGAGTGTGACGGCGCACGCCGCGCTACTGACAGTACTGACGACGCCTGGCGTCGCGGCGCCACGCCGTGAGAGAACACTCGGCGGTGCGCGTTCGCGCAGGCGCCACCGACACCGGTTCGTTGACGTTTTTCCCTTTTCTTTCTCTCGTTTCTTCCACCCTTTTCTTTTCCTTTTTGTCGCGTGGTGCGCGAATGTACGCTCGTCTCCTTTTTCTCCCCCACCGAATCGAAAGTAAGGTAAAATGATTCAGCGCCGGTATTTCTCGCAGCGCGAGAAACGGGAAGGCGGCAAAATTCGGCAAAGCGAGAAACGCCGGCATCCTCCGTGTGTATATTACGATGTTTTCATAAAATCTCGGCGGAGGATTTATTAAGCGCGCGTGGAGAAAATAATAAAATATGTCGGAAACGTTAAAAAAGGTGAGCGAAGGGACTCCGGTGTTTTCTACAGAAAATATATCCAGAGTTAAGCGAGGTAATAGAATAAATCTCATGGATTTAGTTTTTATAAACGCATAAATGCTTTTCTAATGTTTTTCAAGTACTTTTCCGATCTCATTTTTATCTATGTGCAATGAGTGGTACTTTGTAGCACTGTGTAATATTTCAAGTAAAATTAGTATTTTATCTTCTTTATTGTTTTAAACCAATATGTAAACATTTTTTAACGTATGTATAATATGTAAACACTTTATATTATTTAAATTTAATATCTTTAAAGGTTAGGTAAAAATAATAGAGTTAAATATCTATACCTTTCGAAACGAATTACGAGTTTGCTTTGTATTGTGAGCGACACATAATATAATAATTATCAATTAAAGAATCTCTGGAAAAATCTCTTTGATCGCAAATCGGCAATTCGGCTGTTATGTTTGCATATATTCCAACGGCACAATGCGACGAACGCACGCACGTAAATTTCATTTAACTTTTCTATGCTAATAATCCTTCCCGACCGGAGCGCGTTCCCCTACTCGCGCAGCGGGCGTAAAGCGGGAAAAAAAACGCGTATGAGATGCTATTTGCATTTGTAACGATGCGTTCTGGAAGAGGGCTCGGAGCGGTGGCGGGTGTCGAGGGAAAGCCAAAACCAGAGACAGCTGGTTGCGCCTCTCGGGTCTTCGGAGTGGAGACATCCGGTTCTGACGAGCCCGAAACTCGTCAAAATACACAAATCGCTGGCACGTCCCGCACGCGGACGTTTTCCCGCGGGAAGACGTGAGGCAACGAGACAAATGGCGGGAATGGAAACGTTCCTCTCGATCAACATTAACTTCGCCGGAAGGACGGCACGGATAATTAAAACCCGGTGATACACAACACGCGATTTGTCCCTCTAAAAGTTTTATCAATAATTTCTATTGCGATACGTTGATTATAATATTCCAGAAATGTGTCACAGAAATTATTATTATGTATCAGATACATTTCAAATATATCGAAATGAAATAATTTTTCTAATAATTATTTATTTCTTAATGATTCTATAATAATTATTTTTGTATATTTGATATTAAAAATCTAAGTAAGTAATGTACTTCAATTTTTTCCATTCTTTTTATCTTAACATCATTTTGAAAGTAAAGTTTGTTCTTTTAATATAATTCCGAGTCAGAGTTGATTGAAAAACAGATGTCTTTCAATCCTAATTAAAATCAAGATTTTCACACTTATAATTGAATCTCTGAAATTAAAAATCCGTGTCGCCTATAACGGTGTACGACGCATAAAATTTTACCGGTACGCACGCACGCTCAAAATCCTACTGGCGTATCGATAATATTCCATCAACGCGTAATCCACGTCGGACAAAACAAACCGCATGTCCGAATCACCACAGTCGTAACGCGCGCGCGCGCGCGTCCGTATCGGTTATTAAATATATTTCCATTTCCGCGGCACCAAATATTGCTCCATTGTTCGAGAAAAACAACGCGGCCACCCGTTTCCGCGCTCGGAACAAAATAAACGTATCCGCGTATTGTGAAAGAGGAAGAAAGAACGCTAGGGGAAGGAAGGAAGAGGCTTTTTTCGCTTATACCGCACATTAACGACCACTCCCGCGCCGCACAGTTCGCGCGCGGTAATAAAGCAGCGGGCGGAATCGTAGGAATCAATGCGCCGTGTTGTTCGACTCTGACCCATTTCCGGTTTGTCGTGGCCCATCGCGGCACTACGCGCGCGGCCATAAAACGCACCGTCGACCGTACAGGGTCCCAGTGCCTGCACGTGGTTGCAGCACGGAAACGCAATTCGCGGGACATCCCGAACCGAGATGTATACGCGTTGTACACGTGTGCCCGTACACCGCTATTCGGCAACGACGAAACACGACGTGTTCTACAACGGCGTCAGCACTACCGCTGGGTCCTCACATTAACGGTCTATAGAAATTGCGCGCACTATCGTTGGTTGGATGGCGAAGCGAACCCGACTTGAAAATTCCTCGTACACGCTCCGCGCGCGACTCGTCCCCGAAATCAAGCGACGCATTGTTACGAGAGTTACGAGTGTGGCGAGCATACTGCGCTTCTCTCCCGCACGTGATGGAGTAATCACAGAATGTTTCGTGAAATTACTTACAAACGGTTACGTGAAATAAATGAAGAAATGCCGAGAAAATGTCGATGGAATATCAAGTTTTTAAAAGTTCGAAATTTAGATAGCACAGAACTTGTGATTTTAATTTTAATGAAGAGAATTTTATCGGAATCTATTCTACAAGATTTATACGTAGTAAAAATTGAACCAATAGAAAATGCTTCCAGACAAGACAGTTCTAAAGATATTATCCAATTATCCGTTATAATAATTAATGCGTGTAAAAGTAAATTACATAATTATATATTTATAATAAATATAAATTAGATATTACAAAAATATAGAAATATTTTAGAAAAAGATTTAAAAATTTTATACTTCACTTATATCGATAAGATCAAATAAGAATAGCACAAGACAATATAGACACTAAATCTCTGTCGCCATTATATCGATCATAATCGATAGCGAATGAAATTACGCCAGTGCGGAGGGAGAAGACATTGCGATATTCATTGGATTAATATTCTGCGGAAGAGGATTATTTGTACAGGCAAGCGCGGATAGCCGGGAAGCGGAGTGCACTTTGCGCCTGATGCACTCCGGTGTAACATCGCTGCAGGACGCCGGGGTATCTCCGCCCTTGACGGCCCTGCGGCGTCGAATGACAGGACGAGCGGGCCAATGGAAACGAGCAATTCGATCCTGCCGCTGTCGACGTGTACTTCGGATGGCTCTTGTCCGGGAATAATTGTACATGCCTAGATTGCCTCGGCGAGGAGACGCGCGACATTAACGCGCCGAGTAAAAGCGAACACGCCGACTCCAATCAATACTGCGCGCTTTCACTTTTACATCCCGAGAGCCACGCGATCGTTAAAATTATAATTACTTTCGTAATCGTTGGCTGGAATTGCGAATCATATTACCGCGCGGAGCATCCGACCGAATAAATCCATCCCTATTTTCACTACGTCGTTTTTACTTCAATATCGCGACGTGCACGCCGTTACTTCACATTCCCGCAGCTTCAATATCGTATATAGCTTCGCCATAATATTCATTACTTCGGTATCTAGCCCGTGTGCTTCCGTCGTCGATCGTTTTCCTTTAAATAAGCTGTTGCCATGCGTGAAATGCATTTTCATTAGGCGGACGTCATATACGCGCCGCGGATTCCCATGTCCGTTTCCGTTACTTTAAAATAATATTCCAGAAACCGCCGAATACAGCCGGGCGCGGTGGCGATTAATGTTGAAACACCGTCGATTGATATTGACTGCGATGCAATATGCAATAACCGACGGCGATGCGTGCAATGCCGACCGCTGCGCCTTGCGCGCGCGGAACCGCTGCGGGGACGACGAAATACGAGTGCACGTAGCAGTGTCTGGCGCATATGGAAATCCGACCTTTCATCGACCGCATCAGACTGATGCATCGATCGACACGTGAGACGACGTTCGCCATGCGCGCCGAACCGGATAGACGGCTCGGGGAATAATGTATATTCGAGCTGGAATATCAACACATCGACAGATCGGTACACACTGCCCCACTTTATGTGGCGCGGCGCTGTCGAAAAATTAACTATTCATTCGCGCAGACAACAACAATGACCACCCGCCGAAATATCGGAAGGTGGATGTTAATTAGCGGAACTCGATGTCCAATTGTTTTCTACGGAATTGTATTCCACGTTTGGAAATGAATGCATGAAAAAAGATAAGGCCGAAAAATGGGAAAATATCCAGCAGAAAGAATATACGTAGACTCTTATTGATTAGCGTTTAAGTTACAGCGATAAATTACTGGTTGCGGTAAAAATTTGAAAAAATTATTTGAAAGATACAATATGGATTGCCACTTATTTATATAGTCTCCAGATTAATTTAAATTATTTAATTTACAATGTTAACTCAATATTTCGCTATTGGAGCAGTTATTTTTGTCATTTTGTTTCCTGTATCTACGACTAAAAAGATATCCGGTGATTCCTTTTATTATCTTCATCAATGTACTAGTACTTCGTTCGAAAAAATAGTGTGAAACCCACATCCTGTGTGGTAGCGACTCTTGACGGCGAGGAGTCTTAATGCGACACGTCAGTTAATTAAAGATCCATCAGCCGTCTCGCGTTCGCGCCCGAAAGAGATTCATTAAAATGCGCCGAAACTCTGGCGCGCACAAGTCGTTTCAAATGTATTGATTAATTCAACGACCGAGACGTTTTCTTAACAGGAAAACTTTTCACTACACGAGACATTATGCAGCGATCCGGCGTGCGGTGCTAAACGCGACTCAAGGAGTGCCGAAACGGGAGAACAGACGAGGAGGCAAATATTCAGCGAGATCGAAAGCGACGAACGTTCGAAAACGCGGCGACGCGTTGACGTCTTCCGGTCAATTAGGCTTCATTGTGCCGTGAAGGAAACGAAAGTGAGATTAGCTCGACGTACTATCGACTTACGTACGATTCTTCATGCTGATCTCATGTAGGTTTAAACGTTATAGTGCCCGAGCTAAATCCTCGCTCAGTCGAGCAGCATTAATTTAACGCTGTCTGTTAAAAGATTCAAATAAATCTAAAGCAGCAATATATGGGAATGTAAAGTCGATATATGATAAATGCATATGTTCTATTTCTTGCATTTTATATTCACGCAAGCTTGAATGTTTTTTATACCTTTTCGTTTACTTATTGTGACTAATAATCTTAATTAATTAGCTATTCATGGTTATGACTTGAGATTTTTTTAATACGCTTAAAATTCCCTCAATTATATACGCTGATGACCGATTTTATAGCTCAGAGATATGGCGTTTTCATTACACAATGTCTGACTGCAAGCGCCGTATTTCACTTACGCTATTAACGGCGAACTATCCGCTTCCTGTTTTATTGGCGATGAACTTTTTTTGTCTCGTCCAGGCACGAGCCTGTCGTTGGTTAAATCCAGGGGGGGCTGCGTGATGTCGTGCGTAAGTGCAAAAGGTTCGTTGAACATAATCGCCTATCAGAGGGGAGTTTAACGCGATTTCACAATCCCTGATCGCAGTGGCGTAAAAACGGATATATAGTTCCGTATATTACCGGAGCATGACGTTACAACGGAAAACTATTGCTGAGTGCATAATTTCAGTCGTACCCTGTTTTATATATTTGCCCCCCAACTGTACCTCGTAAATACTATTTTCCTAAAAATAGAACAATTAAAATTACTATTCCATTTCCAATTTTAGTGATTTTTCAACTTAATATGCTGGCGTTAGTCCAACATAAAAAAATCGAAAAAATAAATTTAAAAATATACTTGAATTTTATAGTTATTTTAAATATCCTAGAATATAAATAAAATAAATCTAATAATATTTTAAATTTTATATAGCCATGTGTTTAAATATTGATATAGATAATTCCGATAATTACAAAAATCTGATCTGACATGGTGCAGAGCAAAAAGAAAGTAACAAACAAGGTTTACTACACTTAATTTAGGAATTAAGTGTATATAACGTTAGGCAACAACCCTTGGGGACTCGTAAAAATCTTCCACTTTATTGTAAGATACTGGAAACGATCTTGCCCCTCTTCATTACCTTTAGCTTTCCTGCACTTGTTTTAAACTTTTTATGGAAATGAGAATGTGTTTCGTAAAATCCGTAGTTGTTCTCTGTGTTAAATAATGTATGAAACTTAAAACCTAGTAGATAATTATCCTCGAGTTTCAGTCCCTCACTCCTGTTTTACTTCATATTCAGGCAAAATCGTTTTCAACAACGAAACAGCGAAGGTAAACATAAACTTCTGACAGCCTTTTAAATCAGAAATGTAATATGAAATCGTATATATTGGTACGTATGACATTTCATAAACAATTATTTACTTCGAAATAAATAAACTAATAACTGGCGAATTAATGTGACTTTACAATTAATAATGGAAAACGTTTGTATTCTAAATATTATATAAACATCCTTTAATGCACATAAAAGTACTCTGATTCTCAAATTGTACATTCAAATATCTCGGAATGAGATTAAAACATTTCTTTTGATTATGATCTTCAGCTATCAGTCATATCTGTTTGCAGACTATGCGGAATATAAATCAGAAGATCTTACAACGCGCATAAAAATTTCATCGTTCCAGACATCAGGAATTCCACGCTGTGTTCCAAGTGACCGAACAATGTTGCGATAAATATGCAGTGAAAAAATTAACGACTCTCTACCGACTTCGCTGTTTGCATTCAGATACAATCGCCGCTGTACGACCCAGTCGACCGCCAGCAGCGTTTTCGCCGTCACAAAAGAAACTACGGCATATCATGGGCGTGTATTTTGTACTATCAAAGGTCCAGCACGCACGCGGGCATAACCGCGGCTCGTAACTGCCATCGTATATGAGTATCGACGCGGGGCGCATTTCGATTTACGCCAGGCATGTAATTTTCTTTTATCACGCCGCGTATCGGGCATAGGGAATGACCGGTGCTGTCTTATCCATCTGACGAGAGAGCCGCAGTAAAACCGCTCTTTATCTTGGACCGAGAAAGGATCTCCCGATCAATTAGAATTCCGTAGGCCATGTCGCGAAGCGACGCGACACGTTATCAAAAAGCTAACTATACATCACATATGCGTGCGTATTGCCTCGCGTTATCTGCATGATTAACCGTAAAATGAGTGCAATAAGAGACGCGCCTGGTGACACTCCGGTAACACTGTTTTTACGAATCCAGGTTCGCTGTCCGCGGCCAGCGAGTATTTCTGGCGCGAGCACGAGCGAGAGTTTACCGTCGACGGAACCTTGCGAAAACATCCTGCGTTCGCGGAAAACCAACAGGACGCATCCGACCGACCTTTCCCGGCTACACCGCGATCTCCTGGAACGCGCGGGAAGAGGCAGGAAGAGTCCACACGGATAATTACCATAGAGCGATTGAGCGTATCCGGATCTCGAGTGTGCCCCGCCGACACCGTCTCTCTCTCTCTCGGTTCTCCTCTTCTCGACCACTCAATCGAAACGCTTCTTCCTTCGTCTTCCCGGCATTCCATTCGGAATACTATCCTATATGTGTCAGGATTGCACCTCTCCGCGAAAATTTATACAAAATATTTTATCTCTCTCATAGAAACATTCTGAAATTTTTGATCAAATTTATCACAGGCTAAAATTATCTAATAGGATTATAAAAGAACACATTCCACACATCGGTTGCATTTATCGAAGAAAAAGAAAATAAGAGTAAGAACAGCTAAATATCAAATGAGTGGGAATGGGTCCAATTAATAATTATTTTATAATAATGTTGTATTTGTATTAGAAAATAAATTTCAACATTCCTGTGATTTATATGTATTTAAATGTGCATCAGATGCCACCGCGTCGTATAATTTCCAAGAAGTTACCTCAGAGAAATCAAAATCAAATCAGTCAGGAAACTGTAGTGGTATAACGGAGCTTCAATCATTTTACATCGAGCTAATGGAGTCGTTGAACAAGTAATGTAATGCGATTATTTCCTGACGGGTAAAATACGCTCGAGGTGCATGATCTAATATGGCGCCTCAATTTGTTGAGGTTCCATTCTCTTTATTCACCTTAGTTAAGACCTGATTTATGACATGAAATCCACAATATACGGTTTATTCAGACGGCTGAATATTGCCATCTCTGTAATAAGCTGAAAGTGTACTTTTAAGGTTAAAAGCCGGAATCCATAACGAATCTCGATTTTGCGAAAAATACACAAGGCACACAAATGCTCACCATTAAATGATAATAAAATAAAAAAAAAACTTGAAATCGGAACCGCAAAAATATCCAATTCAATATACACACACACGATTGGATCGACAAGAGATACTCAATGCATGCAATAATATTATTTTTTATTAGTGAGGTTAAGTTTGTGAATAGAATTGCGCAATAATTGCATCGAACAAGTTATAATATATCGAAAAAAATAGCAAATAGATTGTATTCTATACAACCATGCTTAGTTTTCTTTAAAAAAAAAAAAAAAAAAAAAAAATTCCTTTGACAAAGTTAGAAACGATACTTCTTTAGCGCGAATGTTTAGATGTCATATTTTTTAAATAATCGATAGCAATAAACGATAGTAATAAAATGTCGTTCTCATATTTAGAATACTTGTAATCAAATAATTTGATTTAATTACAGAAAAATCTCAAGCAGAAATGTTCGTTATCTTTTAACATTTTCGTGTTTTTATATCAAAATTTAAAAAATTTGCGACTGGTCTATAAAAAGACGTGATTGATCCTTTTCGGCGTGCGTCAGAATATTTTAGAAAAAAAAAGAGAACGCCCCGCGAACCTGGCTAATCCCGCGGGATAAAGCTCTCCCCATCACATTAACATAGTCCCTAGGATGATCCTGCCTCGTTTGCACGATCTGAGGAACGACCTGATAAGAACCGGCCGATCTCCACGCCGAGGGCGCTGAAGAGCTCGACGGCAAAGAGAGAAGGGTAATTGTATTTGCATAGATTCGAGATCGGCTTTGCTTCGTGGATTAACGCGTCGTTTGACTGCAGTTAGTGATTAGGCATAGTTACAGCGCGGCTGATTTAGTAGACGCGAAGGGATTCCGGAGAGAGCGGTTCGACAAGTACACGAAAGAAATTATGTTGCGGACGATTGCATTATTGTATCACTTATATTCAACGCAAACAAAATTCGATCCGCTCATTTATATCAATTGATCTTAATTTCTTCTCGTCGCATCTGCATTTTTTTAACAAAAAAATATTTGCGTAACATATATTCGATTGTCAATATCACAATCGTCTTTTCTAATAGCGTATTTTATATGAATTATCTATTTTGCAAGTATAACATCAAAATGATATATTTGCCAGTCTTATTAACAAAATAATGTATACGCATAATGTATACGCATATAAACTCGTATTTAAAAATGAGGACTTGGTTTTGTATTTAATTTCATATTTGACTTTAATTTCAGATTTTATGATGATTAAGATCTCTTATCACGAGTATTACAAATATCCCTCGTCGCAATTGACCTAAGGATCCTTTATAAGCGACGCAAATATTCCTTCAAGTACATTCAGAGATACCTTTCTCGTGGTTCTCGCGGTTTTTATCCTGCCACTTTACGCGTCGCGTTACACGCAAAATGCTCGGAGACACGAACACCGCCACTCAGGGATAATCTTTCAAGGCAAGGAAAACCGCCGCGGTCAGACGAGAAGGACGGGCCCCGCCATTACAGTATAAGTTTTCTCAAGTACAGCGCATCTTTACCTCTCCGAATAAGCGTGCTTCCGTTCGCTCGCGAAGGATTTGGATACATCGGTTACGTTTCGGAGCGAGAAAACCTGCTTTTCTTCCCCTTAGTTTCGCCCTCTACCTCCCTCTCCCTCCTCTTCCGTTTTTTATTCCCTCCTCAACCGTGTAGCTCGGCAAGTGTTTCGAGAAACTCAAGTGGGTACTCTTGTGAGTGGGGATTCGCCAAGTTTATAAAACGATGCGGGGAAAAACGATGGGCCGGGGGAAATGAGGAGGGTGTGCGGGCACGTGGTAGAGGGAAAGATTTCACGACCCTTAATCTGGGTTAGATCTGCGAGCTCCGTGAGCTGTCATTTCCTACTAGCGCACCCTATTGTCTTTAAGCTTATCTTCAGGATCGTCGAGGACGACGCTCTTGTCGCTCGAAGGAAGTATCGAAGTTTTAGGACCCCATTTCCGCGGATCGTAGCTGTTCGCTGGAAGTCGATAAAACGGGGATACAGGGATACGGGGAGTTGTATTCGAAGATGCTGCGTGCAAAAACGTGACGCGAAACTAAATAGGATGGATATATTACTCATTTCGGAACGACATATACGGTTGACATATTTCCGGAAGTATTAGTCAATTATATTCGCAAATATAAAAAAGAAAAATTCAGAAATATAGAATATATATAAAAAAATGTTTAAAAAGTTAAGCCTTGCTTTCACGGTTATTTGTATCTTCCTTCATATATATAATTTTTACAATAAGTAATATTGTAAAATTTATTTTACACTATAAAAATATAATAAAAATCTAATATGTTATAATATAGCAATTTCTGATTTGCATCATTTATTTGCGAGCTCAAAGATTTTTATGAGCAAAAAGAATAAAGCAAGTTAAGAATCATCTTAGTTAATCCAGACCTCTTTGTCCGTCAGACAAGGAGCCTCGGGAAAAGAGTTTTCCATTGACGATCGAATTTTCTCGGAGAGCAGTGTTTCGTCTCGCCAAAGCGAGAAGTCAGAAAATCGATTCTATCGACTCGCTTTGTGTCAGAGTTTCAAGAAAGAATCTCAGCCTTCTGCCCTTCGGTATATGGACCGTTTCATGAACGTGTTTCAAGGGTCCAGCTGTTCTCAGGCTTTCGACAAGGTCAGATCGAGGAAGCGGCCTTTTGTCGGAGTATTGGGAAGACCGTCATTTGATAGGCTATCTTAATGAAGTGCCCTCGAGAGACCGGCATAAAAAATGGTCTTTTATAATGATGACAGTTTTACGGAACTCGAGTGAAAAGAGTAGGTAGTCGCTATTGTTTATTGCGAGGTAAAGAATTGATGAAAAAAAAAATAGTAGAGTTAAATATTCCTTTTGTCATGGAAATAAATGTTAACTATCACGTATAGGTTAGCTATAATAAGATATCCTAATTCAATTTGCTACATTAGAAAACAATATATTAAATTTCTACGAGGAAGCTATATTTAAAAATAAAACATCGCCATTTTCCCGCGGGATATTATATCTGCTAGAAGTCATCGAACTTCCGACGATTATAGAAGTTCTCTCCGTATTTGCAGGGCTTATTTAAAGCCGTCCGTTGAACTGTTTAATTCGTTAATTCCGATTTAACTTATCGCGAACTTTGACGAAGGAGCGCGCCCTCGAGGAGAAATTGGATTTTCCTTGCGGAAAAATCATATTTTTAAGATCGCCCGCCGCCCGCTTTTTTTCCTCCCTCGCCGTTTATCACCGTATCAAATATTCAAACTGTCGAAATTAGCGCGAGCGTAATTTATCCCGCCAAACGCGCGCGCGAGACCCTTGCGAGGTGAAATGCGACACGATGAATTTATCGAAAGAGACCGAGAAAATTCGAAGACGTCAATTTCGCCGAACTGTTGCGCCGCTCTTTCGCAACTGCAACCCTACCACCTCTCGGCGCGAGGCACAGCCGTCGAGATTTATCGGCGTGCCCGTTCTCTCCCTTTTCGCCTTCCTGA
This sequence comes from Temnothorax longispinosus, assembly GCF_030848805.1. Taxonomy (NCBI): domain Eukaryota; kingdom Metazoa; phylum Arthropoda; class Insecta; order Hymenoptera; family Formicidae; genus Temnothorax; species Temnothorax longispinosus. The sequence continues at coordinate 3,396,106 of NC_092358.1, read as the reverse complement.
CTCGCAGTCGATAATTAAACCACCGTAAACCGAGGGGAATGGGAAAGTGGCGGAAAACGTAAACGGTCCCTCGGAACCCACCCCTTAGCACGGAGCCACGGTGCGCCCACCGCAACGCAGGAGACGACGGAGAGGTTTTCGCGATCGAGAACTTGCGCCGTAAGTCACTCGCAGGCCTAACCGTTCGGAGTTATCAAAAGTGCGACGCCGCGCCGGGTGGCATTGTTTCCCGATCATCGTCGATGCATTGTCTCGCGAGCCGTAGAAAAGCCATAGCCGGCAAAACGCTTACGCGGCCGGCGTAAAACGGAAAATTTACGGTCCCCGCTAGAGCACTCTCGTAAAAGTATGTCGTATCTCGGTAGAGGAAGAGGGATCGCGACGAGACGACATCGCGAGAACGACGGTGATGACGACGCATCGTGAGGAACGCGAGATTATAAAGTACACCGGAACGACGGATCGAGCTCTCCCGTCGCGACTCTCCTCTCGCGGAGATATATTGCAAATAAGATTACGCGAGATCGCGCGACCTGGACCCCCTCACCCCTCTTCTCCGACTTGAAAAATATACGCGTTCGAGACGAATCCCGAAGAAAATGGCTGAAATTCCGGCGCCTTCGCCCTACCACCGCGCCGCGCGCCGTCCTGGACGCTCTTACGTTAACCCGGGACCATTACGTTATCCACTTAGCTTCTCGCGGCGTATCGATCCTTCACCATGTTTTATTATATATCCTCTTTGCCCGGAATACACACGAGCGTGGTGCGAATACGAGCGGACATGTTTACGTAAATGGCGGTTTACCCAACCTCGAGCAATTTATCGCGCAACGCCTCAAAAACATAGCGGAGCACGCCATTCCTTTAGACGCGCGTGTGTCAGCCAGACAAGCGGAATTACGCGGAGTCGCTCGTGAAAATATTTTTACTCGTACGGAGACTCACTATATATTTCACGTCGCTGCAACCCGACCGAACACGAGCGGTAATGCCTTCCCCACAAGTAGGCCATCGCGTTCATCGCTTACCTGCAATCAAGCGAGAAAAATAATTATTAAATTATGCACGAAATGACGTACAGGCCTGAAGCTACATGATGGACGAGATTTTTGTTTTATGAGATCACGCAATAATGCATCACCAATTTGCAACGCTCTGCTTCACGGAAAACCCTCGATTTTACGCTTAATCGGGACTATAATTGCAGGCCGAGCTTTAATTACGGCGCAAATGATAAAACTTGCATTTCGCTTGGCCTGATGCGCCGCATGCACGAGATAATCGAAGAAATACGGCTCTTCTAGTAATGGCGAACGTTCGCGCGTATACACGAAGACTCGGGAAGATAAGGAAGAGAGATCTTGCGATTTCCGTTCGGTGGAAATTACTACGGTGATCCTCGGCTCTTAAATTGTACGCTGGTTATGGTAAGATCAACTGAGCCGTTATTCTCGAATAATCGACTGATCAAGAAAGATCACGATTTTCAGAACAGTTATGAATATTACAGTATTATTCAAAAAGATATATTTTTCTTTAAATATAACAAAAATATTATTCATATTTTTGTAAGAACAATTAAATGAGAAGAAAAATATTTAAGAAAGATCACAAGACGCAATATTAAAAAGATTACCGTACGCGTTTTACATTCTACAATCTTCTGAGATTTATTTATGTTTTTATTTTATTTTATTTTCAAAGTTATATATATATCCAACGCAAAAATACAAAAATGTTTTTTGAGCATTCAAAAGCACTGCAGAGTTACGCACAAGTACCATTTTTTATTAATTTCTACAATCAGAAATAAATCTATAGAGGAAAACGTATGGTGGAAGTCAATTGATTACCAAGAAGAGTGCAGACTCGATTATCCGCTGAAGCGATAATTACCTAATGGAAATATCCCTCGAGGAAAGGACGAAGATAAACGGGAGGGCGATCGTCGAAGTAATGGCGGCAAATTCAAATGTATCGCTCGAATTATCCGGCTCCTAAACGCAGGCTTGTAGATACGGCAAGAGGAGGACGACAAGACGAACGCACCCTTCGCTCGTAATTCACCCTTGTTTTTACGCAACACAACGAGACTTTCACCACGAAGCACGACATTTCGTTCGCCCTATACTTCGGGCCCGTCGGCGCCCGAAAACATTTTAACCCCCCGAGTAACTGCCGGGGTCATCCCTCAACCCCCAGGGAAGAAGCAAAATAAAAGGCCACTCCGCGCGAACGAAACGAAGATCGAAGGTGCTCGCGCGAGTATTCGCGTTTCTAAATCGGCGATAAGCGAAGGGGAAAGGTCCCCCCCTTTATAAATCTCACGTGACGTCCCGTGGACGTCCTATCGCATATCTATGAGTTTGTTTATTAATTATCGCGCACCTACGACCTGCGCCCTTCGCGGACGTCTGCGCGAAGCACGCCCTGAAATTCCATCCTAATCGCAAAAGCGCGCGATTAGGGAGATCGTAATGCACGCACTCGCGCACGTTTATAGATGGACACAGATACATGTATCCCAGCGACCATTAATCGCGAATTTGTGGGTAATAAGCGGAAGTCGATAAGCTGCCTGTGGTTTCTGGGCGAGTTAGGACAAGCTAGCTAGCGGGCAGATTTCGTAAAAATGTAATATGTGCATACCAACGAAATAGAAGATAAATTAGGAATCCTAATTATAGCATACTTAATAATATCAATAATACGTAGCAATTAAAATAATAACATGATACAAAACATGATGCAAGGTAACAAATAGAACAATAACAGAGCGTTAACAAACGAAGGGCTCCGGCGCGGCGGCGCGACCGTTAACGAGATCGTTTCATTAATCTTCGAAAGTACCCTCGCGGCAAATCGCAGCCACCGCGCTAATTCCTGTGATTCAATTAGTCGCGCCTCACTTTCTCCATCGCAACACGAGTACTACGCTTTACGAGAGTCGCGTTCCAAAATTAAGATGGATTCTGCGGCT